>NC_088885.1:127083877-127412888 GCF_037157495.1 Lathamus discolor | reverse complement strand
GGGAGTAGTAGGGATGAACAACTGCAGGAATATGGAATCCTTGGCCTGAAGTGACAATGAAATTGAATCCTTCCTAAAGTGTATGCAAAGCCCTTGATCTCTCTGAGGGTACTTTACTACATGCATTTTATTGGTGGGTGGCTGCTTGTTGTTCTTGTCTCTCTGGCCTGCTCCAATTCCCCATGAAAACAGCAGAAAGTTTCCCATTTCCTGCAATAAGACTTGAGAAAAAATTTAAGCTGGATTTGTTTTCCATTTAATAGGCAGAGTGTTGGTGTTTTGTTTGTTACAAAACTCTTTGAAAGAAAAATGCACTTGGCAAAATATCTTTATCCTCTGCCAGAAACATCCATCATTTCCTCACTCTCAGCGCTTGTCATAAGCAGGTAAGATTTTCTTCGCTCAGAGAAAAGTGTTCTTTGCAACCCCTGAGAAAAGTCATCAGAGGGTGGAATGTTATTTTAATGGTGGTGAAGAGAGAGACTACGTCAGAGCCCTGAATGCAGCATTACGTGGTGATTTTTATGTGCTTTGAGGCAACATCGTTCTGTGAACAGTGGGAACAGAGTGTGACTGTCCTTCACCAGCCTTCCAGATCAAACATGGCAAACTACCTGCGCTGAGCAATAGTGTTAGGCACATATATTTGGCGGAGCTTCCCAAGGACATCTCCAGAACAGCTGGAAGGAGAGAAACATGTCCTGAGCTGCATCTTGCTCTGCCTTTCCCTCCCCACAGATGATGAACCTCAAGCTGAAGGGGTAAGGTACTGTCAGGATGAGGCTTGGGGAAATGTGGCTTCCCCTCTGGGTATTCACCTCTCGTGCAGGTCCCTTTCTGCTTGTAACTGCATTCCTGAGTCATGATATGAGCTGAGCAAGTGTGTACATCGGTAGATGAGATGGGTATGAAGTGTTTTGGTGGTATGATTTCTATTATTCCACATGAATGGTACTGGCTTTTGTTTTTGACCATACAGCTTGTTATTTGCTTTATGCAGTTAGTCATGGTTGGCTGTGCACTTTTGTGCTTGGTGTTTTAACTCTGTAGCACTTCAGTACAAAGAAAATTTAAAAAACAACAATGAAAATGTTTCTAATCTATTCTTAATTAAATAGACCTCAATAGTTATTTATGCAAAGAGGGAAAGCAAAACAAAGTGATTGATAACCTGAAAATATAGTTTATTTAAGAGACAAACTTTTCTTTATTTAACCAGGATCTAGGGGAGTCTGAATACCGGTGAAGTTTTATCTGACAGCACACAATAAATGAGAGGAAAATTAACCTGGATAAACCAGTTTATGTCTCTCACTACATCATATTAGAAATATCTTTGTGTATTAAAACAGATCACCTTAGCCTGCTTATTTGCTTTTATTTATGATCATATGTGCAGCATAGCTTTTCTTTTTCATAAGCCACTGGTACCTGTTAAAAATGTTCAAGGGCAATAATAATAAAGTCAATGTAGTGTAATTCCCTGTTTTAAAATTGCCTGTTTCCACCCCCTGCCTGACCCCCAATTCACTTTGTTTGAACTGGGCTGGAGATAGATTTGGAGTTTTTTCATTTATTGAGGTTTAAAGATAGGAGGTCTTCAAATGTACTTCAAAGTAAAGAAGGCATTTAAATATGATAGGGAAAAAGAAATCAAAATGTGACATCTGTCTGTGGTGCAAAAATAGAATCAACTCTTGCTTAAAATGAGCATGAGTCGGCAGCGTGCACTTGCAGCCCAGAAAGCCAACCATATCCTGGGCTGCATCAAAAGGAGTGTGACCAGCAGGTCAAAGGAGGCGATCCTGCCCCTCTACTCTGCTCTTGTGAGACCTCACCTGGAGTATTGTGTGCAGTTCTGGTGTCCTCAACATAAAAAGGACATGGAACTGTTGGAACAAGTCCAGAGGAGGGCCACGAAGATGATCAGGGGGCTGGAGCACCTCCAGTTGAGGCTGTTTAGCCTGGAGAAAAGAAGGCTGCATGGAGACCTCATAGCAGCCTTCCTGTATCTGAAGGGGGCCTATAAGGATGCTGGGGAGGGACTCTTCATCAGGGACTGTGGTGACAGGACAAGGGGCAACGGCTTAAAACTTAACCAAGGGAAGTTTAGATTGGATATAAGGAAGAAATTCTTTCCTGTTAGGGTGGTGAGGCACTGGAATGGGTTGCCCAGGAAGGCTGTGAGTGCTCCATCCCTGGCGGTGTTCAAGGCCAGGTTGGATGAAGCCTTGTGTGGGATGGTTTAGTGTGAGATGTCCCTGCCCATGGCAGAGGGGTTGGAACTAGATGATCTTGAGGTCCTTTCCAACCCTAACTATTCTATTATTCTATGATTCTAAAATACATGTGAACTGTTTGAAACTCAAAGACTGAGCTCCATCCAGGCTCTGAAGAGAGTAGAGGTTTGTCCATCAACTTCAATACAGCCTGGATTTAATCCATTTTTGTACCCCCAAACCATGCAGATTGAATGTGTGATAACCCATGTACTTAAACTGAACTTTCTTGCCTTGTGTTATCATAAAATGACAATTTATTCAAACCAAGGTTGATGTCCTCCTATACGGAAACAAAATATGAAGTAAAAGAGGTGCAGAACTTTTTTCTTGTCAAGGAAGATGTAGCAGTCTATAGTGCAGCACAGTACCTATACTCTGACCAGCTTTTACACACAACCTTATTAACCAGGGTCCCACTTGTCATATCACTAGGGTTATTGGTAATTGAAAGTTCAACCCAAATGAGAAGTTGTAAAGTTGGGAATTGTTTACCGATGGACTAGAAACAGTGCACGTAGGTATGTGGTAAGCAGAGACTACAGTTCCCATGTACAATACATGGTAAGAGTAAATAATTAAATGAGCACAGAAAAGAAAGCTTCTTGCAAAAGAAAAGTCACCAGACCTAAGGCTGTGCAGTCAATTTATGCACCTCACTCCAACAAAGCTGCTCTTATTATTGTGAAATATTTGTTGCGTGTGATCTATACAGCACAGAGAAAGATTTTGCTACTATTTCAATGTTTCTTCTAACTCATAGACAAAATAACCCAGGGCCAGAATGTTAATAGCGCTGAACTATTGAAATATACCAGAAAGGATGACATTTTCAGATGTCTTCTGAAAATCTGATCCCAACTGGGCACAATTAGCTTGAATGTCACCTTTGGAAACTGCTTTTGAAATATTACTAGGTCTATCAGCCTATTATGAAGACCTACTAAAGTGGGTTGAGGAGGAAGAACATTGTCAAGATCTTGGCACCCATGCATACAAAATTGTGTGGCAGAGTCTGAAGGCAACTGAAGCTAAGTGCAGGAGAATTCTGTCCCTTCCCTCTGCATCAGTTGTACTCCCAACTGCTGCATTTGCATAAGAGCTGATGCAAAAGTTTCCACAGATTTCAAAAAGATTGTGAAAATACTTTTGTGAAATAAAAGTTTGTGAGAAATCAGAGACTTAATAACATCCATAACTTTTTCTTTTGCTAATTTGTTTTACAATTTGGTTTACCAAAAATATCCTTTGCAAACCCTTCCTAAATAAATCATGGTTTCTTTCTACAGAGTCCTTCACGTTTTGTTTCAGTAGAAGAATAAACACAAAACAGCAGGTTTGCAAAATCTGGAAAAAGAGACAGTACTAGCTTTTTTGAATGGAGTTAAACATTTTTTCTATATATAAAATATTTTTTGCATATTATTATATACTAATAATATATATACTAATAATTATATACTAAAATATTATATATGTACTTGTGTGTTTGTGTGTGAATGGATTCGAACCACACATTTGTGTGTGTGTTTGTATGCATTTAAGTATTTTATACAAATGATCTATCTACCAATTTGAAAACAGAATGTTATTTTAAGAAACAGCTGCATTCTAGGTACACAAATGTTTAGGTGTCTTTCCTTGGGGCAAGCTAAGTACGGAAAAATCCCTGTGCAGCCCAGATTTAATGCAAAATGTCTTAAAGACCACAGAGAGTCAACTTCTTAAAGCAGAAGATTGCCCCTGTGTATCTCCATTTCTGGCCATGGTCAGAAGCACTTTAATCTTAGCCACATGAACTACTTCCTACTCTAGAAGTTCTGGGACTCTAAAGCTGGATGTTCTCTTTCTCCAAAGGAGAGGATACCCAATCCTCTAGACATCCAGGATCTAGACATTTCTACCAGTTTGGGTAGCATACAAAGTACTGGTGAAGGAGGAAGTCCTGCCAACAAAAGTCTGCTTTTCACTTGGGAGGTAAGACTGGAGATTAACTTTTTCCTCTGCACCTTGCTTCACAGAATTCCCTGAGCCACCAGGCTGTAGTCTCTGCTGAAACAGGGTGTCATCCATCTCTCCAGCTGGTCCTCTTCACTTTGGACAGACCTATTCATCACTCACTAAATCAGTGAGAAAGGGAAAGTATTCCTATTACCTGGTGCTTAGGGTATTTGCAGAATAGGATAGAAGCCTGGTGTTCCAAGTTTTTTCCTTAGAAACAGTGAAATATCAATATTAGCTAATCAAGAGGCAGTTATTCATGTTCACTTTTGTACTCTCTGGACTAGTGAATATTAAATTACTCTGTACAAAATTGAATGGTTTTCAAGGAGATGAAAAGTAGCCCAGTGACTTCTATGATTTGAGGGCTAAAGAGTTCTTTGAAAGTGGAACGTGGATCTGTTAATCAGACACTGTCAGTGCAACAAAAATTCATAGTTATCTCACCCTGTGCATCTTAGCATTCAGTCTGGTCTGCAAAAGCACATGGGAAGTACAGCAGTTGAATATGATGTATGCATGTCACCCTCCCCATAAGGAAACAGAAGTCATCTTACTGAAACAGAAACTACCATCCTTCATGACTACTGCATGAGTGATGAACTTCCCCCTCAGCAACACGTGATGTAAGCCCAAGAAATGTATGGCCATGACATACTCTGTATCTTTACAGAAAGGCTCATGCTCATGGATTCTTGGAATGAGAAAGCATCTGTTGTATCTGAAGTCAAGAGGCAACTATGTTCTAACAAGTACCTTAGGTGTATTTTCCTTCTTAATTGTATTAAAAAATTTAGTCTTCTTTCTTCTTTAATCCAGAAGTTGTATTATAACATCTCATGGAGCTCCAAGCTTCTGTGGCCTCTCAATTCTGTTTTTGCTTGCATAATTGCTTTTCCTGGTTTAATCTTTTATTTTTGTTTCCTAACTTAGATCCATCTGGATTCATTCTGTTATATTTCAGAGAGAAAAGATACAACAAAATTTGAGAACAAAAAGGGTGAATGAATTGGAAATAAAATTAGCAGTTTGATTTTATTGCTTAAGGCCTTCACTAAGGAACAATTTGTGCAACATTGCTGAAAGCCAAAGAAATCTTAACACAAAAAGAGTCAATAGTTTGATAAAACCCAGATCTCCTGTGTTGTGCAATTAAAGGTTAGACAGGGTGATAAGAGCTTTAATTTACCTTTGGGACATTTTCATCAGATTTTGGATTAATTTAAAATATGCTTCCTGTGCATTTCTTGCCAGGTGAAGGTCCTTCAATGCTTCCTCTGGTGCAGAGGAAGAGAAAACACTTTCCCAAAGTAAGGTGAACTCCACAAACCCAGATATGCTATCAGAAGGCTTTCTCCAAACTCCATAATTCTGTGATTTTTCCTCTAGCAGCCAGGAAATACGGTGGTATGAATTCCCGTATGTACTAGTTTGATGTTGAGTTCTGTTATTATTAATTTATACAGCACCATGCGTGTGCATGATTCTTTATAGACAAAAGATAATATCCCCCAAGAGCTTGCAAACCAAATGGCCCAGTGGTACAAACACTTCTTTAGCTTTCCTAGAATGTACTACCTGGAATAATCCACTGATGTCAGTGGACTACTTAGGCACCAGTAAGTGGTCTGCTGGGTAGGAAGTGTTTGCGGGATTAGGCTGTAGTTAAACCATGAAGCGATCATGGGTGATGAAGGAAGGAGGGCAAGCTTTCCAGCAATAAGATCATGCTGTTGCTTTGGTTATAACAAAGGTGTCAAGGGGTTAGGGCATTTTTAATGTTTTATGTTATTTGTGATCCTATTACCAAGAAGGAAATGCTCAGCTTTTTAGGCCACACAGAAGTGAACTGCTGAGGGGGAAGGCTTGCTTCAAGCAGGGGCAAAGGCACAGCCCTTGAGTGAGGAAGACGGCTACAGAGGTAAGGAGGAATGAAGAGACACTGACCATATGCTCGGAGGGTCTCCGTCCTCTGCTGCAGCTAGCATATGTTCACTACCTCCCTGAGAGCTTTTTTCCAGGTTCTTTTTCAATTGAGGGCATTTTCAGAAATTTCCCAGTATATTTCCAGCTCTTGGCAAGACCCAGACACATCTGTGACATTTAGCTGATAGCCTCCTTAGTGAGGGGAAGGTTGCCAATGAATCCTTGTGCAACTGTTTATGCTACGAACCAAAGCATACGACTGCCAGTTTCACTCTTACAACACAGAGAGCATTTTTCCTCCTTAATTGAAAGTGTGGAACACAACAGAGCCTTTAAATGCTGAGAAAACAACCAGCTGAAACAAGTAGTAAGAGAGACATCAAGGATGACAGGCAGTAGGCCCTCTGCCCAGCAAGACATGCAGCCAGGGCATGCTCTATTTTTAAAAGCAGCCTACAGACTGTAGGAAGAATATAGGATTTGGGGGGGGCAGGGAAGTGTTTGTTCCAGAGTTGCAAGGCATTTCAGAGAAATGCATCCATGAGGAAGGGATGCTGCCTTTGGGGTAAGGGCACAGACTGCCTATGGGGTTGGGATGAGGGCGCAGTGAAAGCCAGTGTTAGCAGAGAGTTGCCTGTCTGGTCTCAGTGGAAATCTTTTCTGGGAGGCTTTTTCAGGTGAAGATTTTTGCATAGAATTAACTTGAGACGGTCACTCTATGGGGACAAGCCCACAGCAGAGATGGTGTGAGCAGCAGACCAGAGCACCAGCACCTCCGTCCCACAAAGGGCTGTACAAATGGATCAAGTGGCTGGAGAAAAAACAGTGTAGGAGCTTGTAACCTCACTGCAGTTTTGCTTTTCTGACAGCTCCAAGAGTTAAAATCTGGGAGGAAATCATTTTAATGATGAAAGTAACAAAGAGACAGCAATGAGCAGGGAAACTCAGACAGGAGATTTGCTTTCAGCAGCTTTCTACAGCATGAATATTTTGAGTTTTCACCATCTTGTAGGAACCGAATGGGTGCCACAATGGTTAAATGAACTGAGAGACACCTCGCCCCTACACTTGGAGGGTGAGGATGGCACTTGCACAGAAACAGACATCACCAACCCTCACTTTTCTGAATCCCCCCTCAACTTAATCCCTCCGTGATTTTGTGAGACTCTTCTCTTTCCTGAGCTAGTTTGTGATACGTGACTAAATTTGTTTCCATACATTTTTTAAAGTTTTTAAATAATTCTGACAGATCACAAAGAGCACTTGAAGCAAGCAGATACGTGTAGGCAGAACCATAGATTATGGAACTTGGATACTGTAAATTTTCTCTGCCCTTTTTGGTGTTTAACCTGTTCCAGACAATATTGCTGTTTTCTCTGACAAGTTTCACATTTTCTAATGTGAATTTTTATACTTTATTAGTAATATGCTTTGAATTCTACATGAAAAGAACTGGTGATGTAAACAGCCAGAACTTCCTGACTGACAAATCTTTTACATATGACAATTATAAAACTAACCAAAAGATGGTCTGGTTCTGAGCTTGTTTTTCTTACCATAGAGACAGCTTTTGATGTAAGAACCCCACATACATGTTTACTCAGTGCATCTGACGCTTGAGATGAAGCTTTTATTGCTACAAGGTACTCCAGACTGTCAGTCACAGCGAAATGAGCCATTGTCCTCACAGATAATTAGCATGCCTCTCCCCTCTTAGAGACATGTTTTCAAAGTTGTTTCTGACCTCCAGCATGAATGGCGTCATGCATACTTTAGCTGTAACGCATGCAAAGTGACATTAGATGTACCACCAAGAAGCACTCATGCTCTCTTCTACTGCTTGCAGTCAAAGATAGAGCTCATGCTTCACAGCTCTAAGTGGTGGCTCCTAGTACTTGCTGACCTTCAACAGACAGCTCTCAGTAGCATGCATGTGCTTGGAATGCTCGAATCAATGCTGACAAAGTCTAGTATTTCATTAATTGTGACCATGTCCTCTGGTGGAGTGCAGCGTCCAGAAAGACTCAAACAGGTGTAGTAGATCTGAGTGAAGAAGGGAATGGTCCTCCCAGCTTAGCAGATGGCTGCAGTGATCCTGCCAGCAGCCCTGGGATCATCACAGCCCATGACACAGTCAGCAACCAAGGCAAAAATTCACAGGGAATGACTGTCCTCACCTTCTTCTTTCTGACCCTTGAGAATAAATATGACATGGGACATCACCAGACAAACGCAGCCTCTGAGAGTGTTTCAGCTTCTCTTAACATCACTGCCAGACTGCAGCTACAGAATTTTATATTAGTTTTTGTACCTAATTTCCAACAGAAATCCCAAGAGGTTTGGTCTCAAAAGTATACTTAGAGGGAGAATATCGTCTGGATGTAATTTAGCTGCCATTATCCAGCATTTCCATAGATCCCTTTGACTTGTGACATTAAATATATGGAGCAAGCACATGAATGGATTAACATACATGGCCCTATAATTAGCTATGTTATTAAATTTGCTAAGTAGTTGGGGGGAAAGGGGCTTGTTTGCCATCTGTTTAAAAAGTATCTCTCTTTCCACTGAAATCTGGATATAAAAAACCCCAGACATGTGGGCATGACTGCCTTACATACATTAGTGGGATTATTTCCCTTGAGTTAACCAAAGACGAGCATGATTCATATATCAGTAGAATGTTGTGCAAAAATGTGCATAGCATTTTTTCACATAACGTTCCTTTCCTTCCCATTGTAAATTATGAATCATGTAAACACCATGAATTACAGAGTTTGTTGGTCTGGGATTTTAATTTTTTCACTGTGACCCTATAAACTACGTAATGGAAGAGTAATTATACCAGGCAGTACGGTAAATTCTTCCATGAAAATTAATTTTTAATCCCATTCTTGTCGCTATGTAATCACAGAGTCATTTGCTTCAATTTCCCCAGAAAACTTGCAATAACCAAACTCTGATTTTAGAACCCAGATACACATGCACACACATACGCAATTCCACTGACTTTGAATAGAAAGCATGCTTCTATAGGAAGAAGAAAAAAATTGGCACTGGGTAGAAATGAGATCCATACTAAATATTTAATTATTAGCCCCAGTTATGTGGAAATTGTCTTAAAGATCTGAAAACAAGATGCATTCCAAATAGCTTAGAGTAAAACCCTTATTCACAAACTTCATGGAGCTCTGTCACTCACTCAGGAGCCCATGAAAGCTTGTGCTGTAAGAGCACAAGAAAAAGACAGCATAAAGGAAAAAAAACCCACCCCAAACTGAAAGATTCCAGAGCATGGAAAGCCTTCCAATATGGTAACTGAAAGGTACCGTAAGTTGATATTTCTACATAGAGCCTTACTTTTAATACCACATTTCTTTAGAGTGATGAGCAAGCATTTGCGATTCCCAAACAACTATTTAGCAGCAGCTCCTGCAACATACAGACCAAGTGTTTTAATAGCTTTTTTCAAAATGTAAGTATGATAGCAGTACAAAATCATAGCTGAAAAGAAGAGAATGTGGGTCTTAGTGGTTTTCCACTTGCCTCACGCTACCCGAAAGGATGTTCAGTTAAGTCAGAGGCAGAGACACCCACTCCCATATCAGAAATGTAAGTCTGGGGTTCATTCTGACATCCACAAGGATTAAATTTAAAAGTTGCAACAAAGCAGTGAAAAAGGCACAGCATAAACCAACAGGAGAGCATAAAGGGAAGGGAGCTGTTAGATACCTCGATGTGTGCAGTCTAGCTTCACATACAGTCGTTGGAGAGGGTTAAGCTTTCAGCATGGGTGCTCTGAGTCACTGCCCGGAGGAGCTCCAGGAGTGATTACTTACACAGCACATTAACCACACAGGAATATATAGGAGGTCTAAAGTTCAAGAGCTGAACATGAATACTCCCCAGAAGGTACAGAGTTTGCATTTCTTTCTATTTGCCACTATCCCCATGGTCCCATGAGCTTCTCCAAGCCACATTATGGAAGACCAAGAAACTTTCTAATTTGCACCAGCCAAAATCAGCTGTGATCAGTGATCCAGACTAAAGTTTCTCTGGCTATGACCTCCTCTCTTGCAGTGGTAAATAACAAGTTCTATGTTGGCTGTTTGTCCCTGCACAGAACGAAGTGGCCAAGATAAACTAGCTGGGTATTCTTTGCATGCAAAAAAGAAAAGAAAATGAAAACCAAAAAAGGAACTCCCTACTAAGGACCCTAATCCATCTGTTTTTCTTTAGGGATGCTTTAACATTAGCTAAATATCACTTATTTACACCTGAAGAAGTTAAATGATCTTGTTCCCATGAACTCTCTTACAAATGCTGTCCTGGCCTGTGATTTATATAAAAGTAGCTGTTCCCTTAATTTTATTCACAATAGGTTCATTCTTACCGCATGAACCTGCTTTGTCAGTATTCGCTTTGATTTATGGAAGATTTCAAACTACCAAAATAACTATCCCTTTTCTTTTCATTAAAGCTAATCCCCACAAAGACACTTTCATCTGCTGATTAGTCATGCTTCAGCGATCCTTGCTAACCAGAGGCTAAGTTATTGATGTGTTAAAGATGTAATCGCAGAGATTCAAGACCACTGAAGAAAATTCAACTTGTTGCTTGACAGTGTCAGAATTTAACAGTGTCTTGCCTTATTGAACCAGCCTGGGTTGCTGCTGGATTGCTGCTGGATGAGCACATGCTCAGCAGCATGGCCAAATCTAGTTAGGCCACAAGTAAGAAAGGCTGAGTTAGACAGTGTTTCAAGTCTACACAGACAACTGCAGTACGGATCATGGAGAGAAGGTGTAGGGATTTACAAAATACTGAGGGGCAGAGGGATTCCCCTTCTCATTCAGCAGGAACAAACCAAATTCTGGTGTTTCTCCAAATTGCACCCAGGTTTCAAGGGAGCCAAAGGAGCAACACATTTTCCATTATTAGCTGTACACATAATCCTGAAAAGTTCACTGGCATGGCTTATGTTTCCCAGGCCTTGTCTCATTGAAGTGTTTGCTTATAAACTATCTAAGCAAACACTTCTTGCACCTTTTCATGCTCAGGCAGTTCTGACCACTCTGAAACAACTTTCTTCCTGGCCATTGCCATGTCTAAGTGGTTTTACATTTAGACAATAACAGGTTATGATGAGAAGCTCATGTACAAGCAGCAGTTTCCCATGAATTCACAAAGATGGTCATCCCAAATGTTTAATTTAATAAATGTTGTAAGGAGAATAAGGACTCAAGGAGCTCTACACCCTGGCTTAGAGATAACAGAAGTCTTCAAAACTAAACCACAACTGAGCAAGGCAGCAAGGGAACATGACAAGCCTGAACCTCCACTTCTAGTACTCAGCATCTCTCTGACAAAGCTGTTATTAGCAGCTACATAATGCATGTTTAAGTTAATCAGAATATGTCTTCGTTGCAGGTACATCACAACTTTCTCAGTTATACGCGTATTCATGGCTGTTGCTTCACTATCTTCACCCTAGTAGCTTTGTGGTAAAAAAGAAATTAAACATGAGTGAGACCCACTCTAAACCTAAACCTGGGCTGCATCAAAACGAGCATGGCCAGCAGGTCGAGGGAGGTGATTCTCCTCCGTACTCCCCTACACGCCTTGTGAGACCCCACCCAGATTACTGCATTCAGCTCTGGGGCCCCCAACACAAGAGGGATGTCAATCTGTTGGAAAGAGTCCAGGGGAGGCCACAGAGATCATCAGAGGGTTGGAGCACCTCTGCTATGGAGACAGGCTGAGAGTTGGGCTTTTTCAGCCTGAGGAGAGAAGACCCCGGGGAGACCTCAGAGCAGTTTCCATTGCCTAAAGGGGGCCTGCAAGAAATCTGGAGAGAGACTTTTTACAAGGGCAGGTAGTGATAGGAAAAGGTAAGCTGAAAGATTTAGATGATATATTACGAAGTTCTTTACTGTGAAGCTGGTGAGGCACTGGCACAGGTTGCCTGGAGAAGCTGTGGCTGCATCATCCCTGGAAGCGTTGAAGTTTTCAAGGCCAGGTTGGATGGGACTTTGAGCAACCTGATCTAGTGGAAATTGTCCCTGCCCATCGCAGTGGGGCTGGAACTAGATGATGGTTAAGGTCCCTTCCAACCCAAATCATTCTGTAAGTCTATGATTCTATGATGCGAACTGGTTTTACAATTGGCATATAAAGGTCTCCAAGTAATAACCACCTCAAATCCTGTGTAATCACTTTTTGGGGCATAAATGTATTCAGCTGCCATTACCCATAATTATCCAGCTGTGATAAGACCCAGTTCATTCGGGTCTTCTCCATCACTGGTGGATGATCGTAGATTACTGACAGCAGGAGACCACTGTGGTTGCCACAGTCAGCTGGTCCTGAAGATGGGTTAGCTGGTTTTGCATAATATGGAGCCTGAACAGACATGTCCTGCTGAACCTGAACCTGCAGGTCTAGGCCAGGTGTCACTGCATCATGTCGCCAGATTGAAGGAGGTGACAGTATGTAGACCCCTACACAGAGGCTCAAGAGGGTCCCAACCCAGCTGACACCATTGTACCGGGGTGGGAGGTGGGATGGCCCTGTGCACCCACCAAAGAGTCTCTGTAGGAGTCTTTCTGAATGCACTTTGTGCTGCTCCTTCTCCCACAGGCCCATTACACAAATAGCCAGGCACTGACTGCACTAACTCAGATGCCTGCTTTGTTCCATTTTCAAAACTGCTGCATGGGTAAGCCCACACTCTTTTATCACTCTCTCTGTTAGATCAGATACAGGCTGCTTCAGGTTTGGACCCTCTGTTCCATAATCTTCCGTCATTCAGCTTCAAGTGCTGTTCACTGATAGACTTTATCCTCATTTCCAGGCTTTACCCCTTCCTTTCGTTCCCTGTGCTAGAAGACACTGATGATGCTCCTTCTGCCACATCCAGTCTTGTACTCCTAGCACTCCTTTGTCTCATTTGGTTTTTATTACATGGTTGACGTTTCACCCGTATTATGTCAGTACCCTTTATTTTGCAGCATAAAATCATCATCTGTCCTTGCTGCTTAGTAAATCCATGAGCAAGATCAGAATCTCCCTTTCCTCATGGATATTAGACACAGAGCAGTGTGTACAGGGTTCATGGCAACCAGCTTTCTGACTCCTTTCTAGCAGCTGCTTCTTCATTTGGTGTATTGGACTAACAGCATCCAGTGCCAGGGCAAATACTGCTCTTCCAGGAATGTTCTTGGAATCCGCTGGCTGAGTTTGGTCTGTGAGCCCAAATACACTGAGAACATATAAATTGGTCCATTGCTAATTTGTGCTGGAAAGCTCCTCTGAATATAGGAATATGTTAGGAACACAAATTTCTGAGATCCTCTTTTCAGCTGAAATGGCTTCTTGTCACTCACTCTGTTACCTTTCAGCTGTGTCCTGGCCGGCTCAGACTGATGAATGCTCCCCACACTATATCAAAGACTTGATCCATCTAGGCATAAATTATGCTTGTGAAGGGTGAAGAGTTTCACTCTATACTGCAGTTGGAGCTGATCCTGCAGATTCCTTGCCGGACGATACTCCCTGAGTCCTGTGTCAATCATTTGTTTGGTATTATTATAGTAAAATGAGCCAAATAAGCCTATCAAAGTTTTACTCCTCATATATAGTAGGATTTTGTATTACGTGAAATTGTGACAGTCTGACCTTAGGCTCCATGGCAAATGAAAAAGGAAAAAAGAGAATTCTTTCAATGCCCAAACTAGATCAAGTCTGCTCTGATTTGTTTCAGGTCCACTACTCGTATTTGTTCTGTGACTGCACATTTTGTGCAGCCTAAACAGAAGACTTCAGAATTGAGCTTCCACTTTGAAACACTTTTATTTGTTCACTTTTGGAAAAAGATGAATTATGGTGAGAAATTGATCAGATTAAAATGTACAAAATCACTCATAACCTGTATATGTCAAATTCCAAGGCAATTAGACTATTACTAGTGAAGAAAGACAGCACAGAGGAAAAACATGTTTTCACCGTGACCTGGCAGTTCACTGACTCAGAGGCAGCCTATCTGTACCAGATCTGTGAAGCAATCCAGAATATTTCAACCAGCTGGGATGGATAATGCTGACACACATGAGACAGAGCCAATAGTTGTATCTCACAGAGGCCGTAACAGCGCTTAGTGTAACTAACAGGTGTCATGTTGTTCCAGAAGCTTTGAAGGATCCCACCCCAGCTTTACTCTAATGAAAAACTGTTTGCATCCATGTTGACTGTTTGCAGACATCTGATTGCTAAGAGTAGGTAGGTACTGATTACCTGTGTAGGGCACTTGGAGCGACTCTTCATTTCCTTTGCAGTGTCTGGACAGTCACATATGGATATGGTAAGGAGTGCACCTTGTTCCTTTAGCCCAGGCAGCATCATTCACTGTTACTGAGGTGAGCACCCAGCTCCTTCACTGACATCTTGCAGATCAACTTGAGAACGGACAATCACTTCTTTCTCACAGGACATCCTATTAATCAGTTTGTGCATGCTGATGTGCATCCCTTTGCTGATGGCTTATCAACACTCTCTCTTCTTGTTACCCAAGATGAATTTAAAAATGTTTTGCTAAGATCCCATTTCTTGATGCCCAGAAATGTACCCATTGGTGGCCTTTGGAGTCCTTGTCTCTTCTCCTCTCAGGAAGCTTCTTTCTAGGGAGAGTTACCTTCGATCAGGAGGAGCCCTACCCTGTGGCACAGGTGTCACTAGCAATAGTCAAACCTCTTCAAAGTGGTTCACAAATACAGCCTGCACAGCTGAATGCTTCTGACTCCACATGGTCTGGCACACAGCTAGCAGCTTTTCTGTGGTGGCACCTGAGAAAGCATACCCAGGGACCCTCAGGCTCAGAGCAACCTTTGCCCATCCCGAGCAGGCTGCTTTCTCTGTTGAGTGCTTGGGTGTGCTCTTCGCTCCCCCTCCTTGGGTTTTTTTCCTCAGAAAGTGTGGGGTTTGTCTCCAGCATTCTTCTGGTATGTCTCCTGTAGTCTTCCAAAACATGCTGGTTGTGTGACTAATGAAGTGCGAGCAGGATTAGCAAAAGTCACTTCACTTTTTCTGTCACCAGTAGCTATAACCCCAATGGCAATTTAACAACATAAGCATGTTTATGTTGAGCATGTTCTTTGGTACTATTTAATTTACTAACACAGAAAGAGCCAGCATGTCCTGAACAGATCTCATTCTATTTTTTCCATTATAGTACTCAAAGAAACTTGAACACTTTTTAACCCTTTTCTAGTGTAAGAACTCTGAGATTCAAGATGTAATTACTTAAGGGCAGTAATTCCCAGCTGGTGAAAAATAAATGCTTTTGGACAACACTTCTGTGGGCATTTGTGTTAGCAACACTTGTTCTCATGCACACGCACAGAAAGCGACCATATGTGAGAAAGAATTTGCAGAGAATCTGAGTGACAGCACAGAGATTTTTGTTTGTTTTTCAGGGCATGTCCAGCGCTTGGTGACATGGTTGGGAGCCGTGATATTCTGCTTATGTTTGGAAGCCTTTGGGACAGGAATTGCTGGTCTCACCTCTTGTTCATACTCTTTGGCTATTCACATCATAGAAATTGTGACTGGCTTTTGTGCAGACTTATGGAGAAGGTAGGGTGAATCATACTTGTAGCATGAATGTGTCTTTTATCACAGGATGTTCTTTCACTGGAGAAATTCATAGCAACTGGTTGAGTCTGGAGAACCCAAATCTGATGTCACGCTACCTATACAATTTCTGCTTTAACCTATGAGTTCACTTTATCTCTTTCACATGCCTTGAAAAAGAAAACCAATATAAATGATTTCAAGTGGGCATGTTGAAGCTTTGCTGGAGTAAGTGCTACAGGGTGGTATAAGCCATCTCATGATTTGGCAATAGCAGAAAATCCTTAATGCTTATACAAATCCATGATTGGTAGCAGAGGTTTTGCCTAGTGTCTCTTCTTTATTAAAGTCAGTAGGATAGCTACAAGCAGTGGTGTTTCTACTTCCTTGACTCTGATTGTTACTTGGAATCAAGTGCCAGAATAATTAGTTCACTGCTGAAGAACTTTACATTGCATTTCTTAGCAGATCTCATCTCACATACCAGGCAAAAATTCACTGAGCTCTGCGTCCAAGTAGAAGAGGGTATTCCAGCTGGGACTAGGAAAGAAAAAAGCATTAGACAATTACCTCAAACCAGTTCATGTAGTACATTTCCTGCACTAGCACTCCACCACCCAACAACCCAGCTGGCTTCAGAGTCATCTGATGAACACCCAGTTGAACGTACAGGACACACAACACTCACAGTGTACATAAACGTGATAAAACTCAGCTCTTATCTCCATGTCAAAGGGCCCCAGGCTGTGGAACACAAGTGTAAATGAGTGCAGCTGAATGCTTTTCCATTTTTGATTAGTTTTTCCCATGGGGTTTGAAGTGTCACATTCTGTAATATAACTTCCTTTTTCTAGTCACAAACAAATGACATCTGGCCACTTTCAATAATAAATTTGAAGAGAGGGGACATTTCCTTTCAGCTTGTCAGGTCCCTTCCTAACCTTCAAATTCCTATGAGAGCTGGGGAGAAGAAAAACTTAAAAAAAAAAAATCCCCTAATGATTAAACTCACCAAGAAAAAAACTTCCCTACAAGCCTCTGGGCACCATTTGATTCACACAGTCTCAAACATCCCAACACTGTTAATGTTTGAGGAGCTGTTTGCTGCTCCCACTCTCGTTCTTACATCATACAGGAAACTCTTGCAGGAAATGAATGTTCAGCCGGCCTTCTTCTCCCTCAACGGCCTGGGCTTACAAGTCTATGACAAAAAGTATACAAGGAAGAGTTAAGGTGGGGTAAGAGCACCAGAGAGGCAGGCCAGACATCAATAAATCATACACCTTGACTTTCCTGCCTGGCAAAACATACAGTTTTCTTTCCGCAGATGCTTCTGTCACATAATCTGGGTTTCACTGAGCAGGAAGGTTTCACTACCTATCCCACACAGGGTCTTGTCATTCAGGACTGTGTCAGCTGACTCTGCTTTGTCTGTGTCTCCTCAGTAGGCATTTTCAAAGGAATATAAAGAAATTAAATACCTCTCTTACATTTCACATGAAAGAATGGGCTCCCAGACCTTGATGTATCCCCAGCCTGAATATTGGCATCCCCATAATGATGTGGTACACCTCTTTGTTCAGGTGGAATGAGTGCGGTTTCTACCAGACTCACCCAACTCTTTTTCTCCTGGGAGCAGAGAATGACTGGGGTTATCATGATGAATAAAAACTGGGGAAAGCATTGTGAGCAGCAATAATGAAAAGCTCTTTTCTTCTTCGGTTCTTAGTCACCAGAAATACCAGACACATTGTTTTAAAGATTAGATTGTTCAGGCCAAATCACTGCCAATGGTGCAACATGTAGTAAGTCCAGAAGAGGCATTTTATAAGGAAAGAAGCATAAGGAACCACATGGCTTCCTCCTGATGATCTACAAGAGCTTCTTTCAAAGCTGATTCAGGACAAGGGAAAGATTATCTATGGTTCCTATAGCCCAGAGATTGGCACCATCCCTGCTGCCACAGCTAGTTAAACATTTCTAGTTAAATATTTTTCTCTTTCTGGTGAAAAGACAAATATACCGAAACTTATTTCTTTTGAAAACATTGAAATGCTAAATGGAAATGTATCAGTTCTGACTCCCTGTCTGCATGCCCTGCCAGCCGCCTGATCAGCTCCCTTCTAGCTCCTTCGGCAGGTGCAGGACTTCTGTCTCACTAAGTGCTTGAAAAGCACCTTTCAGTTCCAAAACACTAACAAGTGCCACAGCAAGAGTTGTTTGTTTTTGTCAAAGAGAATGAGGAGCTATTGCCAAAGTAAAGCTAGAGGGGGAGACTGTGTGATCCAGGCAGAGATTCAGACTTCTGGACTGTCATCATCACAACATGCAACAAGAAAAATTTTATATATATTTTAAAGGTATTACATTTTCCCATGAATGCACAGAACAGCAGAAGGCCCTCCAAGATTCTGTGTTAGTAAGAAGCCAGTTTGTGATTTTCCTAGAAGGGCACCAGCAGGCTGCACCAGCCCAGGTGAGCTCACTGACACGAATCTGCTTTATCCTCAGGCTGTAACAGGCGCAGTGCCTTGGCTGAGCTGTTGTGGGGTGCAGCATCTTCCAGATCTCTTTAAATGCAGCCCTCTTCTTTGGAGGTAAGTTGCATAAGGAGCCTACAGGATATATGGAGAGGGACTTCTTACAAGGGCATGTAGTGATAGGACAAGGGGAATGGTTTTAAACTGAAAGAGGGTAAATTTAGATTGGGTATTAGGAAGAAATTCTTCACTGTGAGGGTGGTGAGACACTGGAACAGGTTCTCAAGAGAAGCTGTGGCTGCACCATCCCTGGCAGTGTTCCAGACCAGATTGGACGGGACTTTGAGCAACCTGGTCCAGTGGAAGATGTCCCTGCCTATGGCAGGGGCTTGGAACCTGGTGATCTTTAATGTCCCTTCCAGTCCAAAGTATCCAGTGATTTCCCCAGGACTCACTGGGAGCATATATCTGTTGGGAAAATACAAGTGAACTTCATGTGGCTCACAGAGGAAATCCTCTGCATTTATTCTGTCCCATCCAACAGAGACTGTGAGCTTTTACCTTCTGCCAGTGTGTGGCCCCTGAGGCCATACTAAGCTCAAAGGCCATTACAGTCTCTCCTGTGATTAGCGGTGTAGCTATGCTGGTTTGGGAAGTCCTTAAATAATCAGAAACACCCACTGTAGTGGCAGTGAGCTGGCAGGTCTGCTGATGCTAACCTCACTAGGTCATATTTCAGCTCTCTTCCACACCTATGATCACCTTGCAATGTTCCATTAGGAAGGGAAACTCACCCTTAAAAAAAAAAAAAGAAGGTAACAAAACCAAATAACAAGTGTAACAGAGTCATGTGCTGCAGCAGCCGGGGTGTTTAAGGAACACAACAGCTATCGCATGAATCACAGCAGTACCTCAGGGATTAAACCACCGGGGACGAGCTTACACACAGCTCAACACAGAACTCTCTCTGAAGTGGTGGTGAATTGTCAGTGCCATCGTGCAGCCTCAGAGGTTTTTGGATATTACCTGGTAATAGGTGAGGGGAAAAATCTAATGTGGGCGCCTGTTGTTCCCTGGCTGCCCTTGCTAACAGGGTTTGTCTCTTAGCGTGTAACCAGCAACCCAGTGCTCTGCCAAAGAGCAGCGAGACTACCTCAGCACCAGCCCTCCAAATGTCATTGCTGTGCTGTGGGGCCGTACACACTGCATTTGGAAATGATAAAGTAAGCTGTTTGTGAATACCCCTGTCCAGCTACAGAAAGGCCCACTGTGAAAACAAGCAACAGGGCTGTCAAGCCCACTGTCATTACAAGGCTCACAAAGTCATACTTTGAACAGACCTCCCCCCTGAGATTTAAACTATTGTTATAATGTACTGTTCTCTCCCTCTGTTGCCTTCTGAGGTTGTGATTGTCCAAGGCTTGTGCTTCTTACAGCTGCTTTCTGCTGCAAGGGCTTCGAGGAAAATAGTATGGGATCTCTCAGGACAGGTCACCACACGTGGACACACTGACTCCTGTGGTGAGATGAAGGAAAACACAGCAACACTGGTTAGAGACAGTTAACTATAACCCCCCGCCTCTGCCTGGGGGCACAGGAACTCAGGCCATGTCACTGAACTTCAGAGCCTGCAGTTGCTTACTGTTCCCATCTCCAGTTCAGAGGGGATGCTCCGGGGATCAGCTAAGCTTTCTAATCCATGAGAAGTTCACCCACAGTTTACATTTTTCAATATTTTCATGGTGACTAACAATGTTGTTGAACTCTGAGGACAATCTTCCTGGCCCTGGCTGACCAGCTTGTTTTACAGGTCCCATCCTCATCTCTGGCTCTCTCCACTTTGAGCCTGTTGTTCAGACAGTTCCTTTGTCTCTGAAACCCGGTGGTCCAGTGCTCTACAGTCTGTCCCGCATCTCTCTGACCTGCTACAAAATCTCTTTCCAGAAGCCATCATTCATCAGTTTGTTCTGATAAGAGTAGTCTGATCAAAGCAAAAATGTGGTTTGTTGCACTTGCCGGTATAGAGAACATCACAGTATATCTGATGTGCGCACTTGTTTCATTCACGACAGCCTAACTAACTGGAATAATGCCTCCAGAAAAAGGGCTTGGCTGGGGCTAGAAAGTCCTTACAGGGGGGAAAAGACTGATCTTGTGTGGAGAGTGAATGAATGGAGAACTGACCCCAGCTCTTCCAAAGCCTCTGAGAAGAGCCCAGAGCACAGAGAACACGCAGCAAGTGCTCCCTCCAATGCACTCACAGTAGGCAGAGAGCAGAAACGTTGCCTGGCTTGGAAAGTCACGGTGCTAGTGCATTGCCTGCCCAGCACAGCAAAGTTTCTGTGTTTATGGTAAAATGACCAGAAACAGGGCCTGAGCAGATTCTTTCATAATCAAGATAATTTTCTATCTCACAAGCAGGAAAGAGGAGGGGCATTGTAAGAGAGGGAGATTTTGTTAAGCGGATTAACATATTAACTAAAAATAAAGATTGGACATATTTGGAATTCTAGGATAATCTTGCTTTTCTGGTGACAATAGAAACCTCTCAAGCTTCTCTCCTCTGTTTTCTCTAGTGCTCAGATTCATACTAGCTGGTTAATTCATTAGTTTATCTATACTTTACATAAAGAAGACATGTCTATGCCTAGAGCACAGGCTGACATTTGGGCCCAGATGATCTAGTGACTGGCATATTTTGATTCAGCAGCTATATGCTGAATAGTTTACCAAAAGACTTGTTTTTACATACAAAATTGGTATTTTTTAACTTAATTACTTCACATTTTTCTCCCATCTCCCTTTCATTTTGTTCACACAAACTCACAAACCTCATCAGGGAGGGAATTCTTTCAAACCTGCTATAGTCCCCTCTTAGCCTGAAATATCAAACTCCCTGCCATCCCGACAGCAGTCCTGGTGCTGTGCCTGAGCCTAGCTAGAGCCCAGAGCAGTCTGAGGGTGAAGATATCCCATAGGGATACCGATGTCTAGCCTGAGCTGTACTATCTCAGCATGGCCAGTTCCAGTCCTGGAAGAAACTCATTTCAGCTGGCTTTTGTACCCACCAGTGTGCTGTGACTTGTGTGGTGATCACCATACGATGTATAGGCACACACGGGTTTTTGCCTTTTCTCACATCCATGGCTCCTGTTCGTCTTTTTCTGCTGCAAATACATGTTTGACTCAGCAAGCTGATACATGGTCCTTCAGTTGCTCTGCGCTCCTTAGTGTGTCCCCTCTCACACACAAGCAGAACAATCTCACAGGAGGACAGAGGATAACCCCAGGACATTGGCCAGAGGGATTATTTGTGGTGCCCTCTTAGGATTGTGCCCAGAAAGCCAACAGCTCCACGGGGGTACAGGGACTCAGTGCCTCCGCTGCCTGTGTTATCTCCAAGTTATGTTGATGAAGGTAACTGATTTATTTTCCCATCTGCCATCCCCAAGGGGAGCCTCTTCGTGCACACACTCCATGTGAGTTTGGTGACCGGCTTTGCCACCACAGCTTAAAGTCTCAGGGATTTCAGAACCCCCTCCCCCAGTCAACTAGAAAGCACAAGAAACCCCATAGGGGATTGTTTTGGCTACCCACCAGTGACAGCCTGGGTCAAGTA
Organism: Lathamus discolor; assembly: GCF_037157495.1. Classification (NCBI taxonomy): domain Eukaryota; kingdom Metazoa; phylum Chordata; class Aves; order Psittaciformes; family Psittacidae; genus Lathamus; species Lathamus discolor. The sequence continues at coordinate 127,390,956 of NC_088885.1, read as the reverse complement.
TGTCTGCTAACCAACAGTCATTTACCTTCATACTGGAGCAGACCTATTCCACTACTCCCATCTACCCTACTCTCTTGTAAGTTAAAATTATTTCTTCTTTCAAGCTGCAAAGATAGCTGAAATCTCTCAAGAATTAATGAAAAATAAATGCCATAGCATTCTTCTATAGGAACCTTCCAATGGGTTTATATGCATATCTATGTGTGTTTATGTACGTACACATGCATACACACACTGCACCATTTCAGCAGGGGACTTTCTATTTTACATTCTACTCTGGCTAACACTTGCATTTTAATACCAGATATCACTGCAAGACATAATGAGGGTCATTAAATGTATTTATTAGCTTATTAAACTGAACTGCCTTCACTGTTGCAGCTGGCCTCTGTTTTATAGAAACCCCAGCAAATCCCCAAAGTCACACAACAGGAGCCCAACAAACTTTAACTGATGACAGTGTAAATATCAAATTTACTAGGGCTAGCAAGTGGCAAACACAGTTCTGGTATGTTATTTAAAAACCTGCCATGAGGCATAGTACGTAATTCTCAACTCATACGGCTGGAGTTGCTTTGGAAGGAAATATGAGAAGAATTTGGTAGGGTTTAGTGATATTTTCAGGGATAGAGTTTAATTATAAGCTGTCAGGAAGCTCTTAGATACTAGCTACAGTCTGATCCGATGATCACTGAAGCGAGAGTAAAGACTGAAGTCAGTTATATGGGTTGGTCTAACATGCGTTTAAATCATAATACATGAGATAGAGACACTTGAAGTGCCCATATCTTTATTGAAGTCCATATGGAAAATAAGTTTATATTTTTAGTTAAATACAGGCAGGAAGAGGGAGAGCCTAGTGGGTGCTGGTTGTCTGAATGGGGTGTATCTGTGTGCGCTCGGGCGAATGCATTTATGGTTTTTCACTAGCCTTTCTCACAGGCTGTTGACTGCAATGCAGCTTTGTCTCTAATCTTTAACACATGAATGTTTCTTTCATTCAAATGTTTGGGGGAATGTAATAACAGGGTCTTCCCAGTGCCCTGAGCATGGGTGGAAGCAAGTGTGGTGCTAATGCAGGATGGGGTTCCCATGCTCACCACCTCCTCCCAGGGGTTTGGCAGGGGGGAAGCAGCTGCAGTGAAGCCCTTCGACTGTAGGGATGGGCAGATTGTGCACGGAGCTCTGCCCCCAGCAAAACCCCAGGAGGACTGGGCTCAGTGTCCCAGCCCCACAGATGTCACAAGCATTGTGATCCTGGAATTGCGCCAGGGTCACACCACCCTTTAACCCTCACTTTCCGGTAGTCCCACACGTGCAAATATGATGGAAAAAGCTCCAACCCTCTCAGACATTTCTTGAGCTGTCCCTCCAGGGCAACGACAAATGGGCAAGTCCCTGGGGTGATCGGTAGATGCAGTATCAGCTGTACTTTTGTCCAGAAATGACTCTGCATCACCAAAAAGAAATCGGAAAGGGATTAGTCACAAGGAAGTACACCATGTTTTAATGGCTCCTCTCATCCGAACAGCCCTCTCCAGCATGGTCAGGAAGAGATTCTCCAGGCCACTGGATGAGCAATGCAGCCAGGTGAAGACAGAAAGGCTGCTCAGCCGCTGTGAGATAGCCGTGACTAAGAATAATGACCTCTCAAAACCACCGTCTGCCTTCATAAAGAAAAGAATCCTATGTCCCTTTTCACTCCCATTACAAGGAACTCACAAATGGTTTTGCATCATTTTCCATAAAGCAGAAGGAAAACCCCTGCTGAGGTATTTTTACTCTCACTCTATCTCACTGTCCTGCTCTAACACCCACAGTTCTTCTGAAGATACAGTCACTGCTTATTCAAAGTTCAAGTGTAGGGGGACCTTGAGCTGTTCTGCCAAAAGCTTTTCCCTTCCCCCACCACCCCCGCCTGAATCACTGGCAGCAAACAGAATGGCAAAGAGTGTCACATTCTTCTTACTGTAATCCTGTAAAGCAGACTGGGATATTCTCTGAGATTTCTGGTAAAGCTGGATGCAAGCAACTCTGTGTGTGTGTGTGTGTGTGTACATGTGCGCACCCCCAATTGCCAGTAAATCATCTTAAACTCACTTATTTGGAAAATCAATGCCCAATTTGGCTGTGTTCTCATGGTTAAGAGTGTGTATTCAAATTATAATTGAAGATTTAATTCTTCAGGTTTTGTTTTTCCAAGACCTTTGTTAAATTTCATACGCAAAAAAAAACCCAGTAAAAGTGTATCACAGATAGCTGAAAGGCATGAATTATACTGACATGAGCCAGGAAATTCAGAGTTTGGACCCACACAGCCTTAATTTTTACCTTTGAGCACATAAACTCTTCTCTCTATAGGGCTATATTTCAAAAATAGCCAGTGAGGCTTAACCCCAATTTCTGCACAGCCTTGATTATATTGGATCTTCCTTTTCCACCTTTATCTTCCACAGCCTTTCTTGTCTATTTTTTCAAAAGATATCACTTAGAAAGAGGGATTGGGAAAGGATTAATTAGTTTGCCATAAAACCAATGTTATTCTGAAAGTGTGGGGGTATTCTTTTCATTTTAATATATTTTAAGCATGTGTATGTTTTATATGTTCTTATCAACACAGTGAAAAAAAAGATTTTAAGTAAGTGATCCAAGGACTCAACAGTTAAGAAACACCAGAATACATTGCTTGCACAAACCCATTCACTTCTTTTATGCTTATGTACATGGAGACAGCTTCCACTTAGAGGCAAACCCGGTTCATTCTGGCACTTGCTGTTATCAGCTCCCTCTGCCCTCACTGTCCTCTTGGGTCCTTGTCACCTTGGCCAGCCAAGCCCAGTCCTCCAAAGAGCTCATCACATCATGCCCTCTCACCCCTCTTACCCTGTTTTTCCACCCTGCTTTTAAGCTCCTGGCCCACAAAAGCTAGAGCCATCTCCCTGCTCTCCTATCAAAGCATGGTTCTCACTGAAGACTCTGGCACACCACAGCAGAGGGAAATTGGCTGTGGGTCCTGCAATTACTTTGCACGTACACTAATACACCTTCTACCAGCAGGTCTCCTACATGCTTCACCCGCTGTCTGACCAAGTCAGCAGAGGATACAAATAGTCCCAGTCTGCAGATGAAGGCAAAGGAAGGACATTGGGGCTAAAGAAAAGAGATGAGAGTTTACAGCCAGCCTGGACATTTGCTAGAGCTGAGCATCCTGGACTCAAAGGACGCGCTATGCTTGCACAGACCTGACCATGTGCAGCAAGTGGGGCCGACGTGCTGCAGCAGCAATTTGTCAGGGAGTTGTGGACATCTGGCTGCCTGAGCTGCTCTACAGTCGGAAACTGGAAGCTGGACCAGAAGCACACGAGGCAGCAGGGACAGGACCATGGCTCCATAGCTGAAAATTGTGGGACTTGTCTGGAAAGCAGCTGAATTCTGGTCTTTTCTTGTAAAAACACATTTCCAAGGCTCCCCAAAAGCAGGCTGCAGTGTGATACCCCTGCTTATGCTGCATGGGCAGTTCCTGCATTGCTAGATCTCTCCAGAAAGGTGATTCTGAGAAAAGCCTGGAGAGAGGCAGTTCCCGAACGGAGTGCTGGCTGACAGCGACGTGGAACAGGGACCAAAAGGACTGTCACCTGCAGCTTGAGACCTCCAGGGAAAGCATAGTTTCTGAGATTTTCTGTAAGTAAACAGGACTGCCTCAGAGACAGCTGACTCCATCTTCTGTTTCCCATGCAACACCTGCAGCTCCACACATTTGGCTAAAGTCTGGGTCAAAAAAAGGCTAACATTAATATAATCAAAAGTAATGTCATGAATTTAACTGAGTGAATGGTTTCTAAACAGCCCAAGGTCTTTTGGGCTGAGGACTGCTGGGATTCTGGACCGGAAACTTGTCAGTCTTTTCCAGAAATGCCAGTGAGGGTTAGAAAGGATACGGAGTATATCCTCAACAGCAGCTTGATTGGCCATGTGTTCCCAGAGAGTCCAGAAAAGCTTCCACCCACATGGAGACATTTCCAGTGCCCTCAAAAGATGTGCTTTAGGGCTTCAGCTCTGGTACTCTCCCTCTACCCCATTTCCTGCTGTGGAGAATGGGACCAGTGCGGAAGACCACAGTCCTGGCATTGCCCATCATGAGCTGAACTTAAAGAACATGCAGAATTCACACCCTGAAAAGAAACGTCTCCAAATCATATCCTGAGTATTCCCTTAACTCTATATCATCTTACTTACTTTGTCCAGTTCCTTAGGTTCATTTTTATTCCCAGCTTTGCTCACAGCATCTTCCAGAGCTCTGCCAGTTTCTCCCCACCGATCTGATCCTTAGTTTATATCTCTCAATACTGAACTTCTCTGTGGCTGAAAGCATGTCCCCTCCAAACCCTGCACCTTCTCATCAATCTTTGAAACCGCCTGATGATAAAGAGCACCTTGTTAGTTGTTCTCACTGTGTTGGCAGGTAAATCAGCCTGGAGGAACAAGGAGCTTTCTGCCCTCATGCCAATGGAGGACAGCCTCCCCTCTACCACTGCCAGCAGTCTCCAAGAGTACAGAATAACAAAACAAATACTTCTGAAAAGCCTAGGAAATGAGACACTGTGTGAATACAGGTAAAAGGTTTCTTTACACCACCTGCTTTGTATGGTGAAGAACACCAATGGGTAAAGAAGCTGCAGAAGCCATTTTCTTTCCTTTCAGCAGAGGCAGCATCAATTTGCTGGGTTTAATATAGTAGCACTTGCGATAAATATATGCAAAACTGCTGCGAGCAGTAGAAAACTGCTTGCCACGTGGTCAGATTTTACACAGAATAAGCCATGTGGTCTGGATGCAGATTCTGGACACTGAATGAGAGGAGGTGAGGATGAGTTTTGTGGCGTGCATGTGTGTCTCCATACCCAGTATCTATACTATACAGCCCACACTATAAGCTGTATCATTTTAAACTGAAGAAACTGAAGAAAATATTGCCAACAGCAGTGGTATGTGCAGGAATTAACAGATTTTAAAGCTAAAATCTCCTTTTTATTCTTTACTTGTAGTCCACCCAAGTTTCAGTTGTTTCAAAAGACTTTCCAAAAAGAAAATTAAAAAAAGAAAAAAGAAAAAAGAAAAAAGAAAGCAAAAAAGAAAGAAGAAAAAAGTCTGAGCAGCAATTTGAGCTTATGCTTTGTGTGGAAGTCTCAAGCTCGAGCTCATGGAAGTATTTTGCTTTATCTTTGATGCAAGGCACAAGCTGCTCAGTTCACTAACACAGCTCAGAACCTACAAGTTATCACATGGTTTGCTCCTGTAACCCAGGCAGTTTGCTGAAGGATCCATCCCACTGAGCTATATTTATTATCCTGGGGGTTTTTTTGTTTGTCTCCCAGTAGAAGAGCTTTTTTAAACTCATTGATACACTTTTTGGGTATTAGCCATTGGGACGCTGAGCGCACAGGTGCTCTGAAAGACGTGCACTCTTAAGTTACAGAATAGCTCTGCTGTGATATTTTGACTTTTGGGTCTCATTGTTTAAAAAAAATAGAAAAAAACAGCAATTGACTACATTTCATTAGAGCTTTCCATCCAGCAAACAGGCCAGAAGAATTCCTTAATCCTGTATGTTTCATTTTGGGACCTTATATGTAATATCAAACAGATTAAAGGAATGGCATCACTCCCTGATTCAGCATATGCAGACCGTTGCCGTTGAAGTTTCCCAGTCAATCCATCCTCTTCCCCCCAGACATAAATAAAGTCAGGAGTGGAAGATTCCCTTCAAGGAAATTTATCTCTTTGACAGTCAAACAGGTGGCGAAGTTAATGCGAAGTCCCAAGAGAACCTGGTTGGTAAGAATGGCCCTGCAATAACTAACCACAATGATTTACAAGGGACTAAATTGCCAGATTAGGCCTTGATAATTTTTCAACTCTTGACTTCATTATTACCTTGTGGATCTGGATCTTACATCACCTCTAGGAATGCCTGGGATCAAATTAAAGTGGAAACACCTGGTTGAAAGTCAGTTCAAAATACAGATTTAAGAATGAGGGGGGTGTTTTTGTGTGCTGGATCTGCTTTGCATGCATGGTAGATTCTGTTTCTTTGTGTTTGAGCTCTGTTTTCAAATGCCAGTTCGCCTTGAACAGCGCTGGCTAATAATCACTGCTCTTTGCAAGGGCACACACTCCTTAGACAGCCACAGATCTGCCATGTGAAGCAGATTTAGTAGTTAAATGAGGTGTCCAAGTGAAGTAAACAGCAAACTGAAAGACTTAGACCAGGATTAAAATCTACAGTTTGATCTAACACAGCATAACTATCTGGAGAAGAAGGCAGAGGTACTCATGCAGCAAGGATTTGCAAAGAAACAAGATGATCCAGTAGTTTGACACGAAAACCAATTTTTCCAGTAATTGTGAGATCCAGATTACAATTTTTACCAGGAATCTGTAGCCTGAACAATCCAGTGGAACGCTCAGAGGTACAGTGGGCAGCGATTTAATGACTGGAGACACAATACTACTACACAGTGCTGTGTAGAAGTGTCTCTTGCAAGCTTTATATCTCCTCCCCTTTGCGTCTCAGTTGTTCTCCAGCTCCTCTGCTTGACTGGGAAGCTGCAGCCTGGGCTCATGGCTGGGTTACTGTGGGACAGGGACCTCAGCACTGGTACAGGACAGGCAAAGCTGTATGACAGAACAGCAGTTAGGACCCTTTCGTGGAACACCAGGTTGAAAGTCAATGATTTGTCTAGTCCAGACTGCTGCCAGGCCACTCAATGAAAAGGCAGCTATTTATCAAGAGAAATCATCTGAGTTTGTTCTGCTGCCACTGGCACACAAGCAGTGGCAATTTCAGCAGAGAAAGACTCCACCTCCCAGTGAGACCCACTAATCTGAATGGGAGCCTTCCTGAATGGCTTCAAGCGACAGACCTGGCCTAACCACCATGATCCTTGAAAAGTAAGCAGTTCAACCAGGGCTGTCATATAGGTCTGGGGCCATTCCTGGAGGGTAACACTGCACATGGCTGACAGCAGCAGTGGGTATGACATGACATTCAAAGGGTGCTGGTGGGGTAGGGAAGGACTTGCCCCATGTTTCAGCAAACAATGCATTACTTGGTCCTTTTTAAGGAGTAAGGGTCTTCCATGTGTGGGCCTTTCTGTTCAAAAAAGCTGCATGTGAAACTGGCTCCTACCTGGCAAGAAGTCAAAGGTGCTTGACAGAAAACAACTGCCCATGGCAGCACTGGACCTACCTGCAGAGACCGCACTGCCCGAGGGATCAGAGATTCCTAACCACCTATGTAAACTCCTGTTCATGCACTGTATTATCTCACTTTCTCCTTCTGCCAGATGAAATGGGTGTTAGGATGTGTGTTCTCTACTAATGGCCTTGTGTTTAATTTTTCCAGGGCTAGAGATTCTTTCATAGGCCTGTAGGCAGACAGTGCAGCACAACAGCTCAAGGGGCAACTTCTCCAGCCCAGAAGGTTGGGCTACAAAAATCACCCCTATGCATGGGCCAGCCTGCAAGTGGTAACTCTCTCTCCTGTGTCGTTGTGGGCACTTGAGGCTTCCTGGTGTAGGCTGGGAGAGAAGCAAAAGCAAGAAAACAATGGTAAATAACTTCCCTTTTCCCCTCATGAGAGTGACTCAACAGATGGAGAGCCCATGCATTGCCCATGCAATTCTGTTCCTACACCCCGTGGGGTCAGACCCGTCACCCCCAGCAAGGAGGGGAGGAAGCAGCACCTTGGCAGGTGAGAAACCTCAGAGTCCTGACCATGACACTGGAATTGTCTTCAGGGAGTGGGACTTGAGGAAAAACTCCAGACAGTGACAGAACAGGAAGTTACAGCAGCTGTAGGAGCTGTGGTTAATGAATTTCCCAGTGGGGCTTTAGCTTTTGCTCTGCCTTGCTCCCTCTGGCCCAGAGTACCGTATTAGTTTCTCTGCTTCCCAGCCATCCCGGTCCCACAGGCTGTTCTGTGTAAGAATTTTCAAGGCAGCAGATTGCGTTATGAGTCCCTAGTGAGAGAATCATTTTATGTCCGATTCCAGATATTTAGTAACAAAGGCTTGGCTTCCCAAGGTGAATCCCAGGAACACTGACAGCATCTCCACATCTGATCCTTCAAGCATCAGGAGGAAGGCAAAAATGAAAATACGGGTGTCTTTTTTATTTTTTTTTTTTTTTGAGAAAACAAGAAACTTGGGTCTCACAAGCTCAATGGTTGTGGAATTTCATGTGCAGTTTTGCCCCTTCAATAAAAAGGGGCTACCTTGGCTGACCTGGCCACTCCTATTAGATGATATTCAGAGCAGAACCTTCACAGGAGACTGCAAATATTTATCATAGCAAAAAAGCCACAGAAAGTTCAAAGCTGCTTGTTGGAGACTCTGGGAACACTCACCTCCAAGTCTATCATCCTTGCTGATTTCAGCTAAAATCTTGCATCTTTTCCAGGAAGGGGGAAGTTGGGCACAACTTTCTTCAAGTCCTTGTCCCATCCCAGCTGTAACCCAAGTTGGACAGTAGCTTGGTGAAAGTTACTACTGATCTCTTTCAGTAAAGGAGAAATAAATGGTTTCCTTAAGAAAACACCATCTCACCAACAGCTGTGGCTCAGGATTGCCTGGTCTATAAATAAGGTTGCCACATAAAAATATAGTTTGAATTATTTTTAAAAACTTACTCCCAAAGCTTATAACCTCTTCATAGACCTGGCATTGCTGCAGGGAGCTGAGCTTGTCTCCCCATCCAGTAAGGACAATCACACATCTTCTAACTGCTCCATTTATTCTAGTTTGCTACATGAAATAAAGATGTCGCAGGGGTAAACTGGGAATTTCTGAGGAATACTTAGGTTTTTCTGAAAATGCAGGTTTTTCTGAAAATGCAGGTTGCTCAAGCAGGAGTTCAGTCCAGTTTAGCCATGGGACCAGCAAAGTGCACATGGCAACAGAGGATGTACTATAGGAGTCCCATATTATTTTTAAATGTAGAAATTGTTAGCTAAACAGCCAGAGAAGTGGTCATTTCTGTAAGTACAGAACTAAAATACTGACAGAACTTGTTTAATTTTATTTTGAGTCACTGCAAGCCGGGAAAAGCTGGCATTTCTTATCAGGTTGTTTGGACAGTGGATACGAGTGAGAGATGAGAAAACCCATGTATCAGTGTTTTTGCTGGACTGTTCTACTTTGTGATCCCTCCACTGGAAGCCTTGGTCTCATCTGCCTCATGCTTATTTCCCACCACTGTGAGCACTTGCTGGCCAAGAAGCTGGCAGTCCTCAGCGTTTCAAGCACTGCAGTTCACAGGCAAGCCCTGGGAAAGCAGAGGCCTTGAGGAAACACTGGTCCCTCAGAGCCGTCTCTGCATTAGGGCTCCCACTGTTGCTATCAGAAGTGAGATTGAACTAATAGGAGTAACAAGACAAGAACTGCTGATGAAACCTCTGTGCAGATACCCATAAAACAAAGAGCACTGACACTAGCTTGATTTGGGGATATTTAGGAGACCTTAATTCCAACCTCTCCTCCAATCCTGCTGTTGACATGAAACTCCTTACCTGACATGCAGAAGTTTAACTAGCCAGGAGCTTCTTTCTAAAACAGCTGGAAAGGTTAATATTCCTGGCTCTGAGTGTGGCAGGAAAACCTAACATCCTAATCACACTTCCTCCTGCCCATTAGTTACCGATGCATGCAAAGACTTACCTTGTATAGAGTAAGGTTTGTTCTGAACAGTGGATCAGACTGCTCTTGCTCGTTAAGAAAACAGACCAAGTTTAAGCTAACTTTGCTTATCCACAGCTTCAGTGGACTCGTTCCAGTGAAAGTTTGTAATTATCTTCCAAGGGCTCATTTAGACGTGACAGCTGATGCAGATGAGAGTACAACAGGCATTCAAAATGCACTGGCCAGTCCCAACTACGTCTCAGAGCACAGAACTTCTTACTCCAAAGCGTTGCTTTTGTTTGAGTTAGGCTGAAACAGTTTATGCTTATTGAAAGATATAAATGCACACACACACATACAAACATAGGCACACACTTAAGCGTGGTTATTGCAGAATAACTTCTGAGCAGACGTGTGCAGACAAGCCCTCATAGATGAGCTCAGGACTATGGCTGCATGCAGCTGCAATGAGAAGGGAGGACTGGATGTCAGCACACGAGCGGGATGCTGTGCATACACACACGCTGTAACAGAAGCTGCTAGCATGGGGTATAGAGGGGAGATCCCTAGAGCCATCTTAGCACCCCATTTTTCCTCTCCCACTAAAAACCTGTCCCTGGATACAGCTATTAGCTTTCCTAATGGTTCAGCTCTATCTACTCCTTACATCTTGCTACCACAGCAGCTTTTACTGATAACTGGATTAGGAAAGAAAGGCCGCAGTTACCCATAGACACAGGCCCAGACACACTGTTTGCCAAAATGCTTTCAGTCAGAATGGGATAATATTCTGAAGACATTTTGGTCAGGCTGTATGGACAGGGATGTGTTTAAAGGTGTCATTTTTCTGAAATACATTACAGCTCCTTGGCTAAGAGCTACCATTGCGCTGCTTAGGAAGAGGGAAGCCAACCCTGCCAATTTAACTTCTCCACAGACACACACAGATAACTCAGTCATGGCTTCTGCACATTCATCATTTAGCTCAAACACACTTTTTTTGTGGAAGAAATGAATAAGTATGCAAGCTAGAATGTTATTTCTAAAATTATTTTAAATATTTGGGTTGTCCACTTAAACTATGTTTAAACAAAATAGTATTAATTTCTTCATTTCTTTGATGGCATGACAGAGCCATACTTTCTGTCATTACATACAACAGCATTTAATGGCCAGGCTGAAACATGACAGGCTAATAAGGATACCAGGTTTTGGGGTTTTGTTTATCTACACTTCTAACTTTGCTGGGAACTGCCTCTAGACTTCCCAGCTTTTTTTGCAATGGAGGGGAGCAGCTGTGTGACTAACCATGTGGAATTTAGGGTTAGGAGCTTCATGACAAAGTGCACCTTAAATCAGTTTCTCTCATTGACCAGTTCTGACCAATTCGCTGTTTTGGGGGTTGGGCTGTTAGAAGACCTTATCTCTGTGATAGACAGTTTTATTTCCTGTTTGTGGGGTATGAACTTGGCAGCAGGGGAAAACAGAGCAGAGCCCCAAAGCTTCTGTACTTGGAAAACTTGGGTTTAAAGAAGTAATGGACAGAAGCAGATTCTGAGGCTAAATACTTACCAGATTACTATTTGTGTTATGATCATCTGGCTTTGAGGAACAGATTCTCAAAACTCATCTTCTCAGAGACAGAGAGAAAAATTAGGTATCACATTCAGAGGTTAAATTAATGCTTTTATATGCATTAAACTCTTACGCAGATGACAGAGTGGTCTGTAACTTAATCCTTTAATTTATGTTGCATTTGCTCCACAACTTTGATTTCTCTAAATTTTCCCAAGTTGCTCCTGAAGATAAGGCTCAGCAGAGTTTGCCTACACACTAAAGTTACAACAGACTACAATGTTTGAATGTAAAGAATAATGCTTGCTCCTGAATTATTTATTTATTATGAAGCAAAAGGGTATTGTTCCTGATTAGCTTACCTCACTTAAGAGGTCTTCTGCACGTCACTATGATGTAAGCTGAAGCACACACTTACTGTGCATTAACAACTCCGCATACACCACCCGAACACGCCTAATGGGGTGTGTGGGAAAGAACAATTTATACCATATCTGGCTTAGGGGCTCCAATCTGCAACTACATTAATACATAAAATAAACAAATACAAGGTACAGGAAATTACTAACACCAAAAGCAAAGATACCTGAAGCAAAGATACTTCCCAGTTGCTCTCCTGTAGCAAGAAAGCAGCCAGCTCCCGTGTTGTGGAAGTATCTAATCATCAGATAGGAACACAACTAAGACTTACCAAAAAACACCCAAGTCCATAAATCAGTGCCTATTTCTCTCCACTGACTGTCAACCCTAGAGCACCACTGTAGATGCATCAAGGGTGCAATTTGGCCTGCTTACTGGGAAGTACAGCACTACAGAATGACCTCCTAACACCTTGCTTACATGACTGTAAGCTTAGCACCATTAAGCCAGGAGCTTTCTTAGAAAACTGTCATCAGGTGCCTATCATGCCTGGCTGGCATAGCAAGACAAAGATGGGAAGATACCAAGAGGTGCAACCATACTGGCTCACCCAGTTTTACCAGTAACTACAGAACAAAGGAAAACGTCCCTACATCAAGTTACTAAAGTTTTAATTTTAAACTTTTACCTGAGCTACTTAAACTACACTGTCTTTGTGCTAAAATAATGCAGTCTATCAGTTATCCACAACCCTGAAGAGACACAGTCATTCTCATAGTTTCTAATCACTATTATGATTCGGAGAAATCAGAAAAAGAAACTCTCAGCATCACATGGCATTTGCAGTAGTTTAGGGTAATCTAAACAGGGGAAACCCCAGTTCCCACTCCATCCTCAGTCCCAGGTATTCTCTTCCTGCTTCACAGGAGGCACCCATGCGACTGGGAAGCCATCAAGCCTATAGAAAATCCTCTTGTACAGCTGACCAGCTTCTTTATGTGCTGGGTTTTTTTTTAAGGTGTGACTAGAGGTGGCAGAAGTTTCAGAATTGTTTCTAAAACACCTCATCTGTATCAGGAAAAACTAACACTTTGAATTTCTTTCTCTAGAGGCCTGAACTGAATTTAAGCTCAATTTCCCATTCTGCAAGACAAGCATTGTGCATTTTGTTAAGTTTGGAGCCACAGCTGTCTCCAGGGATGTTGTGTGCAGTAACTTTGATACTACTTCACAAACCAAAATATAAAATTAGCCTCAAAGATGCTCCCCACAAGCACTTCTGCAGTTCTCACCAGATGTACAAGATAACTGACTTTTGAATAGGAGATTAAAAGAACAAGACTTAGAAATATGCTCACAGAGTGCACCAGTCATGAGCTACTCCTCAGCCACACAGCTCAAGAACTGAGATGAACTACTGTATTTCTGGAATAGTAGCAAACTCAGAGAAACAAAGATGACAATGTATTTGATAATTAAAGTAGAACTCTACAAGCCCTGAAACTTGCTTTAAGTCTGTAACCATTGTAAATTGGCATGATGCTTTATAGGAGCTTGGTATTACTTGGTCAGCTTTTTTTTTTTCCTTTTTGTCTGGCTAATAAGCGTCTTGAGTATCAGTATATCAAAATGCAGAAGTTGCTTCTTAATACAACACAGCAATATAGAGACATCTTAGAAAAACAAATGTGCGTTAAAATGATGCTGTGTAATAGAATGAAATTTGCTGTACTTGCTCTTAGCGACTCTGCTGTAAGAACTCAGAAATTAATTTGGCCCTGGGGAAGTCATTAAGAGGCTTTTTCAAAAGAGTATGGAATTTTGAGTAAGGGTTAATGCAAACAGTTTTTTTCTACTTTAGATTAATTTCTATACAGGCTTAGTTAACAACACTATTCTCCACACAGATACCAGTTTATTTCAGATGTATGCTATGTATGCAGTAATAACTACAACTGTACTGAAACTATGTTTTTTAATTGAAACTATGTTTTTTAATTGAAACTACTTTTAAAACTGCACTCACACGACGACATTTTTAAATAGATCTAAAGCTCCATACAAAACCAAAGTGAATAGTCTTCAAAAGCTCTTTGACCAGTTACTTCATTGATGAGTTTAGAAAACAGAGAAAACAGTCACCTCCTAAAGCGTAATTTCACAGTACTGACTGATAAGAGATTACACTGTAAAACCATGGGGCTGACAAAGTGGCTACAGGAATTGAGCAATACATTTCTGAACTGTGTTGATACTCAAGAGCTATGGAACAAGCACAAGTAATTTGCATTAGTTTAGTCTTTAAAGGAAGCATTCCAGTCACTGTTTTAAGGAAAAGGTGGCTCACTTTAATAACCACAGGCATTGGTCACTATTTAACAAGACATTCTAAAAAAGTAATCACAATTTCTCCAATAGTAGTTTACAAGTGGATGGTATACATTAAGATACAGAGGTAGAAGTTCACTTTTACAATGCTTCACTAATACAGATTACCAAATTCAAGGCACAAAATTGTTTGCTTTACAAAAAATACTGTAAAAATTCATTTGCTGTTCTACAATGTGAGTACAACTCAAAAAAAATCTTTACACCCTTCCATATTCTGCATGTAGAGTTGCATCAGGCGTTATTCTATTTTTCCTTTGCTAATAATTGGCATATGACCAGCACTTACATAAACAGTTTGTATCTCAGCTGAGTTGCTTTGTCTTTTAGGCACAAGTCCAGCTACAGAAATTGAATACAACAGCTTCCTCAGGGGGATGAGAGAACTCTGGCAAAAGAAAGAATGAGGAGGAAGAAAAGAAACATATAACCCATAACAGTAGATTGGACTCTGACATGTAAAGGGAAACAGAACAGAGCATATTTCAAATCAAGCGACTTGAAAAAAGTCAGCTTAAATCATTGACTGCATTCCTAGAAAACCAGATGCCCAGTACAAGTTTGCTCTGAGAGTATTTAAGACATTCACTTGCTTTTGAATCGGCAGAGATTTACAAATTTCTTTTTATCTTTAAATAGAACACACAGTTGATACAAAAGAGAATTATACCACAATTGGGCCATGTGTCCTGCAGAGCTTGGGTGAACAAGTGAAGAGATGCATTCAGAAACTGTCCTTGAATTTACTAAAAGGTCACGAGCAGTAGCTTAAACAGCAAGATTTCCCTCCCCCTTCTCAAACATAGGGAAAGACAAACTATTTCTGAAACATTGCATCTTCTAGTAGGAGACAGTTTTTATAAGCCTTGGCAGGCTGAGGAAGAGATAACACACAGTGCATCTCTACAACAAGTATTATGACTAGTTTACTGTACATACAGTGATATTCTATAGGACAATGGTGGCAGCTACATTGTAAATTAATTCTGTATACCTATCAAGTACTCTAGTCAGTTTATTTACAGTATATAAAAAAACCCATTGATTTTTAAAGTTCAATACACAGGTTTAGGACCCAGGAGAATGCCACAGCAAGATGTTGACATTTGCATCTGTTAGATGCAAGTGCACTTCGCAATTCAGTCATATAACATTATTGTATTCACCTATAAATGTTAGTCCATCCAACATAGTGTTACATTCCATTTTTTGCTTCATTATTGTTCATAGCCTGTTTCCTTTGAGCGATGAAAGGGTACATACACTTGTCTGCTCCCAAAAATCGGTACATGCATACCACTGCTTCAAAGGGCAGGATACTGTGAAAAAACAGGTTAGAAAATTGTTAGATGACAAAGTAAAACAAAACCTCTGGTTACACTATGTACTTGGTCTCTTTAAAAGCAATATAACAGTTATTAGAGAGGCTTTTTAAAAGACTTTAGGGATTTTTATTTCACAGGGATACTTAGAGAATTTAAATTCTAGAGTGCTAAGCACGCAGGCAAGCAGAAAGGAGGAAGCTGCTTAGTCACATGCCTTCAGCTTAGGACAGATTTTCTGCTGTCTCTTCACAAGCAGTATGATAGCTTGTTTTAAAGAGGTGGAGGAGGGAAAGGTCATCACAGAAGGTCTACTGAAAGCAAAGCATCTGCTCAAAGCCACATCAGCGGAGGTCACCAGATATTGAAGATATTCTTTAATGTGGGATTAGCATTAGTTAAGGCCATTCTTTGATCACCAGATGTCTAACTGACTTGACTTATATTCTAAACTCAATCATCCATCCTCAGAAAGAGAGATCCAAAGTAAAGAGAACAATTTCCTCTCTCCCTCTCCAGATAAAATTCCAGGAAGTGTCTATGTCATGGGTACCTGACTACAGACCCTCCCCTCCCTCCCACATCCACAAAATACTTTCATTTCAAGTGTAGTACTCAGGAACTCTAGTGAAGAACTAGAATGGGATTTTCTCAGCCCGAGGACATAGCAGCAAACATTCATTCAGTGGAAAGCAATGCACAGAATCTAGCCATTAGGAGTAATGAACGCTGAAGCACTGAGGAGTATGTCATGGTACAGGTGTTCTCCCTGCTAGTAGTACTGCTTCTGCACTAGTGACTGGAGGGCCTTTGATCTGTGCTGCTGCCTAAGGCACGGATTATACAGAAGCTTTGATCTCCCTGTTGGAAGCTAGTGTTGAACCAAGACAATATGAAGGGCCTTTGATGTGACTGTTGCTGCAAAAGTCACTGTTTGTGCAGAGAGCACTAAAGGACCCTCTGAGCTTCTGGTTGAAGAAGCTCGTTCTTAAAGATGCTGACAGTGGCCTTGATTTGTTGGCAGAAGACACATGTACGTACGCTTTTCCAGGAAAGAGGTTAGCCATGATGGCTCTTCTAGTCTTTGGTGAGCCTATCCACCATGAGTGACTCGAGGCAAAGAAGAATAAAAGTGCAGATGGAACAGAAATCATCAAGGTTCTCTGTTTCAACTAGCCCTCACAGAAGGAAAATAAGACAATCCTATATTTTAAATATTGTTTCTACACACTGCACATTTAAAACAAAACCAGACAGCTGTGAGGATGTCCTCTATAATAGAACGCAAGTGATGTTGCATCAGTGGAACATAGCCAACTCCTGTATTACCCTGCATCATTGAAATGTTAGCCTAGTTACAGATTAAAGTGTTACCATCCAAAAACTGTGGCATGATAGAACAAAGGAAGTAATATTCCCTTAAATAGCCCTTCTTCCAAACTTAGACTCTGAAAAAAGGTTCTGAATGTGCAGATTTGCAGTTTACCATATCTGTACAAGTCCTAGAGAATCTGTAGGCAGGGCCACCTACACACTGGTTCTAGAGACAAACAGCTAGAGGCTCTTTTGCTGGAAGCTGCATCGGGCCCCATTCCTAAGGAGGAACCCAAACAATAGAAATAAGTCCATTGAAAAGAAAGTAGGAATCAAAGGAAAAAGCTATCAGAATGGTAAAACAAGGATGCATAATACATGGGATCTGTTTTATGGAGCTTCCCAAGCAAGCAACCTACACTCATGCAGGCCAAGACATACTTATGAATTCTAACAAAACAGCACCAACAGCCTGTGTGAGTGGGAGGGTATTTATATCCAGAAAGCAGACATGCTCATGGATTTTACAAGTATTCTGCAGAGTGTATTGCCAACTAACTAGCAGTTCAGCTCTTACCTTTTCATGAAGGTGACCATATACATGAGACGAGGTGTGCAAATCATTGGCTGGTCTGTAAGGATAGCTCTCATAGCCTGCTTCACACAGTACTCTGGTTTCAAGGGTGGAAGGAAAGGCTCAATTTCTTTTCTGAAATATTTAAGACACATTAATAAGATAAATAAAGGACTGCAGACCTCATTCATTAACTCACTTTCTCTGGAATGCCTCAGCAGGGACAAAGACTTTTATTTTTTTTATATTCACTCTTAGGATACAAAGACTATATAGCTCAGAACTTGGGTAGTTTAAACACAAAAGGACAGAAGACAGTGAAAACAGAAAGCCTATTTTTTGAGTCTAATACTAATGCATATTAAAGCAGATATAATACTTGAAAGTATTTTTATGGTAACAGGTTAGTTACCTTCAAGTACTTTTATGCTACAAACACAGAGCAGGAGAATGTTACTCACCTGATCCTACACCCTCTAAACATTCCTGTATCTACAAGATAAGGGCAGACTAAAGTTGTTTTGATTCCATCTTTTTCAGCAGCCTTCAGTTCATGGCTCAAAGATTCATGGAAACCTACAGCTCCAAATTTGCTGGCGCAATAATCCTGCGTTGCCAATGAATGAAGAAAAAAAAAAAGCAAATTAAAAAGGACAGATATGAATCACGTTCAAAGCCAAAGCAAATCTGCACAGACTTTCAAAGCAACAACAAAAGACACCCACTGAATACAGCATCACATCAACTCATTATCACTTTACTTTTGAGGCAATTAGCACAGAATCATGAAAGCAGGAAAGCTGAATGTAGGAGGAATAGTACCTTGGATCCAAGTCTGACCGGGCAGGCTCATGTGGCAAGTTATTCCAATTACCAATTTGTTGTAACATTCAATATTAAGCAAAGGACTAAGATACCTAATACTATCTTGGGTCAGATTTGAGAAAGACTGGGGAGTTGGCAGGGCGTAGGTGTAAAAAATCTTAAATACTTTACTTCTAAGCTTAGTTTCATGAAAGATATAATAGAGATCTGAGTGTATTTAATTTTCTGAAGAGGATATAGCTTGTATATCTCAAAAATACTTAAGTTCAGCAACATTAAAAAAGAATTACATAGACAGCAGTAGCATTCAAGTTTCCCGATGGATGCATCCACCTCTGCTGGTCACACACACTAGGAAATTCTAGTCTAGTCTTGGAAATTCTTTTTAGTTTTCTTAAGTTATACCAGCTTCATTCGCTTCTGTTACAAAACACTGCATTCTAAGGCCCTTGATTAAACTGCATCTGTATACTAAGCCTTTGTTTATGGGATAATATGACCATTATTCCATTAGGCACATTAATTAATTTTCATTAACTGAATGCTTTTTGTTCACACTTGCATAATGACCCCAAAAGCAAGATAATAGGCTCCAACCCTAACCTAGCTTTATGTACCAAACAAGTCTTACAAACTGGTGTTCTCAAACAGCTGCTAGCAACTAGACAACCTCACGCTCATAACTGGGAGCCTAGCAAAGCAGGTGAGCTATATATTCTGGGAGGAAGGTTGGCAGCCATTTCCTCACAGAAACAGGAAACTGAGAACATTACTTTTGAAATACCTTGCCTTTGGCTTCAAGCTTAGCACTGAAGATCTTGACAGAAGTAGATAAGTGGGCACCCGTCAGTTTCTTAATTTTATCAGGCAACTCAAAGACCATTTAGCATTCTGAAATCCTTTGCCACCCTAGGTTATCACTCTTAAGTGGAAAGTCCACCTGCAAAGTAGTGGAATACAGTGGCTGCCTGAGTCCTGTGGATCCCACACACACGGAGCCATGCGTTTATACGGTACTCAGCACCATAGCTTTCAAGTATCTTTGAAGATTTGACTTTATTTTCGCTAGTTGACAATACAAAAAAAGCTTATCCTAAGCAAGACATGACAAATTTATTGTTAATTATAGTCTAACAAACCTCCACTCCAGCAGTGCTGAACAATCCCAAAGAGCTTGCAACTGTCACAATATGTCCATGGTTCATTTCCAGCATCTTGGGAAGGAATGCTTTAGTAGTCTACAAAGTAAAAAAGAAAAAAAACAAAAACAAAACAAAATAAAAAACCCCATAGCACGAACACCATGCATTAGTGATGAGCCTTCAAAACCTCCATCTCAGTTTATTGTCAAGAATTTAGAAGTACAATCAATGTACAGGTTTTGAACTTATGAGTTTTTCAAAAAAGGCCACAAGAAAATCTACAGCTTGTTTGTGAATTCAGACAGCAAGGCAGCAAGGATTATATCTCCAGAAATCCTAAGGTTAAAGGATTAATTGAGCTCAGACATGTTTATTTTTCTGCAAGAGACTAGTTATCAGAAAGAGATAATTTGACCCTAAAATGGAAGTCAGATTTTTTTTAAGACATGAAAAGGAATGCCAAGTGTTTAATTACAACATCCAGCTCATCTGTGTTAAGACCACTGAAGATTATCAGTTCTAATTATTGACAGTGTGTTTTGTAAGTTGGTTATGGCTCACTGTATCCAATTAATTTATCTTGGGCATTTTACATTAAAAGAAATACTAGTGAAAGAGCTTCTGATGATGTTTTTTTTTTTTTTTTACACAAAATTCAATAAGCATTTGCTAGTCTAAACTAATTTTCATCTTTATTAGTATCCATAAGCAATTGTTCTAACTAAAGACAAGATATAAATTTCTATTATTTCCTTCAGTTTCAAAACAAAAGGAAATAAAACAAATGCTAGTCACAAGGTGAAACTTTTATTTTACCCTCCAGTTTTTATGCTTTGAATTATAACAAAGTTTGTTTCTGTTTAAAACCCCAGAGTTAACACCTTAAAAAAATTAAATTTTAAGCAATAAATTGAAGCCATTTGCTAGAAGGTCGCCCCTGCTAGAATACCTTTGTCATATCTGTTTGCTGAAGCTGACCCAACACTTTCCTTTTTTAAGTAAGTATTAAGCAGATAACCGTATATGCTAAAAACTACATGTTCCATTTTACTACTTCATTGATTTATGATTTATTTCAGCTTCTAGATTGGCAGTGTACTATGAAATATCTCTTCTAAATTGCCAAAGAACTTGAGACAATACTTTTCAATCACAAGCATGCCTAGTTAATATATAAATCTATTAATGACAGAGCTATTATTCTGTTCTAGTCTAATTTGCTCAGTACCATGAATGCTTAATCCTCCCAGAAATGTGGTCTTCCCATGCAATTTGGATCCAAACTCAGAGCATGCAAATGCCCCTCAAGTATTTGCTACTTGCTTAATTATTGGTCTGTGTCAGCTGCATTCTTAAAAAGATGTGCAAGCTACAGCTGAATCCATCTAATTCCATTCTTATGCTGTCTGCATTTTCCAATCACAGACGTCAGGAGAGTTTTGCTCTAATGATTTTCACATGTTCTTGTACAACATTTTTGCCTGCAGGTGTTAAATGACTAATCCAGACCTCCTAACACTACACAAAAGAGTGTTTTCACTGGACAGCTGGCAGATGATAGAAGATTAACAGACCTCCTGACTCCTCTCCTTTTCTACTGTTGATTCATACAACTCCTAGATTCTGTCATAACTGCATAATGAAGCTAATTATAAAAATAATCTGAGCAAGCTGCCTTGCATTTGTTTCTCCCCTCATGGCAGGGATCTCTAAACCTCTTATATAGAGCCTTGGACAAACATTTAGTTCACTGTTAAACTAATCTGTGCCAGGCAGCACGAAGTTTCAGCCTCTCTTCACATGTTGCATGGCAATAAAGCCCAGTGATCACAGGGTAGTGTCCTCTTAAAAGTAAGAGACTTCACTCAGACACACTTAAGTTCTACAGTATGTTATTCATCTGCAGCTTGCCTGATGGACCCCAACACTGAGAGTGTGTATGCTAGCTCTGACACTCCACGCTATCCCTGTAAGGGATCCATGCTCCCAACTCAGTCCTGCTAACAATTTACTCCCACCTCTGGAGCATTAGTCAGCTCCATCAGCAGTTTCCACTTACGTCTCAGTTATCTGCCCACATCACATTGGAATGACTGATTGCCACCTCGCATTGCCAGAAAGCCTTGATAATGCAGACTGAAGCTCTGGCTGCAAACCACAGCAACTACAGAAATGAAGGGGCACTCGCCTTGGAGCTCATCTTAGGGAAGAGAAAGAAGGGAAAGAAGTAGTAATACATTCCCCCACCACCACCATCAAGGCATGAATCAATGTGATTTGTTCCAAGAAATACACAGCAGACAAGCACACCAAGCATTGTTGGACTGGCTTTTCTATGATCTTTATTATGGCACTGCTTAGTTTCGGAGTTTTTTGCCCTTTTTTTTTTTTTTAAACATGATGAACTATAACTAGGTGTCCATAAGTGCCTGTATCTACAGCTGAAGAGTAGAATTTTCACAGGCATACATATATAGATACAGCAAGTAACTGGAACAACTGCAGAACAGTAAATTTCAGAAAGCCTGTTCAACTATGCTACACTGTTTCAAAGCATAAAGATTATAAAGACTGAGTCTTCAGAGCTTGTGGCTACAGTAACTCATTTTCAACCAAGAGGAAATTGGCACATAAATAAACCCTGTTGAGGACAATTTTGGGTGACGTCTTCAGCAATTCAAGCGCAGAGCGAGTAACTTCCAGCAGCAGAACCACAGTCACTTCACGTAAGTCATCTCTTAAAAGGCCATTTATAGCCGCATAGGAAAAAACACAGCTCCTCTGCTCTGAAGACAATTAGCAATTCATGGAAATCTTTGCGTGAGACCTTGGTGTTCTGAAACTGCCTGTTCACAGCAGGCTCCTGTACTTTGACACGGGACATTATCCTGCAAATCCATTTAAAACCTGAAGCTGAAGGACTCTATAAAGTTAGCGCAACTATCATGTGTAGAAAACTTAGCAGTCAGCTATCAACATTTGAGCTAAATGGATGTCAGAGAAAGTCATCTTGGTTGCTGCCACCCTCCAACCATCTGCAACAGCTGGGAGTCAGTACTTAAAAACAAGCAGTCAGAGGCAGACACACCCTATGGGGGGGAGGCATTTCCAGTCTCAGAGTAAAGGCTTGGCCACTGCTCCTCCCAGCCTCCTCTTGCTGGGAAAAACAATCCCAAAGTGAAGCTATTCTCTTTCGTGGTATAAGCAGTCCCCAAATAAATCAGGGCTCTTACTGAGCTTCTGGCACAGCCCACTTCTTTGATCAAAGCAGCTTCCTCCATACGCTGGTCCCCAGTTTTTTTGCCTGTTACATAAACCAGATCAACCTAGTTTCTTTTTTCTAGTTTCTTTCAGCTTCAGCTACATCTGCCCACCAGACCTGAAGTCTTCTGTGTGCTGCTGAGAAACTAGTTTAGAGTTTGACTGGTTCGGGGCAAGATGCCTCCTGGGTGGCCTTCCCATCTGGAGTTTGTCTGAACAGGTAGCACAGCCCACATTAGTCTTCTGAGGTGATGCATGGACATGCTAATCCTCCATTAAAAAAAAAAAAAAAAAAAAAGTACTTGAAGATACCAAGCAAGAAATGTGTTTTGTCCATGGCATCAGAGGTCATGAACCAGGCCCCCAGAATAATTCAAATCAACTCAAGTGATTTAATCAACTATCTATCTGCCTTCTAGTTTGATCTTTCAGGTTTCAGTTTTACCTCTCACAGCTGCAGAGGAAGACATTTAACCAAAACATTTAAGTACTTAAAGTCAGACCTCAGTCTTTTATTAATGACAAACACAAAACACTTTTCAACACCAATGAGAAACCAGTAAGGAGAATATCACAGATTAAAGGAACTGTGTTGTGATGCATCAGGAGGAGGAATCGGGACAGTTATGCAGCATTCAACAGCAAGAAATTTAAGTTAAGCATCCTCTTCACTTGGAATTAGTTTTTTTCTTTTAGAAAAAATTAAAACCCTCCAAAGCATAGTGCAAACATGCATTTTCTAACCTGCAGTGTAGTTTAGATAGAGCAATTAGGTAGGCTTAGATAGAACACATGAGGCTGTTCTGAACAGAGAGTAGGGCTAGTTTTTCAAGCTAGTTTAACCTTTAAGGTTTTTTTGAGCCTAGAGACCAATTCCTAATCTACCCATTTTCCTCCATGCTTCTGAACATACCAGTAAAAAAAACTATTCCCAGCAGCTGTAACCAAACATCTATTTCATGTGCACACAGCTTTAATGACTTATTTCTCACAAGTGTGAAACTGAACAAGCATTTACATGTCACTTCATAGCTTTTGTAATCTGTTCTCAACATTTTGGTTTACGGCAAATTAACTTCTAACAGTCTAGCACTTCTTCCCTCCCCTTCCCCAAATTCTTTAGTTCCATTCTTAATGAAACAAAACTCAAAAGATTGTGCAACACAAAGAACAGCACAGCTGCAATGTCAAAACAAATTAGTCTAAATAGAGCAAATGAGAATATGAAGAAATACTGTGTTTGGGAAAGTGATTTTTTAATTAAATTTTGGATTAATTATTTTTAAAGAAGAAAGCAAGCATCCACAGAAAACGTTAGCTGTATGCAGCTCAAGTCAATGGATACTGAATGAAGAAAGCACACCACAGTAGAAAAGCATGTGCTACCTGATGTTTAGAGAGTTGTCTTTATATAAACAAAAGAAATAAAGCAGAAACTTAAAGAACCTTATATGTTGGTACCTATTGTTTCAATACAGTAATTTTCTTTCTTACTTTCTGCCTTCTGTCAGCCCTTTTAAGCTGTTTTCATGGCATAAACAGCATGCTTTACTGTAAGGCAGAAATTCCTGTATGCCAAAGAAATAACTAATTTTCCATACAGCCCCATTCAGGTAAGGAGGACAGAGCATGGCTATCTCTTCCTGGGGCTGATCAAAACAGGTGAGTTTTTACGTCACCTTAGTTATCCCCAACAGTGGTGTACTAGTATAACAGGACATTTCCTCCCAAGCCACAGCTATTCCTAACTGCCAGAGCAGCTGCATAACTGCAAGAGTCCAACATTTGGGTAAATGTATTGTTTCA
This sequence comes from Lathamus discolor, assembly GCF_037157495.1. NCBI lineage: Eukaryota > Metazoa > Chordata > Aves > Psittaciformes > Psittacidae > Lathamus > Lathamus discolor. The sequence continues at coordinate 127,366,712 of NC_088885.1, read as the reverse complement.
TCTTTATGTTAAACCCTATTTGGCCAGACTCAAGAAACAAAATTGGTGCAATTAGTCAAGGACCCATCCAGACAGCTCTGGGAGCTAACATACCAGAGACAACAGCAGCCTGCTGCCATATGTTAGCTAATTCTAAAAATCATGTAGCAACAGAGTTGGTGACAAGAAAACATCATTCAAAGTTTCTGTCCTTTCCCCCAGCTCAGCACTGACATTCAGCCTTCTTTTCTTCCTGTTCCTCATAGCCTGCAGCAGGACACACTGAAGGTTCCCCTGCAAGACAGCATGTGGCCGCTCACTCCACCATGGAATGAAATAGAGAGATTTCCACGTGCCCCAGTTTCTCTTTCCATTCCAGTAACTGAGAAGGAAAGCACAAAGGTCTGACAAAAGAGCACTTCTAACTATTGTGCAGACAGGCTGTATTACCTTGCTTTAAAATAGATTTCTCCAAACTGCATAGTACAGCACTAATACACTACTATATGTTAAAAGGGAAAGAGAGATGCCTGAAAGGCAGAAAATCCCCATGGCAAGCTTATCAGTAAATGTACTGAATTTATTTTCAGCTACAGTCATACAGCCCAGCTTATTTCAGAAGATAACGACTTTAAATACATTTTATAAACAGAGAAAACTTCACTTACAGGATTACAGTGAAAGCCATCGCCAAATAGTTTTAGAAGAGGCCTTGAACATATACCCTAGAACTGTGTAAGTCTCAAAGGGGAACTTATTCAAGTTAGAGGCTATAATATCCAAAGTGCCTTCTCACGCACCATAGCATGCAGCTAAAACCCTAGATTTAACCATTTATTTTCCTTCTAGCTTTTTTATCTGGTTCCAATGAGAACTGAAAATAATTCTCATTTGCACTTCCATCTCAATTACTTTTCCCATATTATCTCCACATCCTTTATAATTCCATTATACAAGGATCTCCAAAATGCTAGATTAAGGTGAGATTAGTAATTGTGCTAAGACTATATGAAAATACCAAGTACTGAGTTGAAGACAAGAGAGACCACACAGCACAAAGGACATGGCTCAGCCAGTAATAGGCTGAATACAGAACGTAGACAGGAGTCTACAACTACTGTTGACCTTGCTAACACAAGGGACCAAAGCTGTACTTTGAAGGACCTTAGATGTCTCTGCTGACTGTTTTTAAGAAGTGCTGGGCCCCTTCTGGATAATTAGCCACTGTCTAAGTAAATATTTGAATAGCTGTGGAAGTTAGAACTATTTCTGATCTTCAGTTTCTATCCTCAAGATAATGAAAAATAGGCCAGATTTACCAAGTCTTCCTAAAGAATGGATTAAAAGAGAAAGTCACATATTTGTTTGGATTTCTGATGTTCTACTCAGGTCCATTCAGAGCAAAAATGATCAAGAGATAAACACGATGTCCTTAAGCCAAGCTTCCATAGACAGCTATATTAAAACTACTAAAGGAAACTATTCAAGGATTGCCCTCAAGTGTCTTAAGCAGGCCCTGTGTTCAAAACAAAAAAAGCTAGACTTTCCAATATTTCATCTCAAAAGGGGTCCCTTAGTTGTTTAGCTCCTGGCAGGCAACACAACCTTCAATTTCTCACTAAAGCTTTATTTGTCCTTCACATAAAAACCCACTGTTTTGGGGCCATGGGGATTCCTTTAATACTGAACTGCAAGAGCAGTTAATGCTTAACATACATGCACAGTAATAATGTTACAGTCGCCTTGCAACCAGAAGCTCATGAAAGAAGGAGATAGACTTAAACAGAAGTCTATAAGGATGACTAGTAACAAGAAAGCAAAGCCACACACCCCCCAATACTCTGGATAGCCTACATTTGCAGACAGAGTGAAACTACAGATAAGATCTAACCAGGTTAAAAGGTGAAGGTAGCAAAATAAATACTGTGAAGAATTAAGTGACAATGAAAAGCAAAATTGGTTAATTTAAAACTGTATTTGAAATATAGAGAAATACGTATATTTCTTCTCATTTCCAAGTCTGCATGAAATACTGATTTGAAGCACATGAAGTCTTAGCTTAATAAAAACATAAGCTATTACTTGAATCACTTGTTTAATTCATTATTAATTCATGTGAGTGATTAACATTCCTGTTTTCTTCACCCTCATGACTGATCCATACATATAAAATCCCCTGCTTCACAACAGACATTTAATCATCTGAAAAGCATCAAAGGTGTACAAAACTAGGTTAAATTTTATTTACTGAAGTTTGTAAGTGGGTTTCTTAGTAGTAAGAAACATCTGTCATGCCATTTGCTAAAGCACAAGCATGCTACAGTCCATATTTACATTACTACTTTCTTTAGCATTTGTAGTATTTAGGTTCCAGCTCTAAAATTTCTTCAGTTTTCAAAGCCAATAGTTACCACTGTTTCCTGTGAATGGTTCAGTTACTGTAGTAGTTTGTCTTACATAGAGTCAACTCGTGTATACCAGAAGAAAGCTGAAACTGAATTAAGTAGTTTCCTTAATCAGAACTTAGTGCCACAACGCTGTTTACAATGGGTAGACAGTAAAGATAAGATAAGTAATGCTATTAAAAAAAACCACACAGGAAACTAATACCACTAGTTATCTCTCAAACATTAATCATTGATTTCCACTCTTTACTACTAGAACTAATTATGCTATGCCTAGAGCAATTGAACATTGCCTGGCTAAATTGCCTTTTGTATAGCTTGTTAACAATGCTTAGTTGAAAAGGGGTTGTGTCTACAGAGACTGGGATATGAAAAGGGCTCAGAGAAGGATATTGCAACAGTAACTTTTGTTACTGTTGCCTTACCATGTCACTACATTGTTTCCCCCACTCCCTTTCTTTTAAGGGCTTCATTTCCTATGATCTTACCCCAAATCGGGTAACTAAGAGTGAAGCAGAAAACAGCTTTGTTCTCCCACTTGTCTGAAGTATAGACTAAGTACTCAAGAACACTACCTAAATACAATTCCTGCTTCAGAAACTTTCTTCTTGAGGCTTAAGGTAGAAAAGTTATTACCTAAGCTTTACAGTCATCTGTTGTTGTCCTGGTTTCAGCTGAAACAGAATTTAGGTACATATAACACAGCCAAATGTGGCCCCAATTTCTTCTTAAGAACATTTCACTTCAGTTTAGACAGGGCACTACTTTATATGCTTTCCGGCCATGAAGAAGTTCAGGTATTCAAGGTGAACTATCCTTGTTATTTCAATGCCAGCAAGTGATAATTTATGCTATTTGTAAGCAGTCTCCACCTTTCTGCTACCAAAAACTTTTGTATTTTTTCTTCGTAAGAGGAATAAGACTTTAGATTTACAAGCTTTTAAAATTATTTCCACTTTCAGATGTCAGGTGTGTCATGTAAATTGTCTGATCTTTCTAATGACTATATACTACCAGTCATTTCTGTGGAAGCACCTAGCTGCCTATAATGGACATACTTGTATATATGCTACCATAAATACACACCTACTTGTCTACTTTCATCTGTTCTTGCAGATATCACTTGGCTGATGTATAACTGCTTTATATATATGCAGCAGCATATATTATTGTTCAAAATCAACTGGTGGTATATATAGAACTCTTCCCTCCAGAATTAGCAAGTCCTTGATTTCATATGGCTATGAAAAATGAAGCACATCCTCACAGATTGACCAGAGAGGCCATGGAAATGCCCATCTTTGGAGATACTGAAAAGCCAACTGAACACAGTCCTAAGACCACAGCTCTAGGTGGTCCTGCTTGAGCTAGGGTGAGGAGGGGATTAGATCTGATGACCTCCAGATGTCCCTTCCCACCTCAACCATTCTGTGATCTTCCACTTAAGTATACCAGCTCCCTGCTCAACAGCCCATTCTCTCACAGAGGAAGAAGTTCATAAGCCAGCAGAGAATTTGCACTTTTTGTTCCTACATGAACTGCAAGTTTATCAACACAGAATCGTAACTAACTGGAAATAATCTCTCTCCTATATCTCCCCTACAGGAGCTCTTGCCTGTAATAAATTACCCTGCTCTGTCTGAAAGAGTCTGTTCTTCCATTTCTTTCTCCTTTCTCTTTGGTCTCAAAGTCCTTTCAGCTGGAGAGAGGTCCAATGAAACAGTGTAGAGCACCTAGATTTTTTGCGGAATTAATATTTTCAGATGAGTCCAGAACATCCACATAGCAAACTGTTTCCAAAATCTAATGATACCTCCCCAGCTGCTAAATGTCTTCCAGTAAGCTCACTCCCTTGCCAGCTTCTTAAGGGTTTTCTGAGCCCTCACAGACAATTCTGCCTACTTTTAATTTTAATGGCTTTTAAAGCTTGGACAAAGCAGTCATACTGGGTTCTTGACAGCGAGCAATGAACCAGGAGAAAGACAGTATGTCTCTGTGGAGAACAGTGACAGTAAAAGTGCAGAACATAAGATGCCAGTGGTGTTTGTTGTGGATTTCAAATGCCAAACTGATCTAAAAGCTGAGAATGATTAGTAGCTGGTAAGATGGCATGGTAAAAAGGCTACTGGAGGCCCAGCTATTTCTTTAGCCTGCCTTACACTGCAAGACAAACAAGATACGGGTCTCAGCTGAAGTAGAACTTGGGAATAAATGTATACATGCAAAGTAACATGCAGTTTAAAGAAAGTGAATCTTTCTGCTCAGATCTACCATGTCAACGTTTGAGCTTTCCATATACCCACAATTAATACAGAGCTCCAACATGGCTGTTACAGCCCAGTTTTACTTCTGTAAATTCAGGATCTTAAGTTACAGTCCCAGTAGGCAGCACCACCAGCCTTGTATTCTTCCACAGGCAGATCTATGAGCAGAGATGGCCTACCTTGCATTTATTCAAATGTCAAATCTGAAATAACTTTAGAGTTTGCTGGTAAAGTGATATAATAAATTGACACTTGGCTACTCTTTTTCACAAAAGCTGGTTTAAGCCCTGTTGAAGTCAAGCAACTAGAAATTTGACTTTGTTTATACACTGACAAATGGCCATGTCAAAGGATTTGTAGTGTTTCAGAGCTATGTTGACATAAGTGTAACAAACACATTAGTCCCTCACCTTCATTAGCACAAGTCTGAAGCAAATGTCCAACCATTTGGAGCGCAGTTATTTATTGCCAGCTATTTGATAATCTTGACAAAAATGAAAACACACTCCTATGAGTCAGAGAATATTGTTCAGTGAACAAGAACACAATCCAGCTTTTAAATACGCATTTTTCTACAGCTTGCCATAAGCTTAGTCATCCTCTGGAGTATTTTGTAAACCTTGGTATTTTAGTCTGCATGTTTCCAAAAAGTTACTAGAGAACAGCACTGTCAGAACTACTTACGGAAAATATGAAGTCATCATTCATACTTTTTGATTTATGTAACAGACATTTCAGGAAGTGGCTAAATTGAGACTCTCTCATTTTATAGATACCTTAAGGCCAGTACCTCCGTAGCACTACAATTGCTGTAGTACTTGCAGGCAGATGAAAGCTGAGTCACTTTACTCATCCTCCCCAACTCAGTCACTAAGTCATTGTTTTGACTCAATTACTTTATAGAAAGGAAAGTGATTATGCCGTAACTATCTCACAAGAGGAACAAGATTAGAAGGAAAGCTTCCCTTTTCATGCAACAGTCTTATTTCGTGGAAACAGAAAAATAAAGAATATATTATAGTTGAATGGAAGTTTAGCTTCAAAGTTTGTTTACACCCCAGAAGGCTCCAATTTATAAAGTAACTCACTGAATGAGACGTAACATTTTTAAATGTGTGCGGCTTAGAGGTTTTTAGAAAAAAAAGTGTTTGTTCCATATTTCACCTCACTCTCCCAAAAAGGGGTATGCAGAAAATAGCCTTAACAGGTAAACTTTATCTTCGTAAGCAAGCAAGAGCTAAAATGACAAAATGCCTCCAGCTGATACAGTGACCAAAAGAGCGACTGATGCAATTGTCAAAGATTCTACTTGCACAGGCATTTTAACCAAACACCAGCAAACTGCTCCCTTTCTCAGGGGTGAGTTTTCGAAGGCAGAGATGCTTCCTTTGCCTGGCTGTGGAAAATATGCTCATTTCCCACAAGCTGAAACACAGCTGTGGCTTGGTTTTTCCACATTCAGTGTTAATACAACTGATTTTCATAGAAGTCAAACAGTGCAGTAGGCACAGAGATCATTGCTCTTGACGGCATGCCACAGCAATTACAGTATCAGTGCAAGGTAAACAAGTTGGAGCTGTTAACACATTATTTCATGTGTTCAGAAAACTAGCCTACCTCTAAGAGTTTTTAATAGTGCGTAACTAAAATACTGCAATTTCTTTAGAAGTTGTTACATTCAGACTGTTATGTCAGTGTCAGATTTGCTACAGCTTGGAACCACTTATACTTAACTATTTACAGCCTCTAAATCCTATTACAGAAAAATCTCTCCAAGAATGAGGTTTCATTAGACAGCCACAGCTACGTGGTTTTATCTTATTCCTCCTCACCTTCTTCCCAACCCAGCTTCCCCCCTGCCACTGGCTAGTCCAAGTCTGAAATGTCAATGAGGAGTCTCTAAATAGAAATGTCAATGATTCTAGTCTCTAAATAGAAAAACTAATCAACCTGGCCAAGAAAATGAACATCTTTCCTCCCTGCCCTCTGGACAAATTAGTGAACTGAACTGGCTCACCCATGGATCAGATGAATACCAAAACTAGTGGAAGGCAAGATGTAGATTCAAGGGGTGGCCCCACATGAAAGCTTGCTACCACTAATCTTCCTTGTAGTTTAATCCTAAAATCAGCAGAAACTTTGGACAAGTCGCTTTGAAGTATACGCACTCAAGCACTTCTCAAAACCAACACTGAAAAGGGAGTGCTTAAGAAACTGTCACACAAGTTCAAACAGATGGCAGAAGTGACCAGCACCAGGGCACATTTAGGTGCAGAATTCAACAGCCAAACAAACTTGAATTTCAAAAGGCTCACACCAAGTCAGCCACCTCGGCTCCGCAGCTGTTCTGGCATTCCCTGGCCTACCATGTTCTCCCATCCCAGTTGTGATAACTTACTCGTGTCAAGTGTTAATTTGACTGGCATATAAATCATTATGCTAATATAATTATTTATAAGAACAGAGTGTTCATTCAGAAGTGTAAGCACAGGTGTAAATCTCTCCTGTTTGTGACATATCTTCTTTCAAAATAAACCATCAGAAACTGAGATTCTGACAGTTTCAAAGTCTGCCTACTCACCTACATTGTAACTGTATTTCAAAAGACTTTTTTAAACAGAAGCAGCACAAGACCACAGGTAAAAGCACATAGCATCCAAGTAAATCAGCTTCAGTTTGCCTTTGCAGAAAGACTTCTACCATTTTTTCCACAAAAGACAAACAGGTATCAGTACCTTAGTTTTACCATCAGTGTGAAGAGCCAGAAAACCTCAAAGGTCAAAGGAGAAAGGTTTATCAAGAGAGTGATGCTCTGGCTTTTACATAGAGGGCTGTGGAAAGGTTTAGTACTAGAAAAACATAACAAAAACCTTCCCTTTCCCCTCCACCCCCCAAAAAAAATACCCAGAAGTGAAATCAAAGCATGAGAAGCATTGGAAAAGAACACTACTTCATATCTTTATCATAAAGATAAAAGTAGAAAAGATTTAAGAAGTGCAGTGCTAAAATGGCAGGGATGGTGCTAGCAAACATAACACTAATCTTTCCTCAGCCTGTCTGGTCAGAGTAATTGATGACACCAAGAGCTACAGAAGGATTGCTTACCCACACAGATCAGTTAAGACAGGTCTTAGGCAGTGGTGGAAACAGAGGGTTAGCAGGACACTTACCCATATTCTAATTAGGATTGCTTTTCTCCACAGCTGAACACATGAACAGGCATATCTTCTAGAAGTCTGCTATAGTTTCTTGGTTATTACAGAGAGTTAATAACACAATGAGATCTCACTAACTTAGCTGATTTTCATAAAATAAAAGCAGATGTTACTTGTAGATAGAAGAATCTGGAACTTTAAACGCCATTGCTCTCTTAACCATCCAAAGGACAAGAAAGGCATACACAATCTTCTAGACTGAGTATTTCACTGAAACAGTGAAAAGCCACTCTCCCTGCTTCTAGTAAAATTAGGCACCACACCAGCAAAGACTACTATGCTATTACAAGTAACAGCATAGTATCAGACCAAAGTCCCAAAGTCAGTGCACAAGTTCTTGCTTAGTCAGCTGACCTACCTCATTTGATAAGAGCAGGAATTTTATCATCACACTGATTGGTCACCCAGGACCACTTCTTCTGAATAGATAGCAACCCTGAAAGCATTCATATGGCTTTGTGACAAGCCTCCAACCTGCAGAAAAAGTCACAGGAGACTGAAGAGTGAGATTATCCCAAATGCCTTACCTCTGCAAGCTATACTGAAACTCCAGCTTTATTTTAGATGGCTACAGAATTGCAAACCACTAATAATTGATAAATACTTCAAATATGCTTCAAATAGTTTGAGAAGTCTTAACATGCTCTCTTCAGGACAACTCTCCCTTTCCTTCACGGAACTTTTACATTGTTTTTCTGGGAAGTATATTAATGTTTTTACCTAAGCTCTTCAAGCTTCATATAGTTTAGTGCACGAAAGTAACTGGCTAATCACACCTTATGTTACTATACTAGACATCAAACTACAGGCAACAAACAATCCACAAATCACAACAGGAATCTTTATTTTCTGTTGTTTAAGACCAATGAACCTTTCAAGTCGTGAAGCAAATTAATTTCCAAAATACACCTGAGAGAAGCTGTCACAAAACCTCAGGTGTAACTTAAGTTTAAGGAAAACATTCTGAATGTTCATTTCATATTCGTTAACTGACTGGAATGAAAACAAATAGTTTATATCATTAAAGAGAAGAGAAATGCAAGAATTCAGCTGCTTTTTGAACAAAATAGGCCAGAATTCTTCATCATGCAAGGAAGATGCTCTAGTACAGAAAGCGTATGTAGGAATGCTGCTGTCGTAACACATTGAGAGTCTTCTATGCAATTTTTCACAGCCCTGATGGAAGTGCTGACAGTTAAATCAAGAATGCTCTAAGCTGCTTTGTTCAGACTCCTTGATATGGAATCACTCATTTATTATCAAGGTACAGCAGATGATGGAGAGCCATGACTAATCAGCCTCAATAGACCTCAAGGACTAGAGCTGAGTAACTTGTGGAACATAAGTCTGGTGGGCAGCATTCTGGAACCCCAGTGATGGGAGCTTGAACTCATGATTCACACACAAGGCAAATAAAGGGACATTTTGCATAAGACTAAGACCCACCTACTACACCATCCCAACTTAACTGTGCTTGCTGACTCTTCAGATGAGTACATTGTCTGAAGAATCACTTTTATCCTTATCCATAGCTACTCTGAAACTGGTAAAAGATCACTTCTACAGCCGAAACGTAGACATTAAAGTACCTAACCAAAAGGTTTGTGTGGTTCCCTCACCTCCAAAAAAAAACCCAAAACAACCACCCAGGATCAGAATTAAATTTTAAATTTAAATTATTTAAATTATTTTTAAATTATCACTACCACAAAGACTACAAGGCTACATTACAGACACTGATCATAAGATACAGGTTACAAAATTAAGCATTGCATGCTGTGACAACTGTGCTTAACACAATGTTAGACAAGCTCCTAGCAGACTGTAAAATAAAATTGTGAGGAAAGCTCTGAGCCAGTAGTCTTGTGCCCACTCAAGCTCCAGAAATATATGGCCACCTATTTATTCTCTAAAACTTGTGGTAAAAACATCCCTTTATAAAATGGGAAAGTACAGTTTTCTAGAGCATGCATCTGAAAGACAGTATTTTCTCAACTAACAGATCCCCTTCTATTTTCTTGAAAAAAGAACCCAAGAACATATGAACTGCAGAACCATACCAAAGCAGTTATAAGTACAACTAATATGACCATTTCTATATCCAAGAGTATGACTACTTTTTCCTTCTTATTCATTATCCAGCATGCTACCACAGTATATGAAACACATGTGCTGTCCAGGGTAATTTACTGGTGGCACGTAGTTGGAACCATTTTGGTATGAAAGAGCTAGTTTTGAAGACACTTTTTGGATCACATACATGTTTTACTTGAAATTGATCCAGCTCATTTTTCAAAGAAAAAAAGTATAGAACTTGTAGATTAAACTTTGTAAGTAAATTTGTGCATCTTGGGATACACTATCATGAAACTGGAGAAAAAAGAATAATTAAAGCAGCTAATTCCTCTCATCCAAAATGCTAAATATAGATAGCTGGCTTGTCCATGGAATATTGTGTCTATATATGTGATCACAGATACCAGAATCCTAGAGATGAAGACAAAAATCAAACTGCTATGCCAACAGGCCACAAGACTCAGCATGACATAGTTTCAAATAACATAACAAGCTGTCTTGTCTTCTGTAGAATATTCAGTGTGCACACTAAGTGCAATACTTTCATATTTAAACCAAAAAAAATACTATAGTTATGTGAGCTTTATTTAACACCAGGGAGCTTAAAGAGACTAGCATAATAATAAGTAAGTATTGATACATGATAGGTAACTACAAGCCACTTATTTTCCAAGGCTTTAGCAATTCTGTCAGTCTAATTAGACTGACAAATAGAGTAGGGCATAACTAGGTATTTGATTTAGTAACTCAGCATTAACTTTCTTTCCAAGATAATTAAAATTTTAGTCTCCTTATGAATGCCCTAATTCCTTAAGTAACAGCACCCTCTTTACTCAGCATTATATTTTTCTGTATTAATGTCAGGCCACCTAAAAGATTTTTCCCAATTCCTACAAATACGCCAGCATAATTTCAAAAATCAGGTAATTTGTAAGTGAATGAACATAACTTCTCCAGTTAAGACAGCCATACACAAGTCTTCAGACTCCTGGTTCTAGTCTCTTACTATGTGGATTATTTTTTTTTTTTTTTTTAATAAATATGACAGAGCTGGAGCTGAATGCTTTTGCTTCCCCCTTTTGGTAAGTTGAAGAGAACTCTAGGAGAGCTTTAAGCTAAAAGCATTGAAGGATCCACATGATAGGGAAACACAGATCACTGTTCTCAGAGCTTAATACTGAAGATCTGCTGTACAGAAGGACCTTCATGTCACAGAACTTCAGACCTCAGTCATCACCTTGCTCTTGCCTCTCCATGAGTCCCATTCAACCACTAATTCTAGAACTACTTCCTAGGTACTAAGCTGATGTCCTATATTAATACCTACTTAGAATCATAGAATAGTTAGGGTTGGAAAGGACCTCAAGATCACCTAGTTCCAACCCCCCTGCCATGGGCAGGGACACTTCACACTAAACCATGCCACCCAAGGCTCTGTTCAACCTGGCCTTGAACACTGCCAGGGATGGAGCATTCACAACTTCCCTGGGCAATCCATTTCAGTGCCTCACCACCCTTAAAGAATTTCTTCCTTATATCCAATCTGAACTTCCCCTGTTTAAGTTTTCATCCATTACCCCTTGTTTGATCGCTATAGTCCCTAATGAATAGTCCATCCCCAGCATCACTATAGCCCCCCTTCAGACACAGGAAGGCTGCTATGAGGTCTCCAGGCAGCCTTCTCTTTTCCAGGCTGAACAGCCTCAACTTCCTCAGCCTGTCTTTATACAGGAGGTGCTCCAGTCCCCTGATCATCCTCGTGGCCCTCCTCTGGACTTGTTCCAACAGTTCCATGTCCTTTTTATGTTGAGGACACCAGAACTGCACACAATACTCCAGGTGAGGTCTCATGAGGGCAGAGTAGAGGGGCAGGATCACCTCCTTCAACCTGCTGGTCACAATCCTTTTCACCCAGGATACGGGTGGATTTCTGGGCTGCGAGCATACACTGAAGCTGGCTCATGCTCATTTTCTCATCAACCAATACCCCCAAGTCCTTATCTGCAGGGCTGTTCTGAATCTCTTCTTCTTATCCAGCAATAGCATTATTCTTCCAGAAAAAAAGTTAGAATAGATACAAGAACCTCAAATTGTCATGAAATAAGAGTTTCCACAGCAGTTTAACAAAATACAATTCCACAATCTAAACCGCTGTATTTTGATACTTCACTTAAGCTTTATTGTAAAACCTAAAGAAAACTGATTAAGCAACAGCTTATCTTAGACTATGATTTAACATTTTTTAAATCTGTATCCTGACATATCACAGGAAGAAAATTTCCTAGTCTGCATAAGTTCAGTTCCAGCAACTGACAAGTGCAGCCAAGTTAGTTATTCTTGCAACAGACTGGGAGGAAAGATAGCATTACACTCCTGCTACAGCTTTATGCATCTGCAAATTATAGTAAACCAGAGCTGGCTTGTTTCATACTGGGAATGGATTTTGTCCCTATGTTTTCAATATCAGAAGCATTCAAGTTATCACAGCATGAAATAACAGGTTTTTAATACTGCAGTGGATTTTATGCTGTGGAAATTGCTACATGATGCAGTGGTGACATGTTTATATAGAACACTCATGGGAAGGATTATACAAATCATGAATGTCAGCAAATGGAAAGCATCTGTTTAGGCTGTGGCATGCTGCTAAGGCTCTCCTGACTGCCAGTTTGTGATATGGTACACAGCCCAGTTGGAATCACATCAGCAAAGCAGTGACAGACTTTCATGTCACTGCCTACTGCAGAAGTTGGGCAGTCTTTAGATCGTAGTTGCTAAGAAAGCAAGCTCAGATTACCTGTGTTCTGCATGGACAGCAGACAATCAGTCTTATTTCAGATGTTTCAAGGGAACAATAATAGAGCCCCAATTGAAGTTTTTATATAGAATTACACTGAGGCTTGATTAATGATCAAGGGATGAAGAAGAATTTTCCATCACATAAACAAAACCGCAACAAAAACCCAGAAAGTACAGACAACTACTGAAGCAATATTACATGAAAGATCCATGTCTTTACAAAACCCATTTACAGCTTTTTGGAAGAAACACCCTCCAAGAATAGTTAAAAGCCTGCATAATGCTCCAGAGTATTAGCTTTGCTTTTGGACCACCAGTTTAGCTGACATGGAAACAACTAGCTGTATAAAACTTCACACATCTAGACACATTGTTCTATTTAAGTCAGCATTGACTTGCATCAAAAAAGTTGGCTTCGAATCAGCTGATTCAAATGATATCTTATGAATTAAGTACTATGACTTTTAATAGAAGTCCACCCACTGCTGGTCAAGCCAACCTTTTCTGGGATCATAAAGGGGAAGACAAGGAAAAAAGCTTTGCCAAAAGTGGAAGAAAATGAAAGGAAAGGCAAAGAAGGACACTAGATCTGCAGGAAGCATACATATGAAAAGATCCTCAACTGGGGTGTTGACTGCTCCTTAGAAGCTTAAGCCAAGATTTCAAGTTCCACAGTTCACATCTAACTATACCTTCTTGGAAGTATTTTTGGTTTGGGTGTTTGTTTTTTTTTTTTTTGGGGGGGGGCTTTTTTTGTTTTAATTTTAAAGTCACTTCACACTAACATTTGGAGATTAATAAAATTTATGGAAATGCAATCATGGCTAATACTAGACTAAGTTTAGTTTTCTATAACACACAGAAGGTGCTTTAAAAAGGTCTCTGAAAAAGTGTTATAAGTGTATGGCTTGGGCCTGAAGGAAGAACAGCTGGAGAATTTAGGATCCTCCCATATTTTAATTCATGGTGATGTCATAATTTAGACTTCTTGGAAACTTTGTCAATTCAGCATTTAAACCACATCAATAGCAGTCATTAAATCTAGTGCACATCACTGTTTGCTTAAGCCTCAATTTAACTTTTATGAAGGAGAACACGCAGAGCTCTTAGTTGTAAGTAGTCATATGAGTTTTCTCAGAACATTTCAAGTTGTCTTAAAACATATTTTCAGAGTTTGAAAGAGTTTCTAAACACACTATCTTGTGTGCACGGAAGTTTAAGCAACTCTCTCTGCAAGCCTTACAATACATTGGGAAAAGACTGCTCTGCCATTAGGTGTTTCACAGCACAGATTTGAAGGGGCTCCTTTAGGGTTATGAAACAGCATTTCTCTTCCACATTTAAAAAAAAAAAAAAAAGAAAATCAGATTTGGGAGGGCCTAATAAGTTTTGAAGATGAGGCATTTTACAGAATTTTGTTATGAAAAGGTAAGACAAGCCAAAGTAGGCTTAAATTGAAGTATATTTCAGATTGCTTAATCCTTTGATTGTTATGCAAGTGTATTTCATAACATTATTTGAAGGACCAAAGAACAGTTTTAGTACTAGCAATGGGCTCAGTCTGACAGCTAATGCTAACCCAATTGTGCCTCATGCCCTCCTTCAACACTCCAGCTTATGTAACTCCACACCACTATGGGTTTAAAAATAAACCACACAGGAAAACAAGGTTGAGATAGAATAAGATCACGTAACTTGTTCTCCTTGATTAGCATCTGCTCATTATGGAGACAATATCGCCCCAGAAACCATGGTAAAGATTTTCTTACTTCTCCTGGCAGCCCCCAGAGAAAGCTATGAGGACAAATACGCAGGATTCCTGAAAAAGTGTTCTTGGCTTGATTTCTTGAGAAATCTTTTTTGCCATCCTCCCAGCCTTCAAAAGGAACAATTTGCCTCCAAGGCAATTCAAACAACATTTCCAGCAGGGGTTTTAAGTATTTTTTTCCAGAAATGTGCAAGTTTGGTATTGCAGCTATCATTAAAAGAGCATGTTAAAGCTATTAGCATGCTGGCAGATGACTATAGGAGGAAGGCTTAGAAACCATTCATTAACAGTAACAAACTTTACACAGATTCAGAGGTTATGCTTGCAAAGGTTTCATATCCAGAGCTAGAAAATAGGACACAAAACTTGGAACTCTGAGTTAGAGGAATATATAGTCGAGTTAAAGGTATTTGTTAATAATACACACCATTCCTGCTAAACAAAAAAAGTTAAAGACAAGAAACCCTCAAAGCACTGAGCCCACAAGTGAGAGGGAACAACTGCAAATCCCAAGGAGCTGGGAATTAAACGGCAGCTAGTTTCCCAAAATTAGCTGACAAGAAGGGCAGCAGGATGGAGTTTATATTTACCCAGAAGTGTGCGTGGCAGTTGACCATCATGGTCCTCTCAATAAGCTCATCAGGACACTCTAGAAGATGGTGCCCAGAGACCACGCCAGCATTGTTAACCAGGACAGACACTTCGCCAACCTCCTTGCGGACTCTCTCCGCTGTTGAGTAGACATTTTCTCTTTTGCTCACATCGCAGGTGTACGTGTAAACCTGCAAGTTGCAGTGGGGCAGCGCATCTTTCTCTCCATCTCCAGCTACTAAGGAATATAGACAAGAGAACAAAAAGGGGTGCGGGGGGGGGGGGGGGAGGGAAGATGTGGATTAAGTTCTTACTTGTATTATGTATTTGACATTCAAAGAAGTAGTCGAGTGGAAACAGCAAATACATTTCCACTACAGTAAAACTTCTATTTGCTTTGGTGTTGCCACAGTACACAAGGACTTGTCTATTTACTGTTGCTGCCAACGCGTTTTAAGAAAAGGTGCATGGTTTAGAGCCGCTGTCGAAGTCCCAAGCTACACGAAGCGGGTCTCCCCAGGGCACGGGGTCGGGCCGGCTGGTAGAGGCACTGACGGACGTCCGACGGCCCCGAGCCCAGTGGAGTCCAGCCCGGAGCCGGTTTCACCTGCCCGCTGCATGCGAGAATGGCTCCGGGACGCAGCCCGTCGGGCGCGCAGCTGCAGCTAACCCTTCCGCGGCCCTGCAGGTGAAGTGCGAGGGGCAGCGCCCGGGCCTGGCGGCGGGGGGCAGCCCGGGGAGCCCGCCCCGTCAGGCCGCCTCTTACCTCGGGGGGCGGCGGCAGCGGCCGCCTCAGCTATCTCCCGGTAGATGAGGCGCACCATGCCCGCCGTCTCCTCGTTGCTCTGCGTGTTGATGTCCCACAGCACCAGCAGCGCCCGGCGCCGGGCAAACTCCAGGGCGAACAGGCGGCCCAGGCCGCTGCCCGCCCCGGTGATCAGGCACACCTGCCCCGCCACACTCTTCTCCTTGGGCCGCACCAGCCACTTAGCCGCGGCCAACACGAAAGCCCACAGCACTCTGAAAGTCACCACGAAGAGCTCCAGCAGGATGTTCATGCTGCCGAACCCCGACCACGGAGGGGACGGACAGACGCCGGCGGCGCGGAGCCTCTCCGCGGTGGAGGCGGCTCCTCCTCACCGCCCGGGTCCCCCACCTGGGGCCGCCTCTGCCCGGGACCTCCCGCTACGGGCTGGGAGGGAGACAGACTCCGCTCCCGCCGCTGAAATCCTCGCTGCGCCGCCTGGGGCCGGGCTTCCCCTCCCCGCTCGCACTCAGAGCCTGGCAGACCCCCCCGCCTCAGTCACACACCAAAGCAAGCCCCTACACAGCACTGCCTGCCTGCCCGCCCGCCGCCTCCCCAGCCCCGCACACCCGCGGCCCCGCTACTGGCAGTGAGCATCTTACTCGCTCGTCCCCCTATATAGGGCCGGCCCGGCGGCCGGGTCCCTCCCCCGGCTTCTCCAGCCCGCCCCGCATTCCAGGGATCCCCCGCCCCGCGCGGACCCTCCTCCCCCCGCTCGTCGGGACCGCCCCGCCCCGCCCCGCCGCCGGGGACGGGTCCCGCGGCCTCGTGGAGCAGGGCGGGCTGCAGCTCCGAGCCGCTCGGGGAGGGCGGTCCGGCGGCGGGGACTACGTGTCCCAGAGTGCGCGGCGCCCAGCGCGCCGCCGGCGCAGCGCCGTCTTGAGGCGGGGGAGGGCGCCGGGTGGCGCCCCGAGGTGCCCGCGGAGCTCGCTGGCTGGAGCCGCGGCGTGCCCGGGCAGACCTTCCTGTATGCGGCTGGGCAGGACTCATCCCACGGCCTGCTGCCGCCTGCCGAAGAGCACGGCCACGTTCTTCCTCCCTGCGCGGTCTCCTTCCCTGCGCAACCACCCATTCTCAGAAAGCTGTTGGTACTCTGTATCCGTGAACGTTGCCCCTCAGGCTTAGCAGGAATCCGGGTTCTAAAGCGCAGAAAGCCTTTTCCTTTGGTGAACGTTGTAGATGTTTATTGCATATTTGCTGCCTTTTATAGCGTTTCTAATGAGATCAAGCAATGCAAGCTTCTGTCTTAGCATAAAGCAATGCTATTTGACAAAAATCAGCATTGACACCGCTGCAGCTCACATCTCAGTAACACTCTTCAGTGCTACGTTTGCATGCCATGAACAGGCAACAGATAAAACCAGCAAACACACAGCTCAGTGTCTGTTATCTCCAGCCCAGTGCCATACACTTTTTTTTTTTTACACTGGATAATTATTTTCTGCTCCAAGCTCCATTAATTTCCTTTCTGTGCCTAGGTAATGGTGTGCCATGGCCGGAACCTCGGTGGGTGATTTTAAGAGCAGAGGTAGGTGTTCACACGGTCAGGCCTAAAACATCCAGTCCACAGACTTCAAAACGAAACATCTCTGTGGTGCACGGCTGAACCTCCTCCTGAACTGTGCCCCCTTCCCTATCTACACAATTGGAATTTTTGCACGGTATACTGTTTTACCTGCAGCACTGCATCCAGCTCTGGGCCCCCCCAACACAAAAAGGACATGGACCTGTTAGAACAAGTCCAGGGGAGGCCATAAAAATGCTCAGAGAGCTGGAGCACCTCTGCTACGAGTACAGGCTGAGAGAGCTGAGCTTATTCAGCCTGGAGAGCAGAAAGCTTCAGGAGACCTTAAAGCAGCTTCCAGTGCTTAAAGGGGAGCTACAGAAAATCTAGAGAGGGACTTTTTACAAGCGCATGTAGTGATCGGACAAGGGGGAATTTACATTAGATATTACGAAGAAATTCTTCCCTGTGAGGGAGGTGAGGCCCTGGCACAGGTTGCACAGAGAAGCTGCGGCTGCCCCATCCCTGGCAGTGTTCAAGGCCGGGTTGGATGAGGCTTTGCGCAGCCTGGTTTAGTGGAAGGTGTCCCTGCCTTGGGGTTGGAAGTAGATGACCGGGAAGGTCCCTTCCAACCCAAACCAGTCTGTGACTCTGTTTCCGCCGGGACGGTAAAGCCCATCCTACAGGCTTTCGGCTCAGGTTCTCAGGCTGGAACAGGAGACGCCTAGCAGCCGCAGCACTACAAGTTTCCACAGCCTCCTGCGGGGAAGGCTGTCCTGGACGGCGGAGCAACTCCCGCCGGCCCGAAATACCGACAGTCCCGGCCCCGCCGGGCGCCACCCAGGCGCTCTTACCTCAAGTAGTCGACGAGCAGACCGGCACTCGCACCGCAGCCAGGCATCGCCGCGGGCACCCGAACTCGGGGTCCTACGGCTCCGAGGCCCTTGCTTGCGCAGGCGGGTTGGTTAAGTCTGGCCTGCGCATGCTCTCTCCCTCTCTCTTCCGGCGCTGATCATGGCGGAGAAGGAGTAAGTGGCTGTGCAGCCCCAGGATAATCCGCCGCCATCGGCGGCTGTGGCTTTGCTGGCTCCCTGTCCGCGCCACCGAGACGCTGTCTACCGCTCCCCGGTCGCTAGGCCTCCCCCGGCGGCGCGGGACGGGCATAAATGGCTGGCGTCTGGGAGCGGCGAGAGGATAGGGCCCAGTGCGGCGGGATGGAGCTGCTGCTGGTCCTGTCTCTTCCGCAGGCAGCGGTTGTAGCCCCGCCGGCCCGCGGTGAAGTGGGTGGGAGAGCCGGCCCCCAAGCACCGCTTCCGTGGTGAGGGACCTGGGCCCATAGAGCTTCTCCCAGCTTGGCGGGCGGGCGGTCAGTGCTGCGCCGGGTGCGGGGAGAAGTGTGTGTCTCGAGCAGGAAGTCATAGCCGGGTGCTCTGAGGGTGCGAGCCCGCACGGGTAATTATGGCTCTAGAAACGCTGGTCTTGCAAGTTTTGTCACACCTAAGAGTTTAAAAACTTCAGTAAGCTGGAAGTTCTGCGAAATAAGTTTCTACTAACCTAGTTTTGCTCTTAAAGCACCAATTGAAGGATTAATCTGAAAGAGATGTGCTTGTAACAGACTTTTATTGTAAAATGTATCGTAGCAAAGTAGGGGTAATGCTTTTTCATCACTCAAATGGTCCCAGTCGTTACTGTTCTGTGCAGCTCAACAGCTTGTCTGTCAGAGTCCTTTGTCTTGTGTAGAAGGTGAGCTGTTCAGGCTGCATCAAGGCCTGGTAACAGTGGGAGCAAGGAGGATGTGATAGCTGGCTTAAGGCAGTGAGGGCCACTTGCATGTTGTGTTAAGAGTTTGCACTGACTGATTGTATGTCATGTATAGGTTTAAAGCCCAGTTTCTTCAAATTGGCTAAAAGGAATTTGTTGGGGTTTTTTTTTCCCTTCTTTCTTTTTCTTTTCGCTTGTTTTCATTTAGAGCAAAGAAGGTGCCATCTGTACCAGAAAGCCTGCTGAAGAAACGGCAGGCTTATGCAGCTTTGAAAGCCAAACGTCAGAAGAAGATTTTGGCTATAAAAAAGGTGACTGTTTCATGGCTTCTTAACTGGAACTGTTCATTTGCTGAAATACCAGCTACTGCTGCTGATAAAGTGCAGTACAGAAGTTTGCAACATTTAAGCCTAGCATGTTGGTATTTTCTTAACGGTTAGGACTGCAGTGTCTTTTTCTTAGAAAAAACAGTTCTGGAGAGAGTAAAGACAGAACATACTGTTTGTAAGATTAAAGTTAGTCTTTTGCAAGGCAAGAGATATATTACCTTTGTGAGTGTAAGCTTGACATACAGCACTGCTGAAGGTGAAGCAGCAGTGCTGTGTAACAGTCTTCCAGGCTCTCTGGGATATGACTGAGAGTGATTCTAAACTCCCTGCTGTAGGCAGATGTTCCTTTAATCTGTGCTATTTGTGGTAAGCTCTAGAATATGCCACAGTATTTGAAGGTGATTTCCATGTGCTAAAAGATACTTTAAAATCTTAAGTAATTTTCAAATGTATTGCAGTTCCGTAAGGCACAACGAAAACTGATCTATGCCAGAGCCCAGGCCTACCACAAGGAGTACAGACACATGTATCGTCAGGAGATCCGCATGGCCAGGATGGCCCGAAAAGCTGGCAACTACTATGTTCCAGCAGAACCAAAGCTGGCATTTGTGATCAGGATAAGAGGGTAAGATTGAATGCAGATGTAAACAATTTCATGTTTAAAGTCATTGAAATTGGCTTTCCTGCTATCTGTCTATTTTGAGGGCTTAAATATGTAAATCAAATCAAATATTCCACTGGTGGCTTGGAAGGTTGTCAGGATGTTGTGCATGCACCAGAGGCTTATTTAGCTAAGTGCAAAATTATTATGCTTTCTGTCTTTAGGAATCCCTGATTTTTAAGAAGGGAGCAAGGCTACAGATACATGCAGACAGTTGTTCTGTTTTACCTTAATTTTGATAAAATTACATGCCAGTATTCTGTAACATTCTGCAGACTTTGTTTGAAGTGTTTGTTTAACTCTCCTCTGGCACAGTATTATAGGAAACTAGCAAAAGGTGTGAGTGGAAGAATTAGGTTCAGGGAGAGCACAAGGATAGTTGTAAATGGTTTCAGTGTAATGCTTATTTCCAATGTTTTAATACTGAAATGCATAGAAATAATTTACTAAGTTCACTTTGTGTAATTGGTAAAATAGTGATGTGTTTCATATGGAAATAGTATAATTGTTTCTAACTTGATACTTAGTGTTTTCTGGAATGTAGATAACTGATGCTTTTTTTCCTATGTTCTCCAGCACCAATGGTGTCAGCCCCAAAGTCCGCAAGGTGCTGCAGCTGCTTCGCCTGCGTCAGATTTTCAATGGCACGTTTGTAAAACTTAACAAAGCTTCTATCAACATGCTGCGGATTGTTGAACCCTATATTGCATGGGGGTGAGTGAAATGGCCAGTTTTATCAAATTGGTGTCTTTTGCATTTTGCTGCACTATACTTGCAGGTTTTCCTTTCTTTTTCTATCTTCTGTGTGCTTTGAATTGAAAGCATGATTAAGGCAGTGCTTTAAAAGGTGATCCTTGCTAGATGAGATCCACTCTCATACTGGCGTCCTTGGGAACTTGGTGTGAGGAAGATTTGCTTCTCTTGCTTTTCTGTTTACATTTGGGACATGCTGAATTATCTTAAATTATTTGTTATGGAAGTTTCATTCAGGGATGTTAAGTTGGAGTGTGGCTTGCAAAGAGAATTTGTTTCTGATTATTTTTTACTTGACTGTTTCAGTTATCCCAATCTGAAGTCTGTGCATGAATTGATCTACAAGCGTGGTTATGGCAAGATCAACAAGCAGCGCATTGCTCTTACTGATAATTCACTGATCCAGAAACGCCTTGGTAAATAGCGCTTCACTTAACAAAAAAGAAACCAACAACTTATTGTATTGTTTGGATGTGAAGATGGACAATTATCCTTATTGTCTCTGGTGAATAGTAGTGGTTGGTTAATCTGTCTTTCTTAACAGCTTAATACAGAGCAAGCTGGAAGTAGCTTTCTTTACGAAGTGTTGAAAACCAGTGTAAAGAATCAAATTTTAGCATTTTAAATTTGTAATTTTAAATGTAAGTGTCTTGACCTTTAATAGGTCAGCAGATCTTTCAGTAATGAAAAGGTGCTGCAGAAGGAAAGAAGCCTATCATAGATAGCTTTGAAGTCTCAAACTCTCAATATTAGGTATTGTTTGGATGCCAGAGAGGAACTCTTCATCATGAGCTGTAGTGATAGGACAAGAGGGAATGGGTTCAAACTTAAACAGGGGAAGTTCAGGTTAGATACAAGGAAGAAGTTCTTTACTGTGAGGGTGGTGAGGCACTGGAACAGGCTGCCCAAAGATGCGGAGAATGCTCCATCCCTGGCAGTGTTCAAGGCCAGGTTGAACAGAGCCTTGGGTGACGTGGTTTAGTGTGAGGTGTCCCTGCCAATGCAGGGGGGGGTTGGAACTAGGTCATTTTGAAGTCCTTTTCAAACCTGACTATTCTGTGATCTGGTAGACAGACTTCTAAAACTTCCTGTCAGAAGAACTAGCTAGTAAAAGTGAGTAGTGTATTTAGTTAAAATGAAGTGTGGTGGTCAGTTGTCAAGAAATAGACTGCTCAAAGAGGCTTCTTTTCTAGTCATGCTAGGAGTGAAAGCAAGCAGACATGTCTCCAATTTTTGGCAGTTGATAGTGTATCACTTCATATTAGACTGTCACATTTGTTCCTTTTCCAGTGCAACAGATAATCAGGCTCTCAGGGTACAAGCATTAAGTTATAATAGGTTTTGTTTTTAACATTGTATTTTGTGAGCTGTTGACTTGTCACTGAAGACTCTGGAAAGGCATTAATGAAATATGCGTTGCATTGTTCAATAGAATGAGTAGTTCAGTGAATTTCCCTGAGCTACACATAACTATGGTTTAAGTGTATTTAATCTAGCTTTTCTTCAGAGAACACAGTCTTTTCCTAAGATACATGAAGTAGGGTTTGGTTTTGTTGTTCTTCATTGCTGGCTACAAATACTCAACAGTTGAAATTGAACAATTGAAATTGAAATCTAACAACTAAGTAATGCTGAGTTGGCTGCAGCTAAGCCATTTGAATTGAATGGGTGTCATGATAGAGTGGGTGCTTTCTGACTTCCTGAAGCTGATCAAATAAGTAGGTATGACTGTAACGGTGTGATAATTTGTATCTTGTTATTGACCAGTGGCTCTGTAGCCTTTCTGAAAGCAACATTCTGAATTTTAGGAAAACTTGGTATCATCTGCATGGAAGATGTGATCCATGAAATTTACACTGTTGGCAAGAACTTCAAAGTTGTGAACAACTTCCTTTGGCCCTTCAAGTTGTCCTCTCCTCGGGGTGGAATGAAGAAAAAAACAATCCACTTTGTGGAAGGTGGGGATGCTGGTAACAGAGAAGACCAGATCAACAGACTCATAAGGAGGATGAACTAATGGTGAGCTGTTACCAAAGGTTATTAATACCCATTGTTCCATCTCTGCTGTGTAGGCTGCTGCCGTTACTTACTGAACGTTCAGGTTTAATACATACTCACTCATGCTTGGGTGATACCTACAGTATAAAGCTACTTGGACAATAGTGTTCTGTTTTACTTTTAAAATCTTACTAAAGGTTAAAACGTTTGTGAAGAGGTTAAATCTTCTTTATAGGTGGTATATTTAGGGAGTTTAAATATTACTAATAACTTTTAATTTCACCCATAGCTTGTTTTAAAACTTACTCGGGTTTTATGATGAGAAGTCTTGATCTCTGCTAAAATTTTCGGCTCTCATTAATGAGTTCTCAATATAATCAAAGCCTTGTGATTGCAAGTAGTGGGGTTTTTGGGTTTGGTTTTTTTTTTTCCAGATTGTCTGATTTCTGCTCTAAAAACCTGTTCAGAACTGGGAGAAATTAAAATACCAATTTAAACCATATTAATGGTAGAAATTTTCAGCTGCTTCAAGCTTCAGAATGATTCAGTTTAAGCTTTCATGTTAACATAACCAAGATGGTAATTTTGAAAGTCTAATTTGCCCATTTGAATAGTCTGCCCTTTAGAAATAGGAGGGTTTATTAATGCTTAAAGCAGTTTGACAGTGATGGCTGAGTCCTGAAGTTAGTATCGAGTTCAAACAATCTGTGTTCCCATCTGCTGTTGTCATTCTGCTGTTCCTGCTTTAATGAGAAGTCTGCTATTCAAAGCTATAACTATTTTTTCTTCTTTAGTTCTCATACTTCCCATTGACTTTTCCACTTTTCTTTACACACCAGAGTAGCTTTGGTGTTGCCCCT
This sequence comes from Lathamus discolor, assembly GCF_037157495.1. Taxonomy (NCBI): domain Eukaryota; kingdom Metazoa; phylum Chordata; class Aves; order Psittaciformes; family Psittacidae; genus Lathamus; species Lathamus discolor. The sequence goes on along the minus strand of NC_088885.1, from coordinate 127,342,944 downwards.
ATCTTATTTTCAATCAAGGATAAATGCCTTTGTGGTATGACAGCTGTGCTGGAATTTAGGAAAACTTCACTGTGTTGGAATGCTTGGAAAGAATAACAAAGACCCAGTCTTCCCCAAGGAAAGGATTTTGGTTGGTTTGTTTCGGGTTTGGGGGTGTTGTGTTGTGTTTGTTTGCTTGCTTGTTTTAGAGGGTGTGTGTTTTTTAAAAATAAGATGTGCAGTTTACTTAGGAATTCCTAACTTCCAGAGGGTTGGTTAATAAAAAAACAGTGGGTAGCGATGTGACTTTACAGCCTAAAACAGGTGCAGTTGCTGTTTGTGGGAGTTCTCAGAAATACGATTTTTTTGAAAGGTTGTTCTAAGACTTTATAGCCAACAGGGCAGAGCAATTTGAGCTTATGAAGGTCTGCTGTCTGTCCAAGGAGCTAAAGGAAACTTACGAAATATCTTTCCATTTGCCTGGCAGCTTTTTTTTTCCTTGAAGCTTTTTTGTAGGTTGTTCTTTCTCAGTTTCTGCTCCCCCAAGCTTCTTGCGTGCTGCTTTGTTGGCTCCATCTGCGAAGCAGCAGTTTTAAAGCACTTGGTTACACGGCACATGGAAACTTGTACTTAGGAAGATAGTTTTTTTAGCGGGGATAGCGTTCTTTTAAAGCTTTTTAGCTCAACTCTGGGAAGAAGTGGGCAACATTGAGAAGCAAAATTGCTCTAATGTTTGGTGCCTGAGGAGATATGTTACACTAGCTTTCTTGTAGAAATTGTGCTGCTGGTGGCATAGGCTGTTAAAAGTTCAGTACCAGCAGATGTTTCCCTTAAGTTAGCATGAGGCATTTTAATCAAGATTGAGCTAAGCTACTTTCACTTCATGCTCCTGTCTGGTTTCTGAGCATGAGATGGAAACTGCTGTTTTTAATTGAGAACCTGCAGCTTTTCTGTCAGTGTGAATCCTTTCTCCTCCCTCTTCACTGCCAAACACCAGAAGTATGCTGGTGGTCTTGAGGGGTTTCTTCCCTCCCTACAGGAAGGAAGCTTCTAGTTTGCTACTGCAATGTCTATAAATGCCTGTGAGAGGAGTAATATTTTGGCAGAGAAACTGCAGATATTAGCTGGTTGCTTGTGTTTTTCATTGGACTTCTAGCTCAGCATCCCATGTAGGTAATAGACATCAGGGCTTTAATCTGTCTTTCAATTTAGGAAGTGACCTTGCAGTTTCTTACTTCATGCTTACAAGCAGTTGGCTGCTTGGACTGCAAACAGACAGACCTCTGGTATAAAGCTAAGAAAACTGATCTTGTCTTTTGCACTTTATATTCCCACTGTTTTCCTACTGTTCCAAATAGAGTACATGTCTGAAACACAAATAACCTACACATAGAAAATAGGAGAATGTTGTAGTTTCTACTGAGGTAATGGACAAAGTAGTGGTAATACTCTGTACTATCAGAAGGTAAGTATTCCTCTTCCCTATATGTAGATGGTTTCCTGCTGTTTGTCTTAATTTTATATTTAAGTGACAGTCTTAAAAAAAAGACATTCAGTATCAATTTGTTCATACAGATTGTGAAAAACAGCGTATTACTTGATACCAAATTTTGACAGTCCAGTATTGGCAAAATACTGAATTTCATTAGTTCTCAAGCAAATTTTATGGGAGCTGGTCTTAAGTCTTTTTCACTTTCATTTTTGTATGTAGACAGTCCATAAAATGTGATGAAAATAGTTACCCGCCACAGAAGTTAGAATACTCACAGTGCCTCAGTATGTCTTTAAATATTGAGTTCCCCCTGTTAAGCTTGTAGACAAATAGGAAAATAGGTACCAATAGTGCAAAGCAGAAATATTTATTCTGTAGTTCTGGCACTTGAGTTTTGAGTGAAGAGATGTTATTGTCTGCAAGACTATTGAAATCTTAAATACTAATTTTGTTTAATTGAATTTTCAGCCCAAATGATGAACTGTAGAAATATGTTAATTCTTTGTGTGGCTAAAATAGCTTCAGATTTACATGTGTCTAATAATACTTTCTTTTTTTTTTTTTCTCTCCCTTTCAGATTCAGATGCCCAGCTGCAAACTTTGGTCTGTTAATAAAACCATCTTGCACAAAACAGTGTTGTCTCGATTGGTTTCATTTTGTGATCCTCTTGTGGAGGTAGTTGCTAGAGTTAACTCTGGAGTAACCTGTTTCAAAGAACCATGTGTAGTTTGAAGTAAGAATGTATGGATAATATTCTTTCACCTTCATTTGAAGCAAAAAAATGTGGAAGGATTTGTGCAGGTAACACACTAGGCTTAGGGTGGCGGCAGTTACTTTGTTGTGATTAAAAGTGCAGCAGATGACTGATCTGTGTGCTGGTGAGTGGGCAGGACTCCTGTGTACTTACAGTATACCAGGAAGCTGTGCAAAATTTTTGTATGTAAAGAAGAGGTAAGGGTAAATCAGTTCTTCACTTAAAATCAAGATCTTGACTAATTCCTTCCAGCTCTGAACATCTTCAGGTACGTTTTTTACCAGAGGAAACACAAAGCACTTTACGAAATTGCAGAATTTTTCCACATTGTAAATAATTTCTCCACTTTGTATTTGTTTGCAGTGTTTTAGTTCAGATATTGCAGAAGTGGAGACTATGGGATTGATGAGGGTATGGACAGTTGTTGATATTGTGCATGCAGGTCTGGCAGAGTACATGTTAGAAACCCAGGGACTGGTAAAACATGTAACTCGTGTTTAGGCTGACTGCTCATGTTGTGAACAGTGATGGAGCCTTAGCCTGATGATGAGGGGTTTGGTGCTCAACAAGCTGCCTCTGCTCTGACGAGCTTTTCTCAGTGACAGGCAGGCTGTATTTACATTATTAGTGAAGGATGTCCACTGGCATTGATTATTTTTTTCCAAATTGCACAAAAGCTAATAAAGCTTGCTGAAAGCTAGTTTTGATTTTAAATAATTGCCAATTATGATGGGGGCTTAACTGAAAATAGTGGGTGTGTTTTTTTGGTTAATGTGTTTGGACACTGGAGGGTTTCCAGATCCTTGGAACAACTGAATTCTGAAACCTGAAGTGACAATTGTGACTTGAGCTCCAAAATCTGGTAATGCAGGTTCTGTCTTAAGTATGAAAGTGCCAACACCTTTGTCCCTTTAAGATAACTGCCAAGTGAGAAGAACTTGGCAGTTCCTTACAGTTACTCAGTGCAAGTAACTGACTACTGATACGTGCCTGGAAAGGATTTAATGAGTGAATGAAAACCATGGAACTACTTAATTTGTTGGGCATCTCTTGTAAAGTGGTAAGCAGACTGATCAACAGGTAAATTTCCATAAAGTTGCTGAATGAGGGGAAAAGAAATGGTGAAAATTATTACTTTGTACTATTAATGGAGACCCCAGTTTCTTTGCTGTGATCTTGTAAGAGTAGTCTGACTCAGCTTAAAACTGCGCCAGTGGGCCATGAAATTGATGTATCTGAGAAGTTTTGACTTCAGTATCCTTGTTTCAATTTGTAGAGTTCTGTTACTTTGCTACAAGGTTCTTGGTTATTTCCCTTTGATTCATTTATGTGTTTTAGTATATTCTTAGCAGAAAAGGATTTCATGGGTATGATGAAGCCATGCAAATGGGTAGCAAACTTTGTATGATAGTTATAGAGAATAAAAGATTAGCTGGTGAAGTTAACCATATCAGACAAACAAGACCTGATAAGAATGCCCCGTAGGTCCTGAATTTTGTTTTAAGCAGCACATGCACTGAAGTGTTAGTGAGGAGAAAGGTAGTTCGGTTTTCAGGGTACTTGAGCAACTCATTTTTCTTACCTGTCTCTGAAATGCACTTTCAAGTAACAGCTGAAAAATATTGATATGTAGTGTGGGAACTCGCATGAAAGCATAGCTTTGTTAAGCTGGTAACCCTGTGTAGTTCATCACCCTTTATACCAGCATTGCTTTCAGGATTTTTAATGTTACTTCCCATAGTAGGCAATTACAGAAAGAGTTCATGATCCAATAGTTAAGGTCAGAATTTGCAGAATTTGCACTGGAGATGAGGCATGATCTGCTTACTTAATGCATGAATAGTACATTTTAGAGCATTTATGAGGTAATTTGAGTGAAAAATGTAGCTAATAGACAATTTCTTGGTCCCCAAACAGTAAATAGTACAGATCCTTTGTCAACATTCTGTGACAAAGTTCAGGTTCCTGTGAACATGCTGTTGATTTCTCACTGTCCATAACTGCCAGCTGCTGACACATTCTGGAATAAAATTTCTATGAACTCTTATCCTCGTTCAGAATGGCCAACATCTTCATTTTTCCCTCAGAACTGAAGCCAGGAGCTTTACCTAATAGCCTTTGGAGAAGCAGCAGGAGACTTTGAAATACTAACAACTCACAAATTTTTCAGGGATGTGAAGGTTTATAGGCTTTGCAGTTAATTGCTGTTCATTTCTTTGCTGGTGTCCAGCTTGTACAGCCTGCTTCACTATCACCAAGTGTAAAGTCACAGCTGGAAACAGAATGGAAGCCTGTCCCAAGAATCAGTGTTTTGGGAGAAAGTTGAGAGACGTGATGGATAGTCAGCTGAACGTAAGCTCCCACTTGGCCAAATGCAATTCTTGGATGCATTAGAAAGGGAATATCAGATGCTATGGGGGAGGTAATACTACTTTTGTTCCAGTAGTTCTTACACTAGTGCCAAATGCAGTATCCAGTTCTTGTGCCAAGAGAGCTTACTTGAAAGGCAGACATGGTTATGAAATGAGTATCTACCTATAATTACCTCCATGGAGAAAAGTACTTTGATAAAAGAGAATTCTTTGATGTAACAAAGCTATAATAGGATGAAATGTCTTGAAATTGAAGCCAGATAAATCTTGGCTTTAAGCAAACAATTTTAATGGAACAATTAGACACTTAACCAGTGGTGTGCCAGAGTCTGTCAGCGGTCGTTTCTAAATTGAGGTTTGGGGTTTTTTTCTTCCTTTGAAACATATGCTGTACTAGGAGATTTGTTGTGGGAAGTCTGGGAGCCTTTCTTACTCAGCAGAAGTTACTAAATGCAGGCTCTTCAGGTACTTGAGGGGTACAAGTTAGAGGCTTGTTTTAAGGGTCAGAGTGAAATTCAGAATGGCAGCAGTGAGTGTAACGTGATTCACAAGGGAAATTGGGCTAATGCAGCAGTAAATTCACCTGAACCTCAGCGTAAATAGTGCTCAGGAGAGGAATGGTAGGGCTTTGAGTACCTTTTATGGGCTTTACTGCTTTCAGCCATTTGGAATCCATATCGCACAGCTCTCTCAGGACTGGGACCTGTGTGTTCAGAGAAGCAGGGTTTACTGTGAGTTCTAAGACCCCAGCAAGCACAGTGATATCTCTGCTCCATATAGCAACTCATTTGCTTGCACTTAGGAAATATGGGTTTTGTTCAAACCATTCTTTCCATCTCCCAGTTTCAAGAACACTGTCCTTTCCACAGAAGTGAAAGAAAATCTTTGCATGTTACTCCTTATTGAAGCTGTGCCAAAGTCTAAAGCACAGTGGAGATCCTGATTTTAGATCAGGAAACTGCAGAGCAGACAAATACAAATCTGCAAACAGTCAAATTAGGAGGGAACAAAATTTTAGCCTCCCAAATCCCAAGCGAAATGTTCTGCTTAACAAGTTTCAGTTGTAGTTGTAGTGGGAATTTCTGTGTCATTGGGGATCTTCAATGTGATTGTGCCAGTTTTCTTTTGCGAAGTTCCTAATCTTGGCATGACTATTCCTATTCTTTTTTCATGACTGAAAGCTGAAAAATCAAGTACTGAGCTCATGAATTTGCTAAGAAGGAACAAGGATGTTCAGAAGCAGTTTTCTACACAAAGCTCCTATCATTTTTCAGTCTGTCTGTAGATGATGACACCAGCCATTTCTAGCCTGATCCATGAAAATGAGGAGCACTCGTGACCTTGGTCATATTGCAAATAAGAGCAAATTTCCAAAGTTGAGAGCTGTAAGCAATTTCCCCTGAAGTATTTTTCTAAAGATAAAAAACTCCAGAAAAGCAGTTTTTTATCAGTTTTTTTATCTGCAAAATAGTTCTTCATATAAACAATTCATTGCACCAAATATATTTCATTATGAAATAAGTAGGTACTTGGTTGGAGGAAACAGTGAGAAACAGGGGAGTGTGCAGTCTTAGGGCCATGGGGTGTGTATATGGGGAAGAAGGCACATGCGAAGTGAAATCTAGGGTAGAGGAGGAAACAGGAGCAGAGGGAGATGTAAGCAGCAGCATTACTCTTTGCTTGCTTAGCACTGTTTTGGCAGTGCAGAGGGGCTGTAAATCCAGTTTAACTAGCCAGAATGCCACATGCTTTCCATGCTTCCCATCCTGAGCTGCTCTGGCAGTCAGAGAAGTTTTGCACAACTTAACTAGTGTTTGGAGTCTGCCTGCAGCACCACCGGCCACCTCCTGGTGCATGCCCCGGCTCTGCAGCGGTGTCATGATGCTCTGCTCATATCACGTTTCCACTCCTACTGCACTTTGTTAGGCTGTGCAGGGATTACCGCACTCTACCTTATCTGATGGTGTCTGTTATCCACAATATTATACTCTTTTATTGCACAGTAAAATTCAGTTGAAGTTTTCAAGTCCTGATCCCTCTGAATCTCATGTATAGAATACTGCAGTAGTACCTAATAATTTCAGCACAACGCATGTTTAAATTTTTGATACTAATACTGTATATCACACATCATTATAACAAAGCCCTCAAGATAGGAAGAAATAGGATATAGTGAGCCAAGACAAGTGTGAAAATGGGATTCAGGGAAGGCTTTAAGCATCTCTAGTTTTAGTTTGATAAACAGACCTTTCTTTTTTTCTTCCTTCAACTTCTTTTGCCAAGTGTTCTTTAACACAACTGAACTGCAAGAGAACGAGTTTAACTTGTTCTTGTAGCAGATTGTAATGCTGGCAGTTTTTTGTACCAGCCCTAATGTAATTTTAACTACTTTTTTAACCTAATTTCTTTTTTCTACCTATCCCTTCCTACTACTACTGCAATATGTTTTGTGAAAGGAGAAAGAAAAATTGGGTGAGGCTTTTCTTTATACAGATGGTATATTAATGCACACACACACCTTTTGTGGAAGAAGCCATCAGGAATGAAAGCAGCATAAATAGTGAGTGACAGTGGGCATAGGAAGTGTTTTTTATGTATTAAGAAGGAATTAAGCTGATTATATAGTAGTGTCTAGCTCTTTCACATTCTTCAGGAGACTAAAGGAGCCAGGATGTGTTGCATTTACTTACAACCCAACGTGTTGAAGGTGAGGGGGTTTAGCTCTGATTTGAGTACAGTGTTAACTGGTAGATGAGGTTACTTTTGTTATTATGGTTTAGTTTTCATGATTGCTTTGCAGCTTAGAGTCTGCTGGTTCTTTGAAGCTTCTGCATGATCTCTGCCATTTTTCTTCTTGTGGCTATATCTGAAACTACTGCTCTTAAGTAAGTATCCTGAGGACATGAAACTTGATAGACAAAAGTTCTACCACTCCTTTAATCCTTTTATTTTCTTTTACTTACTGTATAAAACTAAAAATTAACTGGGTCAATGTAGAATGAAATTAATAACTCCAGAGAATATGTGTTTTGAACAGTACTTCCAGGCTAGCTTGTTTGTAATACCTTATGAGGGAGGACTGAGTTAACTGCCTTCTAGTCTCTCTGTCCTAACATCTGCTGTTACGGCGTTCATTTATACTCTGTTGGATTGCAGTCCCTGGCTTTCCCAAATGAAGGTTAAATGTTTATAGCTACTGTCCTACAGCTTCCTTTTCTAAAGCCGTTGTGTGGCAATGTCCTTCTCAGCAGACTTTAGAGTACTTCACCACTGTTATCAGTACTATGCTTTTCTTTCTGCTGGAGAACAGACCTACACTGACAACATGACTTGCCAGGAGTTACGTGGCAGGCTGGTAATGGAGCCAAGACTCAGCCTGCAGGAATGAGAGGGGAATCTGCAGCCTGGAAGGAAGTCTCTGAATGGTGTCAGGGAGCCAGTGGCCATGGCTGGGAATGGGGTTTGTGCCAGTGAGGCTGTGAAACCAGATCTCTATGGACACAAACAGTGAGATGTACCTGTGAAACTATCATTGTGATTGCTCTCTCCCTCTCCCCACTCCCCAGCTGAGCTATACCTGCAGGCAGGGTTGGGACTCACCCTCCAAAATCCTGTCCTGGGTTTAGTCATCTTGAACATGAATCCCTGACTCAGGATTTCAGAGGTACTTGGAAAGGTGGTAATAGCCTGTGCTCTTTTTAAAATATTAGTCAGTCTAGCATGCTTACCTGGGAAAAGGTCATCTCTGTGTACTCAGTAGTTTTTGGTGATTGAGATGGGTTTATATTCACATATATCAGGCTGCAACAAAACTGACCTCCACTTCTTAGAAGCCGAGCTTTTCTGAGTAATGGTTATGCTCTCTTTTGAACTCGGTATTTTTTACATATGGTCTGAGTTATCCTACTGGCTAGAGTATCTTTTGGTTTGTAGACATCTATTGTGGATGTTAAATAAATTTAGACTTGATATAAATACAGAGATTTTCTCTGTCCTGCCAAAATGTTCATTACTCTGGACAAGCACAGTAGGAGAATTTCAGGAGACAGTTTTGGCTCTGGTAGGCCTGTAGGACTACGCAAGTAGATAGGCTTTAGATACCCATTTGAGTACCTATCTGCAAAGGGAACTGGGTCCAGAGCCAGGTTTGAGTTAGCAGAGTTTTCAGTTGGAGTGAGGGTTTCGCTGGACCATAAGAGGGGCTGTATCCTTGGACTACTCCCTCTTAGGTCTGCTGGTTTTCATATATTTAAATGACCAAGGCCCTCTTTTAAAAGTTACTTACTACTTGCTTTTATTTAAATTGGCTCCTTTTCTTAGTCCTGGCTTCTGTGAAAACTTAAGCTGTGAAAAAAGCAGAGAATGGGAATGCAGCAACACTTTAATTTCTGTCCCTTCCCTCAACATGCTTCTTTTCACCAAGCCCACTGATTCTCCACTATTCAAGTAATCTAGCTAAATAATCAGTGGTGTCTGAGTAGCAAGCCAAAACCTGAGATAAATCTGCAGAGTTTTTGTTCTGGATGCTGTACTAGCACTTCCTGGAAGATTGTTGTTGTACTGATATAAACTTATATAAACTAAAATGAATGGATCTTGTAAATCAAGTGATGGCACAAACAAATGATCTTTAAAATATAATCTTAGTGTATAATGTTACACTGAAAACATTTTTATGTAGTTGGATTTAAATGCACATTTTGTCAAAGGCAGAGATTGTTTCTGTTCATTCCCTTGTTGCTTTCTTTGCCTCTTTCTCAAGACATGCGTGCTGAGCAAAATGGGCTATTTCTGCCTGAATTGTGCTTTTCAGAATGGAAATCTTGATTCTAGTATATAGTTTCTTATCATGTTTTCAATCTGAGCATTCCTGAAACAAGATTTTGCAATGGGAATAAACTTAACTTGTGCTCAGAAGCTGCACTTTTGAAGTGAGTATATATATTTTTCTCAATGATAAACTGTCACTTCTGAAAAAAACAGTAAAGTATTCAATTTTTCAATTTTTTAAATGACATGTTTGAACAGGACAGGTAGCTGTGTGTGGGTAGCAGTTGTTCTGCATGGGAAATGGAACGAAATCTGTAGAAAAAGTCTGTGTATCCTTGAAGAAAAGCAGGACTTTTCTCCAGCAGAGAATCAGGATGATGAAGTTCTCCCTCCACAGATTATTTTTCCCAAGGACTCCTCTCACTTAACCATCTGCAATGTCTCCTCTTGAAGTGCTGAACTTCAACCTGTGTATTTGTAGTACAGAAGTAGTATGAGCAGCTACTGGGTCTTTAAGACCTTCAGGATCCTATCGAGATGCCAGAGTTAATGGTGTTGACAGCTCCATCAGACAGAAAGGCTCCTTCTGTAGTAACATACTGTAGAAATGTTCCTCCTGGTAATCCCCCTGTACAAAGCTATGAGTAGCTGAAGGCTATGGAGAGGCAATTGCTCTAGTGTGTTGAAATTGTTTTATTTCAAACAATTGTGCTTAGACTGAGATGCAGCAATACTACTATTAGTTACATGAAATTTCATTAAAATTGCATCCAGAGCAGGCTTTGGTTGGGAAGAGAAAACAGCCCCTTGTCCAAAAGCTGCCAACATTCAGCTGGAACCTTCAACAAGTGAAAGGCAGTTCCTGTATTTATATATTTGGAAGCTGCTGAGTACCTATGAAGTGGGATGTATCAGTCCGCATGTCAAGCTATCACCTCTGCAGAAAGTTTTGGTCATTTTCTGAAAGTTCACTTTGACAAAAAGAAGCCCTTTTAAGCACGCATGTTTTGTGCGGTCCACATTCTATGAGTGGCTGGGAAAAGACAGGGCATATAGTTAAGAACCCATAGTAATTTAAGCATTAAATATAGGTACTCAACTCCACATACCTTTTGCTCTCTTACGCAGTCTGTAGAGACGTGGCAGGTGACTGTTATCACAGTCAATTTGTAAATCAGTCTCTAGATGGAGCCAAACCAGACCTGATGTGTGAGTTTCGCAGACAAAGAAATGACCTTAGGATTTTCTATTAAAGGCCTACGGTTATGAGAAAACATCTAATTCCTTCATAGATCTTTATATCTATCTGAAAAATGCCGAGGCTCCTTACTGATTTTAGGGTTTAAAGCCTAAAGAACTGCAGTGCTCATACTCTAAAACAATTGGATATCAGGGCATTTTACTGCACATTAATGGCTACTGAAATGCTAGAATCCTTTCTCTCACAGTAAAGTTAGGATAAATTACATATACAAAATCAGTATGATGATCTCATGGTGAGTCCTCCAATATCTCCCTGCACATTAATGATTTACAGAACTGTCAGCATGGATAAGTGCCAGTCACACGTGTTCCCTTTTGGTGCTGTATTTATGGTGTGATGTCTGGTTTTCCAGTTATTTGCTTGCCCACTGCTTTAGCAAAGTATTTACCAGCTGTGTGCTTTGTACAGGCTTGAGAATCCCAACACTGTAGTTGCCTGAAGTGCTTATTGACAGTTAAGGATAGACCAGCACTTGAAAATCCTTCTCCTTGAGAAAAGAAATTGCAGAGTGCAAATACAACACTGAGTAAAAATAATCCTTGATTAGTTTTATGTGTTATTCTTAATTATTTCCATAATGTAGACCTTATAATAAATAGACTGAAGTTGCTTTTGCTTTCATTTTTCCCTCATACCTTATAGAAATGCATGGTTTCACAAACTCACAGTGGTGACTGCCATATCTGGAAGAGTAGGAAAGCCTCCGTGTTAAAACTGACCAAATTAAAACCAACTTAATGAACTTTCAAGGTCCTTTTATGGCACAGAACCTCTTTTCTCCTGCTGTCTCACTGGAGCTGAAGGTAGCTGCGCTCAGGGCAGCACCTTTCCAGCCCATCCTGTAACAAAACGTGGTGAGTTTGTGCCATACTGTGTTAAGACTAAGAAAACTATAGCTCTCACAAATACAGCTTTCTGCACTGACCCTGAACAACTGCTTAGACAGCACGATCTGGGTAGATATTTCCAGCCTCACAATTGCTTTCTACCTTGGCAAAAAGATCCCAGCAGTGACTGTGCTCACAAATACCACGCAGTACCCAGTGAAGCACTTTGAGGACCATGAACATTGCCTTGCAGCGAACCCAGGAGGCACTAACTCATGGTAACTGCCCCTGTGATGTTGTAACTGATCCTCCGCAAATGCTTTTGAAGAGACTGCAGGTAGTTGCTCAGTCAAAAGTCACACACCACCTCATTTTATTTCTGACTTCATTGCATGAGATTCCCCCTCTTTTCAGACAATGCTGTCTGAAAAAGCACATGCTGAGTGACCCAGAAACTTTTAGCCCCAGTTACTAGAAGATCCTTACTTATGTGACTGATGGAAGAACATCAAGTGTGTTGTTGACCTCTCCGCGGACTCAGTTACAGGGCAGGAACTGCCTCTGCTCGATCTGTTTGTCGCTGATGAAAGGTGAATATTAGACTCAAAATGTGAAAGCAGTTAGGGGTATTTTGTCAAGGTAGTAAAACAACAATCTGTTTCAGTGATTTATTCATATCCTAGTGACCTGCAAAGACAGAATGAGGTAGATCTGGTTAATGTATGCAGAGAGCGACTTTGCCATTAGCTGCTATTGAATGTGGATAACATCAGTAGGGGATATGGCAGCTCTAATTCTACCCCAATATTCCTCTATTATCCCTGCAAAGCACCAAGAGCCAGAAAAACATTCACAGTGAAATGTCAAATGGCAGAACTTTCTCTCTAGCCTCAGAGAAACAATGAAAGGTGATTAATGTGAACAGAAAAGCATGCTCTGTAGTGACAAGGAGCTAACTTTAAAGTAATCAAGGACTTGGACAACTAATGGAGATGAATCATGAAAATAAAAATCAGTTGGAAGGAAGCTCTTGGAGTCAATTCCCTGCCTGCAATGGGAAGTGGTGAATGATCCTCATTTTGTTTTGCTTGTGCATGAAGCTTTTGCTTTACCTATTAAACTGTTTTTTATACCAACCCATGAGTTTTCTCACTTTTACCCTTCCAATTCTCTTCCACATCCCGCTGGAGGAAAAGTGAATAAGCAGCTGTGTGGTGCTTATTTGGCAGCTGGGGTTAAACCGTGACAGTCCTTTTTGGCTAGTAATTTACAGGCTTCTGCGCTTGCCATGAGACTTACTTGCCTCACTGCGTATTAGAGCCTAGTGCTGGTCAGTGGCTGCCTAGTGCTGGTCAGTGGCTGCTTTTTGTTTTCACTGCTAAATGTGCACTGTACTGCTTGTCCATCTTACTGTGCTGTGCCTGAGGACATTCTGATAACAGCCGTGGCACATGGCCAGCGCAGGGCATCACTGCTGCTCCTGAGCTGCTGGGCTGACAGGCTGGAGCTCCAGCGTGAGCTGAAAGCTCACGTGAAGGAACTGGGACCTGTGCTTGAGTCCATGCAGGAGCAGGACAGCCCAAAGCATCTGTGGCTGTGGATAAGCACATGCCAGAGCGGGTACATCTCGAGGTGTCTGTGGCCACAGTTATGTCCTTGCTGCAGCAGGTGTACCTCTGAAGGGACCGTGGCCCAACTATAGTCCACGCCGCAGCAGGTACACCTTGAAGTATCAGTAGCTGTGGATGAGGTCAAGCATCTCAAAGCATGTGGCTGTGGACAAGCCCACAGGAGAGCAGGTACACCCTGGAGGGACTGCAGTGGGTAAGGCCATGCTGGAGCAGATTGTCTTCTGAAGGGACTGTGGCCATAGATAAGACCACACTGGAGCAGGCGTATCTCTGAAGGTGTTGTGGGCAATGGGTAAGGCTGTGCTGAAGCAGGTGCTTCCCAAAATGACTGTGGCTGTGGATAAGTCTATACCCCTGGAGAGACTGTGGCTCATAGATCAGGCTCCACTTGGAGCAAGTACATCCCTAAAGGACTGCAGTTTGTGGGGAAGTCCCAGCTGGTGCAAGGGCAAGGGGAGGAGTTCATTGCAATGGTAAATCCTATGATCTGGTCCAAAGGGGCAAGAGGTGGAGATTGTAATGGAAGTACCTTCAAACTGTTGTAACCCAGGATTTGAGTTGCATGTTACAGGAATTTCTATAGTACGAACTACCTGAACCAGTGGAGGACAAGCCTTATGAGCAGTGCAAGTGCAGCAATGACCTGACTTGAGCTGGCTTTGGTGCCCAATATCTCCATGCAACATACCATCTCTCCTGTCCTGAGAGACCACTATAACAGATGGAGCCCAAAGTCATGGACTAAATTAATTCAATTGACATCTTGTGAATATCTGTGGATGATTCTGGGGCATTTAATGGACATTTTACAGGGGTGGTCCATACACCATGGGAATGATATCTGTGTATTAAATCAAAGGATGGGAAGGGTGGTGGTGGTTAATGAGGGTTACTGGATAAAGTGGTACCGAAACGTGACATAAATGGTATGAAATAAAGGGTGTAGAATGTGCCAATTTTGGCTAGGATAAAATTAATTTTCTTCAGAGTATCTTGTAGAGGGCTATGCTTTGGGTTTGTTTTGGGAACCGTGTTGATAATACAGAGACGTTTACATTATTGCTGAGCGGTGCATACATAGTCAAGGACTTTTCTGCTTCTCACACCACTAGTGAGTAGGCTGCAGGTGAATAAGAAGTTGTGGAGTTGGGGTTGTAGGCTGTTGTTGACACCTACACCTAAACCATGACGCACGATGGCACTGAAGATGATCATCTCCGTAACCATCCCTCGCACCGAGGTCAGACTGACAGGCCTGTAGTGCCCCAGAACCTCCTTCTAGCTCTTGTAGATGGGTGTCACATCTGTTAACTCCAGTCAACAGGGACCTCCCCAGTTAGCCAGGACAGCTGATAAATGATGGGAAGTGGCTTGGCGATCACTTCTGACAGCTCCATCAGAACCATTGGGTGGTTTCCACTTGTGTGTGTCTAAGTGGTATAGCAGGTCACTGACCATTTTCCCTTGGATGATGTGGGCTTCATTCTGTTCCCTGTCCCTGTCTTCCAGCACAGGAGGCTGAGTATGCTGGGAATAAGTGGTCTTATTATTCCTTCCTCTGCACAGTATGGGGCTTGGGCTGCTGTCTCTCTTTGCAAAGGTCATATCTTCTGTTCCTCCTCTCTGATGCTACTGCATGGTCATCTCCTCTGTTGTTCCTTCAGCTTGTTGCTCACCTGGTGACTTGACCAGGGCCCACTTCCAGCAGGTGACACTACTGCAGAGCAGTGTTCTCAGGGAGGAGCACCCAGCACTCTTTGCAGCCTGGGACCTTTATGGCTGCATCCTCCTTTCAAGTTCTGTCTGGAGGTGGGCCTCTCGCAAATGCATCTTGTAGTTCAAGTTTCTGTGCTAGGATGTAATTATCAAGTGTGTTATGCACATGATTGTGGACAGTCACCTCACAAAATATAGCTTGATTGAAATCCCTTTTGAATTGTGTTGGTCTTCATTACTTGACTATATGCAGTGGCTTGCTATCATGTGTCAAACGGACTTCAGATTTTTGCATGGTGACATCCTGTCTCTTTTCCCTGTGTCTTTTCCTCTCATCCTTCTAGTCTGTTCATAGCCCTTGACTCTAGGAACGAATCATGTTTGTGTAGGCAAGGACACTTGTTTTCAGAATCACTATAAGTTTTACTGCTGAAGTTTAATGACAGTAAGATGCAGGGATGCTGGGAGAGAAAAGAGGTTTCAGTTCATGAAGAATTGAATTCCACTCCATTAGAATGGTTGCAACTATATGTTTCCTAATTTTCTGTGTGTCTGTTCAGAGATCTCAGGCTATTACTCGCAAATACCTTGAGAACTCACAGTAAGAGCAATGTGATCTGTGTTTTTGCATGTGAAAGGCTATTCATTGCCAGTACCTTGAACAAACTAGATCCAGAATGCCTCAGATTAGGCAAGAAAAATCAAAATCATCAGGTATTTTGAAATGTACTGTCTGTGGAGCAGTCCCTCATCTACAGCAGTAAAGTAACTTCTATTGTGAGACATATGTGTGCACTGTGGTGAGGAAAACTCCTAAGAGAATTTGTAGCTCTGTCTTCAGAACAATATGTAATAAATCATTTTGAGGGCCACACACTGAGTAACAAAGGCAAAACAGTACTGAGTTGTTGTTCATTAACTGAGCATCGCTCATCTGATGAACCTAAGGAGGCAGGAGTGCCGATGAATAAAAATCCTGAGACTGTATAATGATGCTACAGCTTATTTAAGGGTCATTGACAGAAGAACATGATGCAACCTCTATTATTAGTACATATGGAGAATAAACTTCCCACCACAGTTATCAACAGGAAAGTCTTTGCCTTTTTGCTGAAAGCAGACCAACCTCAGAATGCCTCGTACTACTTCCTCAATCTACAGCACAGCAATACCCTGCACTGCTGCTTTTCTAGCTGTCATTTCAGAGTTACATCACTAATTGTTTAACAGCCTTCCCTGCTCACCACCATTTCTCCATTCATGTTTCCATCCTTCACACTTTAATGTCCTTAATTCATCTGAGGAAGATGATGATAGTGATGAAATTGTAACTATTCAAAAGGAGCCAGTAAGATCATCAGGCTTGTCAGCTGGAGGAGATGCTGTCTTCCTGAGGGCTAGCATTTGTGGCTTTGTGTCTGTCAAATCTGGTCATTTTAATGAGGCCAAAAGCCTGACCTTAATCTTTTCTGCCTTCTTGTGGGCTGTTTCAGAATGGTTACATATTCATCATTGTCATCATCTTTCCCTAACTGGGGTGAATTTGAGTAATCTATCAAGGATGAAGGATGGAAAAAGAAGATAATGATGACAGCAATCAGTGATCGATCGTACTGGAACTCCTCAGCTGCCAAAAATCTGGTGTCTCCTCCAGCCAATGATCCTGCTTCTGACTCTTCAGCTTCCACACAACATACACTGTCGTTGTGTATTTAAATTGTACTTGTATTCATCTCCCATCTGCTAAATTCATTCTTATGGGAACAAGCGTTTTGCTGTCTGCAGACTTGCTAATCACTGCACTATTTAGGAACACAACCTTCATGGATGGAGGGGTATGGTTGTATCAAAGTGCCCAAGAGGATAACTGCTTTGTGATGTTGGGATAGATGAAACTAGTGTTACACTAGAATTTGTCCCTAACCTCCTAAGCCTGTTGATACAAGGAAGTACGTGGACCAGCTCAGTTTAATCCATCAGTGAAGGCGGTTTCAGCTAACGTAGTTGACTTTGCCAGGGAGCACTTCTACATACTTTTGCAGGAACCTCTAGAGATAGTAACCTCCAGTTGGTGGGCAGTGATAACCAACTAAGGGCACTACAAGTAGAGCTGAAAGTGGACAACTTCCTAAGGATTGATAGCAATGACCCTTTGAAGTCCTTCTACTGGTAGAAGGCAGAATAAATTGTAGAGGGAATAGAAACCCAGTTTACCTTGTGTGCTTTTTCTGAATGGATTTATAACAGTCTGAAGACAAGAACCAACCTGCTCATATCAGCTCTCCAGCTATTATAATGAGTGTTACAATGACTAATGAATCCAGGTTTCCTTTAGCACTCAAGATCACAGTGCCATGGGGTCTCTGCTGGCTCCCTGTCCTATGGGATAAAGGAATAATTAATATACATTGTAAATGTCTCTTTCCAAGACAGAGGAATATTTTATTTTGGGACACACAAGTAGGAGAAGCCACTTCCCATCATCTTCACACCACATATCCTTGGAGAACTCAGTATTTGTAAACATTTTTTTCTTTTACCACATTTGCACAAGGAGAAATGTAATTAGAGGTTAGGATAAAGGAGGCTCAAAGCAAACAAAACATTTTAGCAAAGCATTAGAGCTAGTTTAAGTAATTCTTGATGTATTTCTTGTCCCAAGAAATAAACAACTGATTCTTACTGATGTTGCACCACAGGAAGAGTGCAATAGCAACAGAAATCTTGGGCTCATGTCAGTGTTTTCCATGACAATAGTTTGTTTGAGGTAGTCTTTCTAGCAGTCAGGTCTTATTGCAAGATTTCATCTGTTACTGGTGAGAAAGAAAAGAGAACACCCACAGACACTCTCTTCTGGGAAGTGGTCAAAATGACAGTCTGGTTTCCTTCCAGCAAATAAACTAACAGCAGCTAGATTGCAGTCTGCTGTAGAGATTTCTCACAAGCAGATTCTCCCTCAGTGGAATCAGGTTAACTCCTTTTGCTTGTTCAGTGTTTTCTTTTAAAAACTGCATTACTTTACACAGGAAATGTTCAGTATTTACAAAATACTTCTAAAAAATGGGAAATTTGATATTTTTGTGCTGTGACATACAGTGACCTGAGTATCTGGAGTATTAAGGGCTTAATTACTTGAAATCGTGAAGAGAAAAACTTGGAAAACATGGTATCCAAGAGAGAGGTTATGGGTAGCATGACATGCACGCCTCTGAGTAGCTCTGCGTGGAGGTGGCTCAGGCTGAGCTGATCTTTTTAGTGTTAGCCCTGGCTTAACATTACTACTTAGAAGCAGACGTTGTTCAGAAGCCCTGCTCTCTCTCACTTGTGCTCCCCAGCACTCCAGCAAAGATTTTTGGTTTATGCAGAATCCCAGATTAGGTCTGTTTTAGAACTTCACACAATGAAGGCCATGACTTACGGTTCCTTATGGAACCTAAAGACCAAGGGAGATAAGCACAGAGGTTTCTTACAGAAATGACTCTCACCTGAAAGTCCAGCAGGACTGAGACTGACCTGATAGAGCCCACTGCAGTCAAACTGGACTCATGCAGAACTCTTCTGCACTGTTAAAGCCTACCTCTGCAGTATTCTTCTCCAGCTGTGTATGCAACAAGCTGAAGGGGCAGCTAGGCTGAATCTGTAATCACAATGGTGCTGAAAGCCAAACAACTGTGTTAGTTCTTGTGAGTGCTGCACCAGTAAGCATAGCCAGAAACAGGCTGGCTTTTTATGATACCAGCTCTGCATCTGGGACATGGTTAAAATCAGTACCACAAAAAACCTCAACAACTGAAGGCTGAGTTCAGTGATGAGTGTTGCATGTTTTTATGATGAGCTTTAAAATATTACTAATACTTCATTGAAATTCATGCACATAAAAGCTATCAAGCCAAAAGAACTCAAGCCTTTTATGTTCTAGGAGAGACCAGCAAGTGTCATCCGCAAAAGCAAGACACAGTGACATCAGCTTTATACAGATATGTCAAGAAAGAATGAATATATATGTCAAGTCACCTCCTAATTATCTTTGACTAGTCTCTCTGGGTTGTAGTTTAACTAAACCATAGACCATCCCCAGACTGATTGAAACTACCAGGATTTATTAACTAAGGACAGAACCGTACTATGGCTACACTGCTGCTAGAACAGGTTTTCAACAGATTAATCCCTGGAGCTCCAGAGACTCAAAAACAGTATCCCACTATTGCCCCATACTATTCTTTGCAGGAAGTGATTTTAACAAGAGCTTGTAAAAACAGGTTTTCCCTAGCTGTTGTATATGAAAAATAACTATCAGTAGATGGAGAGGGGAAAAAATGACCCTGACAGAAAGCAGTTATGATAAAAGAAAATGAAAGACAAGGAACAAGGGATAACCAGCTAGAGGTGTGTTATTTTGCTTATTTTTATAACGGGTAGGAGGGAAGAAGCATGAAGCAATGAGAAAGAAACTTCACATTTTTAAGGCTTTTTCCTGTAGGATTCATAAATACTTCAAGTAATCTTTGATTCATATGGAAGGCCAACAGTTCTGTAGAAAACATCCCAACAATTAAAGCATTTTTTCCCAATGAAATAACTTTCATTTAAAGCAAACTGAACTTCTCTAGTCTTTAACAGAAAATCCTTATTAGGGACATGTAAGCTGATGTCCCTTCCCACACCCATGAAGACCAAACCAAAGCAGTTCAGGATGGTTTGCCATGAGAATACCATGTAAATACATTTTCCCCAAAGATCTTCAATCTCAGGTACAGCCTCCCTCACATTCTAAACCTGAAAGTGAAAAATCCCACGTTTCTTTTTTTGGCATCTTTCCTACCTTTCCTCCTTTCACACACACTATTCTCTACTGACATAAACCACAAGTTTTAAACAGAGCTTTGAAGAGCGATGTATTGATGTCTCTCTGAAGCACTTTTGCTGTCTTAACTTATCTAACTAACTAAATCTAAATGCTGCTGCCAGTTATTTATTTGGGAATAATTCAGAACAGAATGATTTTGCTCATGCAGCTGGCACAGATTCAGGAAAACTGATAGGCTGAATTTGATCAGATTTTTATCAGTTCAAATGTAGTAAGCTCTTTAAAACACTAAAAAAAAAAAAAAGGAAAAAAATAATTGCCTAATATAGGTCAATGCAAAAGGCCATGTAATGACAAGGAAAAGCTATTTTTGGATATTATTTTGTGTTGTCTGTCAATTCTAGATTGTCCTTGTTTGGCAAAAAACCAGAAGAGACATGCCACAACACTTAGGCATGAAATTAGAGCTAGTGCACTTTAAACAAAAGGATCAGCATGAGAGTTCTGAGCATATTCTAAAACTAAAATAATTAAAAATGTTTTTGGAGTCTTAAATATTTATTTTGAGGCTGAATCTAGTTCTGGTTTTTGGAGACTATAGGCTGTTTACCAAATAAGGAATCAGATTGCTTGGTTTCTTTGATATAAGGTATTTATTTCAATATTATTTAGCTATAATTCATTTAACCAAAACTTGACATATTCAGAACCAGCTGTTCAGAATTATACTCCACAATTTTCCGGAAAGTAGAAATAAAGTTACCTTTTTCTTCCCCCATATTGTCTGCAATAATTACAGAATAACAACAGTTTAACTTAAAATCTTAATTATGCCAGGCCACCCAATCAACAGCATTAAAACCACCCTCATCAATGTTTACAAATATGTGAAGGGTAGGTGTCAGGATGATGGAGCTAGGCTTTTTTCAGTGATATCCAGTGATAGGACAAGGGGCAATGGGTGTAAACTGGAACATAGGAAGTTCCACGTTAACATCAGGAAGAGCTTCTTTACTGTAAGAGTGACAGAGCACTGGAACAGGTTGCCCAGGGGGGTTGTGGAGTCTCCTACACTGGAGATATTCAAGGCCCGCCTGGACAAGTTCCTGTGTGATGTACTGTAGGTTACCCTGCTCTTGCAGGGGGGTTGGACTAGATGATCTTTTTAGGTCCCTTCCAACCCTTGGGATTCTGTGATTTAATTAGTTAAATTAAAAAACGAACTCTACAAAGACTAATCCAAAGAATTACAGAAAGGGCTTTTACAATAATAAAACTGAATTGCTTTTGCTGAAATGACCAAGGAAAAGCTCTAGGTGTTTAGGCCTTGCTAAAAGTTTTGGAGCTTTCTGCTATGCTACCAACAAGAAGAGCTTCCCAGCTTATCTCAGCTAATGTGCTAAAGAGACAAATACGTTCCTGCGTATTTATGATTTTAAAGATAGTTTAGGAATAGTTACAGAATAGTACCTGGAGGTTTGTATCCTAGAAAGGATTCCTAGAACAATGTTCTTCCTCATCATAGGGAAACATCTGAATGGTCCACCCCAGGGCAGAACAGTAAGTGCAACCAGCTGCATTCTCTGGTTCAGGGAGCTCTGGCATGGGTGTCAGAGCTGCTAGACTGATACTGCCAAACAGAGTGAAGACACCCAAGTACAGAAAACTGTCTAAAGGGCTGAAGAGAGTGCAGAAGCTTGGGAGCAGTGACATCCTGGCTGATGGTCTAAGTCAGATTTAGATTTATTCACTGAGGATCAGCAGTAGTATTAAGGATAAATGATTTCTGAAAGTCTGTTTGATAAAGATGACCATGTCAAATAGCAAGAAAGTTTTTCAGGAAGGAGACTGTCATAGAATCATAGAATAGTTAGGGTTGGAAAGGACCTTAAGATGACGTAGTTCCAACCACCCTGCCATGGGCAGGGCCACTACACAATAAACCATGTCACCCAAGGCTCTGCCCAACCTGGTCTTGAACACCGCCAGGGATGGAGCATTCACAACTTCTTTGGACAACCTGTGCCAGTGCCTCACCACCTTCACAGTAAGAATTTCTTCCTTATATCTAACCTGAACTTCCCCTGCTTAAGTTTAAACCCATTACCCCTTTTCCTATCATTTCAGTCCCTGTCCTCAGTATCCATAGGATGACCTGATCATGGTTCAGATTCTGAAGAAGAATGCAAGATATTGCAGTTGAACAACATGATGAGGGTGAGGATGGCTAGATAAATACCTGAAATTCAGAAAAAACAGAGTAAAATGATAAATAATTCAACTACAGGAAAACACAGTTTCACATCTCTGGATGAAATAAACGAGAAAGAGCACCCTTTTACTGCTGCAACAAAACGATATAATGGGCTATATGTTCAAAGATTCGTTAGATATTCAAGTTTTCTGAACCTGCAAAGGTTTCATGCCATGAAGGTCTGTGAAGTCATGCATTCAAATTCCAAAGAAACGGTAGTGGAAAACATTAAACAGAGTATATTTGACTTGGACTAGGGCATAGCCTAAATCAACTATCAAAATTTCAACTGGTGTTTTGGATTTTAGTTGACAGAGAATTAGTTGAACTTGGTTGAATGCAAGAAAAGATTCCCTATGAAAATAAGAAAGAAAGAAAAATAGGTCTTTCAATTTTAAGACCTTTGAGCACCATTTTAGCAGCTCTATTCAAGTTCTTGCATTCAGACAGACATGTTCTTCAGCTACAATTGTACAAGCTACTCTGAAAATAGATGAAGTTGTGATGAACTGCCACAAAACAAGTGGTTTTCTTATTTTAACGTAACTAGACAGAACAATTAGTTACCGAGGAAATACTTTGAGAAAACAGAATAGATTTCATTATATATACAACACATTGGCAAGACATCAAAACTAAAATGTCATAAAAACTTATAGCAATCTAGGCGAGTAAGAAAAAAATAATCTTGTCAAAGAGTGATAGAAGTAAAATTCAACATGTTAGAGAAGGACCATATCCACTTCAAAGATTCACCCTCTTTGAGACAAAGCCAGCTGAAAGTACATGAAAACTTTGAGGTACATGAGGTAGTTGATAAAAAATGAAAACAATACAATACAGGTTTTTTGAATTAGAAACCCCAGGCCTTGTTAACCAGTCAATTCCCTTTATTGGCAGTGCTTTCCTAAAGCTGATTTTGAAAATCATCCATAAGTATTTCATTTAGCTTCATTGCAAGAGGAAAGAAAAATACATAAAAAGGAAAAAAAAAAAAAACCCAGCCAACAAACCCAACAGCCAAACCCACAGCTTAAACAGCTGAGTCATGAGTACACTCTCTCAGGGTATCCTGAAATGGAACAAACATATACTTTCTGGTTTTACAGTAGAACAACTATTTAGCAAGCAAAATATAACTTCCATGCTGGGCAAGACTCGATGATTTATTCACCACAGTTCCTTCTTTTGGTAGTAGCTGACATCTAGTAGTTCAGCAAGAAGCAAAAATTTTTCTCCCAACGTGAAATTACTGAGCTACAGGCCTTTTTAGCCAGCACATTTACCGGTCACTTTGAAAATCCAGCCTGCGAGTGAATTTGGAATATCCTTCAGGTCTCTATTCCACAAAATAAGCCTTTCATTTTTTACTAATACATTAAAAATGGTCTAGGTATTTTGTGAATGAAGATTAGACTAATTTACTACGCTTTTCATATTTTTTAATGTATCACATTGATGTTCCTTCTTCGGTTCTATAATATAATCATTCTTTACTGTCCTCAGAAATGCCACCACATTTCTAAATCATGCATTCAATAAAATTGTTTAGCAAACGTATATTATCATCCACTGATTTGTTGTGTAGACTTGTCTGGATTTTAAAAATGCTGAGCACCTGTACCTCCTATGGACTTCTTCAGAAATCAGAAGCAAGCTTCAGTTTGTAATTCCCCAGAGACTGACATCCACACAGTTTGTTTCCTCACAGTTTGGCGCTGTGATGAAAACAAGATGAAAGCATTATTTTCCAAAAGCAGCTAAATTCAGTGTGAATTATTTGACAGTTCTTAAAAGGTCGGAATGGCTTTCAAGGCAGCTATTACATGTTGTCAGGTTTCAGAGTTGGTTTGCATATTGTGGCATTTTTCTGCAAATCCTGCAGCATCTTCTGCTTAAATGTAAGAAACAGAGAAGTTAGTTACTAAATTAAATGTTTCCTAAGAAGTTTTCAGATCAAAGATACAGCCCGCTTGGCAATAAAATGGTTATTTGACATCATCAGTGTGCAACGCTGATTTCCAAGCAGCTATCCACAGATAGTGAACATTTAACAGAGGTATTAGTTCATTGTTTTTCTATCCGTCTCACCTGAAACACCATCTTGAGCCATAAATAGCTACGCTCTACAGGGTGTATCAATCTGGAAGAATATATATAAAATAAAAACTCACTTCCTACTGATTTTCAGGCTGAATGGTGCTGTGCATAATGAAGAAAATTCATATAAGTAGTTTAAGTCTGTTGTGCTTTTTTGGTTGGTTGGTTGATTTGTTTTTGTTTGTTTGTTTTTGTTGTTGTTTTATTATTTCGTATTGTCTGAATATTTACATCTCTTGGTTGGAGAATTAGGCTGCTGCCCTTACAACAAATTCAGATAAAACACTCGGAACATGTCATGGAAGAGGAGGAGCAGTGAAAGAGCATGCTGCTACTAACCAGAAATTATGGAGAAAGAAAGTGTCATTAGTAATTAGAAAAGAAATGATGGATGCCACTCAAAAACTACATGCCAGGAATTGCCTTTTCGTGTATAAAAAGAGTTTGGCGAGTTTGGCAATTTTGGAAAAAAACCAGCAATTGCCAGGTTCTTAGTTGTGCACAGTGTCACATATCACCTCACTAATTTTCACTTGTGCATTTAAAGGAACATTGGACATTCAAACAACTTTTAGACAATTGGTGGCTTTTGAAGAGGAAGACAGTACGTGTCTGCTGACAGACAGCATGCTGTGCTGAAAGGTGCTAACAGGGGACTTAAAAATTTCAGTTTCCTCTCACCAACATTTTTGTGCCTGAGTGGGAACTTCAAAATATTGCCTAGTTACTTTGTCAAAAGTTAGGCATATAGTTAGGATCGTTTCTTAATACTCAGGTTAAGAATATTCATAAAAGCTACATTTAGGCACAGAAGGTTTCTCACTCTGATGAAGACACAGATGCATTTGCAGAATGCAATTCCAGGTTCTACAGACAATTGAAGGCAGAAGGCAGCTGCCACCCCCTTAGTTCAATTTAAGTTATTTGTTTGTGAATATTCTTTTCTTGTGATGATTTAAGCCTTCACTTCCCGTTCGAGATTCTAAGAATTCTTCTAGCATGGGTGGAAGATTTTTTTTATTGCATTCTTCAACCAGCTGTGACCTGGGATTCTGTTAGAGAGTCAAATGTCTATTGTCTGGTCCTTGTACAGCACAATTCTTACATTTTATTCCCTCAAGATTTCTTTGTTTCTTTTTTCACTAATACTGTCATCTCCAGAGAAAGCTTCATAAATAAAGTCTGTCTTACACAGATTAAGCTGAGTTGTGCTGGTTTCCCCAGATATCTGGGACATAAAAGGACAAAACAGAAGAAATCTACATAGTTATTCTTCTTAGTAGAGTTTTGAAAAACTCAAGGCACAGACCATCTGCAGACTGCCATAAATAGACAGAAGGGGCATACTAGAGAGGCAGCATTCTCTTACCATCTATGCCACCAGTGCAAGAGGTAGGGAAGCTCAAAGTTCCAAGACTACTGCAGAATCCCACGTACTGGATTTTATATGGGAGAAACTATGCCACCCAGTGGAAGTTCAAAATTAAAGAGGAAAAAGCGCTGAGGGAGACAAGGAGAAAAAAAGATTTGCCTGATATTTCAAATTCAGAAATGAAACTTGTGAAAAAATATTTGTCTAAAAAATTGACCAGCCAAAGATATATACATATATATATATATATATATATATATATATATACACACATAGAGAGAGAGGAAACTGCTTTGATGATCACAGCTGCTTTTCATTAATATCAGACAAAAAAAAAAAATCTGCATATTAAATAAGACTTCCTGAAGATGTCTAACCAGAACTTTGATTGAAGTTCAGTCTCCCATGAGCTGACCTGCTGGAATATGGGATATCTATTAACGTAGGGTTTCCTTTCCAATGAAATTACTGGGGGATGAGTGAGAGAGAGGAGCAAGTGAGCTTGTTTCATTACCTAACACAGAATGAAACTTTAGGGCAAGTCCCAGCTGGACACAGGCACATCCAGGGCCAACAGACGTATCCAATATGATTTTCTAAAAGGAACAGTCTCTATAAACATAAAATACTATTATAAAATATAAAATACTGCTATAAAAGATATTTTATATCAATATAAATATTGATATAAAACACACAGTGTACATAAATACAAACATATTTAATACCAACTCATGATCTCTATGAATTACATACAGTGATAGTTTTAAGAAAAAATTACTGAGTGCCATACTGCATAGAAAGTTAGCTTTTGGATTTCAAGGGCAGGAAACTTAGTTCTTGATATAACATTCTGAAGAACTTTATTTCCTGTCAGCCTGCCCACATTTTCTCTTTATTTTCTTTTGCAATTACTTTGTTTCTTTCCTCATACACAGTTCCATATTCTAATGAAGACATGTCAGAAAGCCTTTGCAGGTATTCAGGTGAGGCTTCATATAAAAGATCTGTGTAAAAGGTAGAGCTCTAAAAGGGAAGGCCCTAAACAAGGAACTATGTATTATATCGTACAAAAGCAAGTACTTTTCAAACTAGTTATTTCTTATTAGTATGACCTGGAACTTTCTTTTGTTCATTTAATGGATGACTCATTTAAAGCTGAAGTTTGGTATTATGGCTTCCAATTAAACTTTGATAGTAAGAATGAAGTTACAGAAAAGCTGACAAAGATAATTGTATTTCAATGAACAAAGCAGCCTACTTATTATTAAATACAAACAGAGATATCTTCCTCTTTGGGTGGAGCTGCACTGTTCCCTCCAGTGCCCACGACAAAGTAAGCAGTTACTGTTTTCCTTCCTATTTAGTTAAGGGATTTCACTCCTGTACTCCTATGTCTTCCAGGATGTGCTGAAGCTCTAAACCAGTCTTAAGCTTGGTGCCAATTAAATTATCGTGATTTAAAAAAATCTCCCCAGCATTTTTTGTCAATTGCTTCATTAATGTATGTCCATGCCATAAATGGGAAATAGTTACTTCAACTTCCTCAGTTGTGGTAAGCTTTATTTCCTTTATTTTTTCTGGTGGATGACTTAGAAGCTGACGGATTTTGAATGGTGGCCAGTCAGGCTTCTTTCTTACCCATATAAAGTTGCACCCAATTTCCTAGTCAAATTCCAGGCTGGGAAATTGCACTTCAGCAAACTGCAGTGATTTCTGTATTGCTAAACAGAGTGTTAAAGCCAAACCAAAGACGACAGAATTTTCTACGGTATGTTTTGCATTAGCAAACAATGCACCACCACAGCAATAACAAAAACTATTCTTGTAGAAACTCATCTTTCCTGACAACAATTCTATTGTGGTTTTTTTACAGATCCTTTTCTCACCTTACTCTTTCCAAAGTTTTTCCCACTCTTAGGATGAAGACATACAGCACAACAGTGGGAGATTGACTGGCTCTGCTCTGACTCCAGTGAGCCTGTCCAGAGAATTAAACTCAAACTACTTGCTCTTTCCCTCTGGCAACTGACCCCCACTTTCCTGCAGTGGCCTGATAGCTACTATTCCCTTCCTATATAATAAAATGCTTATTCCCCCCGTATACAGTAGTACAAATTACTTAACTGCCAGTTTTGCATCTCTCCCCTCCACCATGCATACCTGCAGTCTTCCCAGTGCCCAGCTTCAAGGATTCTTTTGCCCCCACCTGCACATCTACCACAGACACAGTTTCCCCACAGAGAAGTAGTCCTTCTGAAAAAGTGGTGTGAGAGCAGCAGATTTTTAATTGAATTGCTGAATGAAGCACGTGGTCATTCTTTTCTTCACCATTATTCCCTTTCCATCAAAACCAGAATGGATGGCTTGTACAAGCACACACTTGTCTGTTATTCCACAGTTTATATTTATTCCAGAGAACAGCTTTGAAGTGTAAACTGCTCTGTTGTTTCAGTGGGTGGAAACCGGAGATGATACTGAAGATGAAGTCAACATTCAATTACTTAATATGTAAAACAAACATGTAAAAAGAAGAGGCTTTATGAAGACCATAAGAAAGCACTGGACCTGAAACACACATGGGAGAAGGAATGTATAAAGGAATAGCAAGCCAGCCCACCCTGTTTCAAAGGAATGGGTAACAGTGAACTCAGCCTTGAAAGAAATCTAATGAATAGACAACTGAGCTCATGTATTTGGATTTTACTGGGTAAATGTTATCAGCACGACACTGGCTTCTTGTTATTGTGAGCATGTAAAGGAAGGAACTGAATCTCTTGGGATAGTGAAGGTGGTATAGATGCTACTGGAGAAGCTATTTCACCGCTGCTTGGAACACAGGGTGTTTCACTAGTGTATCTGATCTTTTTAATAAGATAGATAGGAATATTTTTGCGAGTGGCAGAAAGGACAACAAATTAAAAATCAACTCCCCTCTTCATCATAGGATCCAAACTAGTCAAAGGAATGTTCCAAGAAATGGTGAAAATAAGGGAAACGCTAGTCTGCTAATTAAAGCACTAGATCTCAAGCCATAACTCAGTTTTGGAGTTAAGGCTATGGAACAGCTTTATACAAGAAAGAAAGCTACTTCTGTATTTCACATGAACTTGACATTTCAATGATCTGAGTGATTTTTGCTTGAATGATTAAATGCAAAGTAAAATAAGAAAGGAGCAAAGCTGGCTAAAAAGATTTCTGCTCATCCCTACTCTTTGCGCCCCCTCCTCCCTGCTGATCTGACAGAAGAAGCGAGTGCAGTGAATTGGATCAGGAGCTGACCTGGAAGAAAAATGAGAAAACGGTTCAAAACTAAAAAGCAGAAATGCATAAGCAAAAGTAATTGTCCTAAGAATGGATACATCTACAGATCTGTGCACACAGATGTTATGTTCTCACCGAAGCAGAAACTTTTGCTTTTGACACAAATCATTCATTCAGCATAATGCAAAACTGTTACTACCATTCATAGTTATGTACAGTTTATTAAGAGAAGACCCTAGTTTCATAAGGTTCTGAAGAAAGAAGGAAAGAACTTCTGAGCATGTTCCACCACTTATTCCAAGGCCAGGTCTATCTTTCACTTTTTATCAGGATGGCTCTACCAGGATATGCTATGTAGGCAATGCTATTCTAGCAAAGCACTTTCTTTTGTAAACTGCCTATAATATAATAATAAAAAATCCTATTATAGCAAAACTACACAGACAGCAAGCAGTGCATTTCTGGCATTATATCCACAGCTCTAGCAGTGGCTTCTATTGATGTCGCAGTGCTGTTCAGTGACATGAAGAAACAATCTCATTAAAAGACTGGATCGTATGATGCTAAATAACTTACACTATAAATTGGTGCATAGAAGATACTACAGAATTTGTTCTGATTTGGAAGGGAAAGCAATCTGTTTTGATTTTTTTCCCCCCCAAAAAAATATATGCCAGTAAAATCTAAAGGGAAGGAAAAGGTGGGGGAAGTATGCAGAGAATCAGTTGTTCTTCCCCCAGTCCACCCCCAGAAAATCCTAGTTTACTTGCTTCCTAACCTATTTCAGTAAAAGAATGGATATGTGTATCTAGTCCAAATCTGACATGTGATAGTATTAATAAACACAGTATTAATAAACACAGTAAACAAAGGCTGTTTCGCAACACACCATTGTAAACATGTCAATCATAACAGGCACCCAAATAGGTTTTCCAAACCCCACACATTTGCTTGCTTTGCTAGCCATCCAACATTTTTTTTTCCTAATGGCTACTTTATACATTTTCTCAAGAAATTAAATTACATGTGGATCACAATTACACAGGGCTGATGTTGATGGGTGACTTGATTTTATATTTTTAAACATAACAATTGATTTGATAATGCGTATTGACTGCTCAAGCAAGAGAGATTTTTGACGTATTTTAAATGAAAAAAAATTGAACTTATCAATAAAGTTTTCCTCCTACAACTCACTGCTTTTCTGTGCATCTCTGTACCTTCTCGGGAAGTCATTTATACACCACAAATCCGAATGAAACACGACTGAGTGTATGATTGCTATGAAAACTCCGTGAGTATGAACGTTCTGCATTGATTCAGGACCGCAGCCCTTCCTATGAAAACTTTCTGTACTGATGAAGTGTTCTGTCCTGTCAGTACAGACTGTCATAAAAAACACTGAAGAAAAGATTCAGAATGGTTGGGCACTGGTAACACTCTGGTTTGCCAACTGGCATTGGCAATCTTCAAGAATAAAGTGAGTTTGTAAAGAATGGTCTTTGTGGTTTCAGCAGAGAATGATAAAAAACTTTTAAAACAAGCTAAAATAATACATCAAACCAGTTTTTCTTCAAAACCAGCTTCTTATACTGTCATACATCCTGAAATCTTCTGGATATCAGTTTTGTATTCATTATGAGTAAGGACTTGTTTGACACTGACTGTGCTTTCTATTGCTTTTCCAGTAATGCCAACATACTGTTCCAGCAAGAACACATACTGCTTGAAGACAGGATAATTCCAGTTACATATTTGGGAAAGAATATACCAGCACAGAAAATGGTGATATAGCAGCCATTAAAGTGATATTACATCACCCTCAGACATTAAACAAATAGAACACTGGCACGTTAATGGAAAATTGTTTAAGTTAATAAAAATAAAAGCTATTAAAAAACTCATAATGTCAAGAAATTCTTTAAGCTCTTAGTGATGGGAAACAGAATCATTCAGTGGAATGCAAACAAATGTTTCTGTCAGCTATAAAGAGATCTGGTCTCCATTACAAAGGCTGTCATGACATCTTGTATTTGTGAAGAGGACTTTTGAAGAACTCAGGTGTCTTTGTCAGCAACATGTGCCAGCCTAAACTGCAGGTACCACCTAGATCAGCGCTATCCCTCTGAAGTGTCCATGCTGCTTTTGATGGAAGTGAGTCTTGAATTTTTAATTGTTGTCTATCTTAAAGAAACTTTTGCCACTCTCCCCCCCCACAATAACATAGAGCCCTTGCAGCCAGAGGTGGGTCAGATCAGTTAGGGCTGAGCTCTCTTCCTAAATTGCAAGTCTGCCTGAACCAATTGCAACAGCAAGGGCAGTGATCATCCCCCAGTACTCACACTGTGTTCAGTTCTATGCCCCTCACTACAAGAGAGACATTGAGGCGCTGGAGTGGGTCCATAGGAGGGTAACAAAGCTGGTGAAGGGTCTGGAAAACAAATCTGATGAGGAATGGCTGAGGGAAACTGGGGTTGTTTAGTCTGGAGAAGAGAAGGCTCGGGGGGACCCTCTTGCTCTCCACAACTACCTGAAAGGAGGTCGGAGTGAGGTGAGGGTCAGTCTCTTCTCCCACGTAACAAGCAATAGAACAAGAGGTAACAGCCTCAAGCTGAATGAAAATGAAATAGTGGGAACTGGCTGCTATGGACAAAGCAAGAATCTGCAAATGGAAGACAAATAGTGGGCCTGCTCCTTTTGGTCACATCTCTTTGCTGTAACACGAAACTACAACCTCAGCCTAAGGGATAGAGTATGAAAAATTACTATAGTGCAATAAAAGCCTCCTTAATTCTCTAGAATTACATCACTGCTTGAAAAGGAGGTTGCAGGAAGAAGATAGAACCTGGAAAGAGAAAGAAGGAAATAACCCACTCCTGTATTGCCCTGAACTAGAGTGCACAGGCACCATGAGACTTGGACACCCCTCCTGTCCAGACATGAGGTGTTATACTGCAATAACACCAAACAACACAAAACAGTAATAATGCTGATCCAGTCTTGCCTGATTTGCAATACAGAGCTGCTGCTCTCACTGCAGTGGTGTGTAGCAGAACAAGTAGACAGATAGAAAAGCACTGTATCTGGCTGTACCACACCACAGTCTTCACCCATCTATGCATTTAAACCATCTTTACTGCAAATCTGGCCAGTCTGAAACCCGTGGAAACTAATTAAGATGTTCTTTGGCTTATTTTAAGATTCACTTGTTTTGTAAGGAAGTATCATACTGTTTACCCTGCACACTATGAAGACTTACGTTTCAGAAAGAAAGCAAGCACCCTGGATGCTTACAAGTTTTTGCATATTATTGTGAAATGCAAAAGGCAATAAAGACAAAAATTAGAAAACCGCCTTTAAGTATGAAACCAAAACACTAGCATTAGTAATATTTAAAACCATTTAAGTGTTAGTTAATTTTAAAAGTGAACTCATCAGCAGCTTTTCCTACACTCAGTCAACAGACTTCAGGGCACACTTCCTAGTGGCTGCTTACCAATTCCTTTCCCAAGTTCCCTGTGTTCCTGATTGCACAGATGACATTCTCTGCCTGACTTGGCCTCCCAGGCTGTTGTGCAGTGCGCTATACACCGCCGTGTCTCACACTCCTGTAATGGGCTGGATTTCCAGTCACTCTTACTTCTCAGTCACGTTAAGGTGTTGTGGGTTTCTATGTACAGTGGTGTTTAGATGAGGCTTTCTATGCCAACCACTTTCCATTTGCTGCAACCAAGCTTTGAGTGACTGCTCAGATACCACACACCAAGGCAGGGCTGAGCAGCAGACGGCCTCAGCCACCCATGCCTCCTCCCACTGAGGCCGATGCCCTTCCACCACCTTGTGCCATCCATGCTTAGCCCCCTCGCCCACCACTATGGCCACTGTGCCTCCCAGCTGCTGGCAGGGCCAGGGGTGTGGAGTGGCCTGGAAGAGGCACAGCAGCCGTGGGGATGGCCACGGCAAGGGCTGAAGAGCTGGCTGTGACAGTGAGAGGTCGGCGTTGTTGGGTGTCAGCAGGATGCTAGTCATGTTTGGTTTTGGGCTGTGTGGAGCAGCCTCTTACCCCTGCAGTGCTTGTTTCTACAAGTCTCACTTGTCAGACCTCCTCATTCTAGGCTGCAAGAAGCTGCTGTGCAGCTCCAGTTCCTCCCACATTAAGCAAGACCAGGAGTGAATTTCCTAAACCTTTTGTTTTGTTTATCTGGACGTTCTGCACTATCTGCCTCGCCTTCAAGTTTAGTCCATCAGTCCTTTCTATATTTAGCATCTCCCCACATCCCACTCTGAAACCTGGGTTTTGAGCTTGTCTTAGGGACAGTCCCTGAAGCGGTTGGTCCCGATGGGGGTTTCTTACCTCCTTACAGAGCTGCAAGCCAAGATCAAGAACTGTTGTGGGAGGCTAGGAAGAAACTGGGTCTGGAGTAATGGTGTCTGAGTGAAGTTTGAGTGTTGTGAGGGCTGACAAAGAGTGTTGATCTGGTAAATACTGTTAAAGGACAGTTTATACAGTTTAAACAGACTTTTTCATAATTTTCTCCATTTGTATGTATTAAAGAGATTCGTAGCATCTTTTAGATGAAATAACGTGTCCATTGTCACAAAATATTTCAGACCGAAATCTGAAATTCCAATTGCTATTTCTTAATTCACAACCTATTGAAACACATGAGGTTTGTGCATGGTTACTTGTTCTTGTCTAAGTTTTTATTTGTGCATGTTATAGCAGCAGCATTGCTTGCACTTGGGACATGAAGAAAAGTATGAGAGAAATAATAGAAAGCAGGTTCTGATTATAACATGTAATTACATCAGTTCCTCGCATTGTATTTCAACAAAATACTGCAAATTCCTTGTTTTCATATAAAAAAAATCTTTGTATGATATCAGTGTTATGCCTCTGACCCATAAAATTTATTTTTTACATTAAGAAGGGTATTAGTATTCCCTGGCATTAATGATTTCCAAGGTCTTTTGGAAGAGGTACCAAGTTCTGCTTGTCTGCTTCTTGAGTCCTGGCTTCAGAAGCTGCCTGCTGCAAGATCTTGTCCATGAAAAAAATCCTCCTACCTGACCCCATTGGTAGTTAGGATTGAAAGAAAACAACAAACACATACCTATATAGTGTATTAATGAATTTGTTACTTCTAGCAACACCATGAAATTAGTTAAAACCTGCTTTTAACAGTATCGTTGGCTCATCTTGTTTCTTTAAAATTGAGTCATTCAAACCCCCCTTGGCTCTCTAATATGCTTTTGCACTACCCCAGGCAGACAGACTACTGAATCAAGGTGCATGCTTGCTGAGAAGGTTTCTGCTACACAATTTTGCTTGTGCATGAGAAGCTGTTAATTCTATTGATAGCACGTTCATCAAGGATGAGTTATTCAAGCACTTAGCAACTGCTTCAGCAGTCTCCTTAAAGAGGAAAAGGCATTGCAGAAGTATGAGTGTGGGAACAAGTGGAAGTTTTATGACTGCCTTGGTGCTGCTTACAACATTGAACTTTAAGTATCTAATTGAGTTGTCTGACTCATGGAAGCCACTGAGCTTGCAGGAGGGAGCATAAATTTGGTACCTACAGTTGAACAGGGCAAACACTTTTTCTCCATGTAAAGGTAACATTAGCATAATGTGGCTGTGATAAGATCCCACATGCTTTATTGCTACTTTTTTCTGTAACTGGAATGCTCAGGGAGTGTCCTGCAGGAAACAAAAGTACCAGAAAGCAAAGATAGAGCAGAAAGACCCCTCTGTGGTAGAAGGACTTCCCTTTGCTGCAGCTTTTCTCTGCACCCCCACTACATTCCTTTGCACATTTGCTCATTTGACATTTTCAGTCCCAAAGGGGTTCCGCTGGTTTTTGAGTGCATTCTGGGGGCAGTGCTAAAGGATGGATGTAGTGTGTTGTGAGGTTAGGCTCAATAAAATGTGGTCATGGTGGAACAGATAATACAGGAGAGTTTCTGGGGGTACTGGGTAAGATGGGAAATGAGATCAAGATGCAGGAAAATGGAAGGCAAAGATTATATATATATAGGGAAAGAGATAAAAGCATTAAATCCATGGTAGGTTTTAGGCTTTCCTCTCCTCCCTACTTAGTTATCAGATGTGGTTGTGAACCAAAATTAATCAGCTGAGTTAAAATGCCACATAACTAGGAAGTCCTACTGAAGCAGTACCATTCCTTATGTCATTTTTACAGAAACATCATCTTGTAATTCTCTGCTTTATACATTTGATACCACAGGCTGAAACTGCACCTCCTGAAAGATAAAACCAGTAAATGCTATAAATGTTGCTAGAAATTTCTGTAACAACGGCACTTGGAGAAACATCCAAACTTCAGATGGAGCTGGGAAAGCAAATCTCTTGCAAAGTTTATAAATGGGGTTCTGGAGCACTGAACAACTGCAGGGTTGATATTACAGCCTGTAAAACTCAATCCCTATGTGTTGCCTCATTGTGGCAAGCAGGTAATGCTTTATTTGGAAATTATTAGGAAGGCATGCCTTCCCAGTAAATGATCCTTACAAGTTCCTTTTGAACAATAATGCATTTAACATAAAAATTTAGACTCTGGAGTTACTGAGCTTTATGAGGTTGGCTTGGTTTCACTGTGGAACTCTTAGCTTAGAGCATTTCAGCGGTTTGGCTTTGTAAAGACATATGTGAACAAACTTGCCAAAAATAGAAGTGAGATGCCACTCAGGTTTTTTTTGGGGGGGTTTTTTTTTGTTTGTTTTTTTTAATTATTTTCTATCGTTAAATGTTTCAAGAATCTTTCTGCTATAGCAACAAGAGAAAAAGACTTGCTTATTAGATGTTATATGTCACAGAGGGGAAATAAAACCAAGCAAATATTGTGCTGTACATCAAACCATGCACATACCCAGCACATTAAATAGGAAAAAAAATCTAATAAAGCTGGATTCTCTCTCATGAAACAGAGAAGCAAAATTGTTGGCGATACTGCCCAGATATTCAGATTCAGCCATCCAAAGCTATCCCTGGGAGGCTTATGCAGTCAAACAGGACAGCTATCTAGAATACCAGTGTGTAAGATAAACGCTGAACACATGACAAAAATAGGTGTTGTATAAAAGTCTGAAATACAGGCATTTTTATTCTAATTTTAAAAATTCTTCTAAGAGGGCTTTTTATCCGTAAAGAAGAAATGCATTCAGCTGCCTTTATGTCATTCTTCTCACCGATTGCAGTCCCACTGTACAAACAGTGCTATATAAGGAGTATCAGTTACATTCTATGCTTAAACAAATGTGGGTGGACCCCCATGGTTTTGTCAGTCAGGCTTTTCAAGAAGGCTGGAAAGAGCACTAGGCACAAAAACTGCAAGAAAATAATTTCTTTACAAAGGTACTCTAAAAATGGCTTAGAAAATGTGTTTAAAGGCAGGGAAATAACAGGTTTAAAGTATTTTAATGTCAGTTTACTGTTTGCAATGCATCTTAAACCTGAAAGTTTCTTAGATTTAGTTCTTCCACTGTAATTGTTGAGATTAATTTTCACTAATTACTAGTTTCTGTAGCCAGTTCCAGGAGTCTTGCCACCAGCATCACTGTAATCTTCTCCCTACTGCTTCTTCAACTAGCAACTAATTTCAGTTAGAAAGAACCAGTTCCAGTTTTAAGAGGAACCTTATATAGTCATCAGTATGAAGAATAAGATTTCAAGGAAAGGTTTATGAAAGGAAAGCGGAACCTTTTCCCATTTTCCCACAGGTCACAAGTTTTCTTTTATTAAAACTGGGGATAATAATACCCATCATCTACCTTTCAGGTGAATACATAATAACTAGTAGCTAACTGCTGAAATAATGCCTTCAAAAGCTGTATGTTATTAGTATTCAGCTGCACGAAAGTACAGTCTTCAGTATGAGACATTAAAGGGTATAGACATCTCATGGAAAGAAAACACAGGTCTGTGTTACCGAAAGCATGAAGGCTAATGAGTGGGGACCTGATGTACTGAGAACACAGAGTTTCCCATGAAGTCAGCATGAGCCTTAGTTGCTTAATAGATTTTAAAATCAAGTCTGATAATTTGTATCTACAAAAAACAGCAGCAGTGGCATGTGGGAGGAGAAGAACAACATCTTCATTAGTAAAGAAAGATGTCTTTGTTACCAAAACTGTAAGAAACCAGAGTTAAACCTTCATGCATGTGAAATATAAGATACTGGCAAGTTGCTATCTCTCTCAATGACTAAAAGGAGGAGGTAACATGCCTTTTTTCAACTTCTAGAAATGTGTTGAACAGCTCTCTACAAAAGATGAATGTTCAGTACTTGGCAGAATAAGGCACATTTTTAGATGCTTGAGAAGTTTGAAATTTCTAATAAACATTGAAGCCTTCTGTGTCACCAGGGTTCTAACACTAACATCACACTAAGAATATAGCTTTCAGTAGTTCAGTTAATGCGAATTATCAAGTGAAGGGCCAGACAGATGCAGTAAAGCAAGCTGACTGTAGAAGAAATTCAATCTCTTATGATAACCGAGGATGTAGCCAACATTATTCAGCATCAGGACATGTACCTTGTAACACATTAGGTCAGATTTCTGGCACAATTTTTGCGCACAGGTGGTTTGAGACATCAAAAGGAGTTGAAATAGATTTATTTCCACAGCAAATTCGGCAGTGTGCCCTGCCAGTACCACGCTGGCCTGACTTACTGACATGTGCTACCCAGTTGTTAACCACATATGATGTTGTCATGCCTGAGCTACTCCAAACCTGAGGAAAAAAAAAAAAGATAATTAAAACTTCTTCCTAAGAATCTACCAGGATGTAAAAAAACCCCAAACAACGCAACAAACCAATCCAAACCCAAACCCAAGAAACAAACTCCCCCCCCCACCAACAAAGAACAAAAGAACAACAACAAAAGAAGTGTTCAAAGTAGCAGCTATATAATGGATCTAGTTTGTCTTGAACAAATGACAGCAAGATTTGACTTAAGACTTGGCTATGTACACAAAGGATTGAAGACTTGCAGACTCATTTTCAAGTTTGTCAGCAGTTACACACCTTTCATTGACTGCATTGAAAATGCTTTGATATGTAGCAGCCTGCCAGTGGGAGTAAAGGGTTTGCAGTCTTATGTACATTAATTATTAATTACAAATTGAGAGTTAGTTTGCACTTTCTTGTTAACTCAACTCCTCTATGGCTCTCTGTCATGATGATATATTCCCAGGCTTAGTTTGTTTAGATCTACATAGATTTTTATAAACAGTAGGTAGATGCTGTTATGTGAAAAAGATAAGATGCCCATGACTGCCAAACACTTAATAAACCTCAGGTGTTCCACAGTGTGTGCGTATCACAGTTCAGGATTTAGAAGGAGCATAAATCGTGATGTATTTGGACTTCTCCTTGGAAGACTGCAGTGGAATTATGCACATGAACATCTAACTGAGAACCAAATAAGTGTAGCAGTCATGCTCCGGAGAGCATAAAGCACCAGTAGTAACTTCACCAGTTTCAACATGCCAGCCTGTCAATCTAGTGACAGTTTTTAAATGCTAATGTATCTTTATCTTTCAAGGGAAGGGCAAACCTCTGAGGAAGGTAAAATGTTTCCCTTTGGAATGACAGAGAGAAAAACTTGGTTCTAGTTTTTGTTTTTATTTACTAAGATACAAAAGAACATTTCTGAAGTTACTTAGTGATCTCTGACAAACACAGAAAAAAAAATTACAGATCTCAGTCCAAGCCCTACTTGTCTTAATGATTTCTGCAACCACACTGAACACAAAGAGATGAGAGTTTCATCGCTAGTATTTACATTTGGTTCAGATCAACCTTCTAGAATTCCTTGGAAAATTTGGCAGTCTAATAATGTGCCCATCTTTCAACATGTTGGCAGGAAATAACAATAAGAATAAAAAGGTTATTCTGCTCCTTTACTGGGGAAAGAAAGCAAGGCAAAAGAAAAAAAAAGTTACTCATTCCCTCCTAATCAACTCCTTCTTAGGGCCAAGTGAGTAAATAGAACCATACAAAGATGCCAAATTTTCAAGGACTCAGCAGTTTAAATGTGCAGAAGATAAGCACACAGGTTGGTCACTGGTGCACCTATGGCTATCTGCGACCTGCTGAGCTCAGTACCCCTCTGTTATTGCCATTAAGTAGTGTGGATGAAAGTTTTTGCACGAGCCTGAGATTTCTTTTGGTATCCCATTTGTTGCAGCTCCTGCAGGGGTTATCTCTGAATCTTACTTATACTGTGAGACTTTCTCATGATGGCTGGGCATAGTCTCCTACATTTATGTTGTGAGGTCCATTTAACTCTAAGTTTATTCATTGCACAGGCTATGTGATACAGTTGCAGCTCCCTCACATTTTTGGTACTTGGCTGGACTGATGCAGTGAATTCAGCTGCATTTTAAGGGTGAAATCGCACTTCATCAATACCAATTTTTATGCTTGCTCATTTTACGTACCATATGCAAAATCAGTGTGGTCCAACTGCCAGCGCACAAGTCAGATCTGGTCCACTGCCTCTTCTGAAGGGCAAGGAAAAAGGAGCTTTTTGATTCTCTGTCTCAAGCTGCTTTTTGTTGTGCTTGTGAGCAGTGTGAATACACCAAGCCACTTGTGCTGCATGAATGAAGAAGGACATGGGCTTTGAAATGCATGTCCTGCTGCATGTGAACACAAGTCTCGTTTCAGACCCAGGAGCTACTAATGCTACACCAGAGTGACTCACAAAGGTGGTCTCGCCCGCAGGAGGGCATGCAGTACTTGGTGAGAGGAACCATTCCGAATTCAGATCTTTTCAATCTAGAAATGCTCTGCTAACTCAGGCACTGACTCAGGAAAGTGTGCTTTCTTTTTCTGAAATGCTCCCCAGTCAGTGGTACAGAGACAGGCAGTCCTCTAAAATTTGGCAAATATCACGTGATACTTGCTGGCATAAAGGCAGCTCTCAGCCAAAGAAGGATTTAACAGACTTGAATCTCTATTTCAATGAATCAACCAGTTATTTTCTATTAACTGTACTATTAACAGTTATGTATTATACTGATAACACAAGAGAGATGGCTTAATCTCTTACTGTTCATGTCGCAAATTCTACCTAATCCCTAAAGAGTCAGATATTTTAATCCTTAGTTTATCGAAAGAAACCTTTTGTCCAGTCCTAGATGATAAAATTGTTTTGTTTTGTTCTGTTTTGTTTCTAAATTTAATTTCCGCTTGGCCTGCTTCACAGATTTGTAAGTTGGTATGTTCTTAATTTGCCAATTTTGATAGATTCTCTGTGGGTTTATTTGCTTGTATTCCCTAAAACAAACACATGTTATTGTGAATGCGATTTTAGTAGTAAAGTAAGTAAGCTTCTTATCTTCTCCACTTTGGGACAATTTGTTCTTTAGTTTCTTTTAACAATTAACATTTCTTTTCCTCTTCATAATTTCCTTCCAAAAGGTCTTTCCTGCTAGATTCCTGATTAAATGAGGACTTTTGAAGTCCGAGCTCCATAGTGGATTTCAGTGCTTATGGCCATTTTCAGCAATTTACCTTCCACCTTCAATTCTTCCTCTTACTCAAAATCTCATCTTCATCTATCATCTTTAACTTTACCAATGTGGCTGTTCTCACTTGTCAGTCTGCCAGTGACCTGCTCTATTGTCTTCCTCAGGAACACACAGGTAAACACATTCCTTTCCTAGGTAGGGGTAGATTCAGTGCAACTTAGCCAGAGATCCTACAGTTCCCATTACAGGAGCTGACCTGCACTCCTGCATACCCTGTCCATCCTAAGACAGAAGAAGGTTGATGAGAAGATGAACATGAGCTCGCAGTGTGTGCTCACAGCCCAGAAAGCCAACCGTATCCTGGGCTGCACCAAAAGGAGCGTGACCAGCAGGTCAAAAGAGGTGATCCTGCCCCTCTACTCTGCTCTTGTGAGACCTCACCTGGAGTATTGTGTGCAGTTCTGGTGTCCTCAACATAAAAAGGACATGGAACTGCTGGAACAAGTCCAGAGGAGGGCCACGAGGATGATCAGGGAACTGGAGCACCTCCTGTATAAAAACAGGCTGAGAAAGTTGGGGCTGTCCAGCCTGCATGGAGACCTTATAGCAGCCTTCCAGTATCTGAAAGGGGGCTATAAGGATGCTGGGGAGGGACTATTCATTAGGGACTGTAGTGACAGGACAAGGGGTAATGGGTTAAAACTTAACCAGGGGAAGTTTAGTTTGGATATAAGGAAGAAATTCTTTACTGTGAGGGTGGTGAGGCACTGGAATGGGTTGCCCAGGGAGGTTGTGAATGCTCCATCCCTGGCAATGTTCAAGGCCAGGTTAAAGACCTGGGTGGTATGGTTTAGTGTGAGATGTCCCTGCCCACAGCAGAGGGGTTGGAACTAGATGATCTTAAGGTGCTTTCCAACCCTAACTATTCTATGATTCTATAATTCTAACCAGAGGTCTTCCCCCTCCTTACTTATAGCCTGTTATCATCATGACAATTTTTCTTTTTCCCCCCTTTGTCTTCACCAAAGACAGTCAGTGAAGTCTTCCTCTTACTTCTCCTTGAGCTTCATCATAACGAAAGTTCAGGAAGTCAGTATGTACATTCTGCCAATACAATAGGAAGCTTACCACCTTTTGATCCTTTTCCTCCCGATCCTGCTCTATCCTTCTATACCAGTTTCCTAGCCCTGTGTCTGATGCTGGTCTTTGTCAGAGACAGGAGGGCAGACTAGGTTAATCACGGCTGATCCCTAGCTGAGGCACTGCTGTGTTTCTTTTGAACACTTTTTTTTTTCAGCTCATGGAAGCCTACATTTTTCTTCAGTGGAGCTGCTCCTGTGCAGTGAATTTGGATTTACTGTCAATAGTTTTGCTATTCATAGCTATAGAAGGCTTAGGAGCAGCTCCAGAATGAAACAAGTTTGCAGAAGAGTTGCAAACCAAAGGCACAAAAAATGTATTTGTGTCTGGGCCTAATCTGAGAGAAATTTCCCATTAAGATCACCAGCACAAGGAATGGAAGATTATCGCAAATCAAGTTTTATAGGAAGTCTAACCCCACCCAGAAAAGAAAGTGTTTCCAGTCTTTGTTTCTTATAATTATTTCTATCTGTCCTCTAGAACATGTGTGTTTCTTATGACTACAGTATATTCAGTCTTAGTTTAAACAGTGATAAGTATATTTATAGATCTGTGTAAAACAAAATATTACTAGCATGTCAACATTTGGTTGATCTTCACATTCTTGGCTTCAGAATGGTTTAAAATAAAACATGCACACAAAGCAGGGTTGTTTTTTTGGCTCTGGTTTCTTCATTTTTTGCCCACAACAGACCTGGCAGATGTGGGATGGCTGGAATGTGCATACCTAACAATTCTCTTCTGTGCCATCATTTGAAGCTGCAGGAGTGCAGCTATTTGGCTGTAGCACGGAACAGAGTGATGAATGTGATGAAATACAGATTTCATTTACGACCAGGGGATAAATGCTGTTCAGGTCGCGAAAACGGATTAGTGCATGGGGACAAAAAGTTTCTGAAGAATTCCTTCTTGGAGGTGGAGGGAAGGGTACTACAGAACTGCAGCGATTAAACTGAAATGACTAGGTAGTTACCCAGAGTATATAAAAATAAATACAAAACAGGAACCACAAAATGATGCAGTTTCTTAATTGCTCTGGCCTTGGGATGGCCTTGCTGGGTAATCACAATCTGATTAATCAAGATTATAGAGAAACTGGATTGCTTCATGGAAGATTTTACATTCATAGTTTTGTGGAGAAGTTTAAAATTGTTTCAGGGGCCTCGTACCCAAGATAAACTCCAAACAAATGAAAAGAAATCAGATAGTTGTAAAAATGAGTTATGAACCAAGACTTTCTCAGATGACTATTAAGCCTTGATCAGTTTATAAAAGATCAAAGAAAACCCTTCTCAGTGTAAGCAGGACTGTTATAGCAGAAATTGTGCTCTTATCAGAGCCAAACCCTTATCCTGAATTCAGATGTAGATGCAAGCTTGATAAATGAATCTGTTTTTAAAGCTGGCTGCTCACAAATATAAATGTGAGCAAAGGTGTTTTAAAGATGGATTCATGATATATAATGCCCTGCATCTGTGTGCTGGATCAGCTTAAAAAATAAGGCTAAAAAGGTACAGGTTTATACAAGGTTCAGAAAACCAGAAAAACTCCCTACTATTTTAGGAATAATGGGGTTTTCTGCATTCTTCATGAATTTATGAGTGTATTTCCGTGGCAAGAATATCAGTACTGACCAGAGACATACCTGATAGATCAGATAGAAACATCCCTTACCACTGAAGTCTTTATTTAAAAATAAACCTGTTTTCCGGTCCATGCCTTGTTTGTCTTTTTTTTTTTAACAGCTCAGTTGTTCCTTCCAGCAGGCTACATCCATAGGCATTTTCCATAGAACAGGGCTCAGTGGCTGGCAAGTCAACAAAATTACAACTATCCAAGTCAGAAGCAGGGAAAAAGGAAATATTTTCCAAAGAACCTTTACTGTATCCCACGTAGTTCAAAAAGGGTGCGTCTGGCCGGAAAATCTCTCACATGAGAGAGCAACCTGATGGTGTGAGGTCCTTCTCACAGATGTCCAGGTGGGGAATAGGCTTGGCAGTTAACTCAGGAAGGATATGACCCAGTTAAACTGGGAGAAAGAGATTTTCCTTCCATGCTGGAAAGTTTAAATACTGTTTTGCCTCTAGTCAGATATGTAGTTGGTATGAGAGTAAAGAGAGCAAGGTGTGGATGTGGAGCAGAAAGCAGAGGACAAAGAGAATAGGAGGACTTTCAGCCTGTACCAAACTTTCTTGAAGCTTTGGGCTCTCTGGGGGGTATTTATTCCTACCATAGCCAGAGCAGTCTAACAGCTTTGTTAGGCTCACTGGTCCTCCTCTTTGAGGCAGCTCTTGTATTAGGGATGCTAGGCAAAGGTCACTATTCTGAGAACTGTGCCCTTTGCACAGGGAATGTTCTCTAAGCACAGGTTCTGCTATCATTAAGGCCCATTTCCACACCTCCAGAGACTATGCTGTGTAGAAAGGACCCACGTCATAAAAGAAGTTTTCTAAAGCATCATTGAGACATGACATCTTGCCTTTTCAATGTAATATAACGTACAAGAAGGACATGACTCAGGGCTGAAGGAACTCTGTTAGCTCCTAATTTCTTCACTGGTTTTGATGGAGTTAGTCTGGGTTTTAACTGAGCAGTGTTCAGCTTCCGGCAGGGTTTGCAGGACTTGTCTAATCAAGTCCACTTGGATTTGCTGTTTTCAACAGCTGAGACCTTAAGCCATTTCACTGCAGTCACCAGCTCCAGGATTCATAAGTAGGGAGTGAAGACATCACTAATTCTATAATGTCACACAGTCCCATAGGAAAATATATGTCTTTCTGGTTTTATTTCCTCAATTCCTTAAACTATCCTATGACCTATGTTCTGTAGTTGAATAGTTTGACATGCATTTGTTGTACCACTTCTGTGTCTAAGATATTTTAATCATCTAATGATGATGGCTGTCCTCCTCCAAAAATACTTAAACACAGTCTGATGCAATTGGTCAGTTTTGTTGGAGTGCTGAGCCAGCGCGTTGTTTGAGTGCCAAGAATCAATGAAGCCAAAAATCAGGGTCAAAAGTTGCTATTAGTTGGCACATACCTCTGGCAGGCTTTATAGAATATCCTGATTAAAGCACTTGTTAAGCCTTGACTGAATTCTTTTTCCTCTTATAAATACAGTTTTGTCAGATTTCATTTTTTACTCTCCACATGCTTTTGTGAAGAGGCCTGTGATCAGAGTAGTGGAGTAGCAACCTGAAGCAAAAAGCAGGATTTCTGCCATACCAGGGGGATTTGTGTCATTCTAGATTATTAACTGCTCTGGTGACAGGTGCTATCTCCTGAACTATCCCAAGATCATTTGCAAAGGTAGGCTGCGAGCCGCTCGGACCATCGCTGCAACGCTGG
Organism: Lathamus discolor; assembly: GCF_037157495.1. Taxonomy (NCBI): domain Eukaryota; kingdom Metazoa; phylum Chordata; class Aves; order Psittaciformes; family Psittacidae; genus Lathamus; species Lathamus discolor. The sequence continues at coordinate 127,298,349 of NC_088885.1, read as the reverse complement.
GGGAGGCGATCTGGGGAACTGCTGTTGCACTTAGTCTAAAAATCCACCAGATGGTGCAAAGAAATAAATCACCATCAGGCGGAACCTGCAGCCCACCGCTTCCAGCCTGCGGCCCGGCTCAGCCGCCGCTCCGTGAACCTGCGTCTTAATTTCCGTAGAAGAGGAAGTGAGCTCCGACCGGGAGAAACCGGTGTGGTTCTGTGGGCTTTCACGTCGGCCCAGGCAGATCGGTGGCTAAGCGTTTGTTTTCAGAAGAGCAACTGGTTTAGATTTTTGCAGATTAAAATGGAGCTCGCTGGATGTTGCAATGTGCAAGGCGGGGAAATAAATGCACAATCCAGTTGTGTTTGGTTATCTTTCAAAGTTCAAATCCATGCTGAATCAAGGGTTAATTGATGGATTAACCTTCTGCATCCAAACCCTGCTGGCTGTTCAGGTCTTGTGCAGTTTCCATTTCCTTGGGCTGGATCTGAAAAAAATCTGACAAATTTAATGTTTCTAGTTTGTGCTTGGCCCACACTCAAAGTTTGGAGTGAAGTTAGGTGCGAGTCTAACCTCTCATCTAGGCATTTGGTTTTTAGGTGCTATTTGGACCCATAGCTGAGCCAAAGATGATACAGTAAAGCTGAGCATGTGCTGTTCTGTCACAAAAGGAGGTAATCCAATGGTATGCGCCTTAGAAGCCTTCCCAGTAAAACAGAACACCATTAAATATCACTGATATTGCCTGTCTCTTCAGAACAAGTCTTAAATACCTTATTATTTTCCTCATGTGTTTTACATTTGGATTTTTTACCTGTGTGACAAACTAGGACTGCAGTTCATTATGCACCCTTGATTTAGGAATGTTTTCCTTGTGCACAGGGACTCTAAAGTAAGGTATTATGAATGCTTATTATCACAGAAGAGGGATGTAACTGGAATCCCCTCACAGCCTGTGATCAAATTAATCTATATAAACTTGTTGAACATCATTTTAACTCTCATACTTTTTGGAATTTTCAGGTTCTTACTACAGTGCACAACCCTGTATGTATGTAACGAAGACATATCCCTGTACAGATTATGGCCATTATCTTATACTATTTGTCTAACATTTGGCCTGCTGTACTGGATTCTGGCATAGTTATAGCTAACGCAATGACAGCAACATTAGCAGTAATCATATGTTTCTGCTTCACAGGATGCAGAAACTAGAGGTGCAGCCTGGCAAACCTGCCTACCATCACATTTGTGTACCCCACTAAAACAGATATTTCTGGAATGGAACAGCAACACAAACTGCAATGAGGATTAGGCCACCTGTGGAAATCTTGTGTTATCATAATACAGGCTTTTATGGACTAAGGTCCAATTCAGAAGAAAGACCATCATTCTGGAATGAGCAAGGAGCCTAGGGAGCATATACCTACTAATTTCATTACGCTATTACTTTACCCGATGGAGAGAGGCAGAACCTGCAGGGATTCAGGCTGGTTAAGCCAGACCCTTGCACAGGATGGATCCCCACAGGGTCTGTACCTCTTCCTGGCTCTGCTGAAACTCAAAGCTTTGCCTCTTCTTTTTGTCACACTGGTAACGTCCCATGCCTGGCTAGTATGAGCAACTCCTATGATGCGCATTTTATTCCAACAGTTTGAACTTTTCCATATCCAGTGTCATGTATCAAAAGTGAACACAAACTATTTTCTTTTGGGAACAGTCTTCCTTAATAGCTGCTTTAAAAAGAAGAAATGTTGCATTATATTTAATCAGGACCCCCCCCCCCCCCAGTAATTTGGAGGGCCATTGTTCATGAAGAAACCAACTCCATCTTTTAGGAGAGTTCGCCCAGATAAGAATGATTTTTGTTTTCCATCTTTCCTTGTCTGGTTTGTTCAGATACAAGTTTGCCTGCTTCATTTGGAAGGACCACAGGGCAATCAGAAGCTTTGACAGCACTGCCTGGCCTGTACCTGTACCAGCAGCATTTCAATTATATATATTCTCCCGAGAATTAATCCCACTTTCCATGGACATTGACTGCATTAGTCTTAAAATTTGCAAGTTGAGAAGTCTGAGCAGTACTTGGGCATTTATCTGACTACTGGCATCTAAAGGACACAATTCAAATGTCATAATTTCTATAGCAAATTACAGATACAATCTGTAATTAAAAGAATAAGAAAATAAGCCAGCTGCTTATGTAGGCTCCAGATTTAGGAAAGAGAGATTAAAGTTTTGGAATAAATTATTCCACTCCAAGTAATCTCTTTAGCCCTAGACTTTATGAAGTTTCTGTTGACTTAGATCTTTGAATAGGTTCAGCCCTGGGTAGAAACTTCAGCAGTCCTGGATGTACAGCTTCTCTTTGCACTATTTTCTGGAAAGAATTAGTTTTTTCTAAATGCCAAGAAGAAATCAGAAAATATTTACTGATCGACATTTCAGTTTTCTCTAAATGCATCTATTAAACATGTTATTGTAGCAGGGAAAAGAATAAGTAAGCACTTTGAAGCAAGAACAGCTTTAAATGATGTTGAACCTGATTCTGAAAACTGGAATGATACTAATGCTTAGAAATGAGAATACGAAACATATCTGATAATAGGTGAAGTCAATTTGGCATAATTGCCTGATACAAAATGCAAATAAGTGATGTTCTATGAGATGTAACCCAAACAAATGGCAGGAGAGGAAGAGCAGGTAACCAGATAGCATATGATGCTACCATGGAGCAGTTAGTCTCACAAACAGTGAGACTGTGTTTCTGTCATGGATGTGAGGAAAGTTCATTCCTGAGCAGAAGACAGTTATGAGTTGACACTGAATTCAAACTAGTACTTAGACTTCTTGTCTAAGTAATACCTGTGCATGCTAGTAGTATCAGTCAATGAAAAAACGTCAGGAATATATTATTTGTCAAAGGAAAATGAAGAAAGGATCATTCAAGTTTTGCTACTATGTTGTAGAAAAGTTTTCCCAATTTCTCAACATTCTACCATGGATTAGTCAGTTAAAGACTCGAAGGCCTAGTGTCTGGCTTATGTCCCACCTGATGGAAATCTCAGAAAGGAAGACATAGTTTTTGCACCAGAACTGTGTTCAAAGGGGTGAGATGAAAGGCATTTGAAAAAATACTTTAAACTGTATCATTCACTGGAGACTGTAAGGAGAACCAGAAAGAATCATACCAGGCTGTGATCCAAAGGTCCTTACTAAATTAACAACAAGCAGGTGTTTTATCATGAACATCCTTGTTTTCTACTTCTCTGGAAGTCAAATTTCCAAGGAGTGTCTTGGATGAAAATCAGTTTAATAAAAAAATCAAGTCACTGCAGCAATGTAGCCACACTGGATTTTTGATTTGGCTCAAGCTAAGCAAATTCTCAAACCTTAAAGTGGTTGGGAGGGTTAGTATTTCATACTGTCTGTCTCTGATTTTTACAGAAGCAGAAGAGCTTAGTCACGCAATAGAGTTCCTTTGCTGATGTTCCAGTGAGGACCTGCCTAAATTTCTCAACCCTACTTGCCAGGTAACTCCACAGTGTGATGGATGAGTATATCCATGTAGTGCCTGCCACAAAGGTCTAGCTCTCAAACGCATCACATGTCTTCCTAAACATAGACTATGTCTGAACAAAGGGAGCACTCTGATGGACTGGAATGGATATTAGGCTCTTGAATGGTATCTTGGATGGCTATTGGGCTCACTGTATGAAATGCTGAGTCCAAATAAAGCGTTAACCACTCTAAATTGCCAAATCCATTATTTATTTTTCACCATGAAAGTGCAAATACTGCCTCTGTAAAAGAAAGGCTGAGGGAGCTCCATTATCTTATGGTAATCACTGAAGGACCAGAGCCCTTTGGCTGAAATTCATGCCTCCCAGTGCTCAAGGGCTGTGATGATCTCATGGTATCTGTACTTTTATGTTTACTGCTTCTGCACTGTTTAATAAGTGGCAGAGATACATTCCAAGACTTTTTCTATACCCCATGAACAGCGCTTAAATACTACAGGCCAGGTTCTCAGCCGGTATATTACCTTACAGTCTTCTGCAGGACCATGTTGATTCATACTTCCTGAGAATACAGCCTGCTTACCAGAAATACTTTGCAGAAAAAGGACGTGTTTCCCTAAGTTTTTCAGTCTGAATTATTCAGCCAGAAGAATGCTTTGACTGGACTGTATTTTCTTATGAAAAGGTCTACTCTTATAAAAATGATACACAATCTTTTCGAAAGTAATCCTCTGTAGCTCCACCGCGCTGGGATACAGATCCTCAGGGGAACTGGGGAACCACTGTCAGTATCTACCCAAACCACAAACAAAGTAACTTGAAAAAAGACTTGATGAAAATGTACAAAGAATTGTCAACCACCTGTAGAGTAATATCCAAAGCTACAAATTGTGTAACTTGGCATTGTGCATGAATGTCTTCTTCATGGTCGAACTCCTCTCATTCCAATTACTTCCAGAATTTTTGCCTGTGGAACCGCAAAAATTAAAGCCTGATGTGAGTGTTTATGTTTGTTAAATGCTAACCACAATCATTTCACCAAAAGACAATGGGCAATGTTTGACACATTTGCATGGTGTGATCTGACTGGAAAATTATTAAACATAGGTTATATTCATGGAAGAATGATGGCATCCTGGAGGAAGGATGCCAAACCTTGGTTTATGACTCTTACTGTGGCAATAGCTACCTGTAGCTACCAGTGTTTTGCAAATAAATATGAGCTCTTTCTCCCTGCCCTCTCACCAGTCACTGAACCCCAGCTAACAGACAGGTATTCTAGTGTTGGCTTAGGAATGCGTTTAGCACAGCCATGGAGTTCTTGGTCATTAAGCAGTGTGAGCCCGTGCCTGTCCTCAAATGACTGTGCAAATATTCTTTCTATTGCATTTTTGCAAGGTTGAGAAAACAGTTGAATGATGACCATCATTTACTACATGAACAAACTTTGAGATATTAGAGGCTTATATTATCCCTCCTGGTATGAACCAAATCCTTTTTAAGGCAACTTCTTTTTTACAAAGAATGCTATTCTCATAGCTTGTTCAGCTTATGTGACTTTGTCAAATAACTTTTCCTTTCCATCCTTCATCTGTGTTCTTCGTGTAATGTGAACCAAATGGCTGTATGTTTGGACAGCAAGGGACTCCTGTTTAATACAAATGAGATACAATGGAATGAAGGCACCCCAGTTCAGCAACATTTAACCTCCTCTCAACACACCACTGTGGCCTCCTACTTTTTCCTGCAGCTCTGATCTTTCATTGTTTGCAGTTTTTCATTCACAGATGTGTAAGTCCATTGGTGAAGTAGACCAACTCTTACTATACCCAAAGTCAATAGTTTTGCTTAATTATAAGCAATTTTGAATACAAGACATAAAAATACGTTTGCTTGAATGCATTCAAAAGGTTTATTTGAGCAATAAAAACATAACTAAAAATACAGACGTATTTCAATACCTTTTGTATCAAATTGTTTTGGTTTCGTTTTTTTTTCCTCTTCTCAATATAGACTGCTTTGTCTCAGCAGTCTCTCAGTAATTCTCTTTTTGACCCAAGAGCTAGTTGTCTGCTCTTCCTGGCTGTTAAATAAACTTTGTATTTCAGGGTAACTTTCAAGTACCTTTTAATTGGATGATAACAAACCCTTTAATTTGCTGACCCATATCCTACCTGAAGACAACTGGGAGGTCCTTTTCAGATAAGGATTCTGGCAGTTAATGTTGTATTGAAGTACTTTTATTAGCACTGAATGAATCACTCAAAACACTTCAACAAGTAAATAAGAAGAAATAATTAAACTTATCTGTGCAATTAACTACCTTAGTAAATTACAAACAAAAACTATTTCATGAGTAGCTGAAAAAATGAAGCCTAGTTTCCTATGGATTTGTGTTACATGCCTTCATTAACTCAATCTCCTCACTGCAGTTTAATCATCTCCTTTGCTATCTGCTTTCTGCTCGATTTGAACAAAAAGTAGCAAGGTGCATTGGTCAAATGGATGCTGTATCATAGAATTGCCTTTTCTTTACAAGGGAGCTACTCTGGTCTTTCTATACACATGATTTTCCTAACACAGGTAATAAATGTGTTGAAGGTTTTCCTCTCTCTCTGTCAAACATACTTGAGACCTGTATTATCTTTTAAAAAATATGTATAAAATCTCCACCACTTTGTCAAAATAATGGCAACCCCCCCCAAAAAAAAAAAAAACCCAAACCAAACAAAAACCAAGAATCATAGAATCATAGAATAGTCAGGGTTGGAAAGGACCTTAAGATCATCTAGTTCCAAACCCCCTGCCATGGGCAGGGACACCTCACACTAAACCACCCCATCCAGGGCTTCATCCAGCCTGGCCTTGAACATCTTCAGGGATGGAGCATTCACAACCTCTCTGGGCAGCCCATTCCAGTGCCTCACCACCCTCACAGTAAAGAGCTTCCTCCTTATATGTAACCTAAACTTCCCCTGTGTAAATTTGAACCCATTCCCCCTTTTTTGCTACAAAGAAGAGAGACAAAAGAGGCTTGGTGTGTAAGTGTTGCTTCCTTGCAAAGACTGGCAAAAAATACCCCCTCTTACAGGGGCTACATGAACATTTCTCCGAAGTTCTCCTAGCATCACAGAATGGTTTGGGTTGGGAGGAACTTTAAAGCTCTTCCAGTTCCAACCTCCTGCCATGGGTAAGGACACCTCCCACTAGACTAAGTTTCTCAAAACCCCATACAGACTGCCCTTGAACACTGCCAGGGATGTGGCAGCCACAGCTTCTCTGGGCAAACTGTGCCAGCGTCTTCCCAAAATATACCTTGAAGTTGTCAGAAGTTTCTTCTCAGTCATTTGTGTAACTGCATAATGCTGGACACATTTCAAACTTTAACACCTCTGTCTGAAACATTAGTGAGACTTCTGCCCACTTTTTATTTCCAAATCAAAACTGGCACAAATATGTTCCTATTCTTCAATGTGAAAAAAGGTAATTAAAATTAAATGCAGTCTCAATGCAAGATATTCAAGAATTTATGACAAAGAAATTCTTTACTAATGTCTTTGGGCATTGTCTTCAGATTATGTCAGCTTCAGCCTGGCCAAAGTCCTGCAAGACTCCCTCATAAAAGTTGGTCCAGAACTACAGCTGGAAAGGCCTCTGTGATTCCATGTTGCTTTCAAAAGTTAAGTTAAGAAGTTTTTGTTCTGCCAGTTTTCTAGTAAACTTCCCAAACTGATTTTCCAGATATTAGGGGGAGCCTTTTGCTGCTGGCAGAGCCATACGGAAATGGACATATTTTGAGGAGAAAGAAGACATTGGTCCCCTGTGCGGCTCTGGGAAGGAGCAGGGCTGTGAAAAACTTGCCAGAAACCTGCTGGGAAGAAAGCGGGCTATTGCTAAGTCCATTCTTAGCTGGACTGAGCACTCCTTTCTGAAGGTCTGCTGTGCTGTTAGAATAAAACTCAGTAAGAATGTTTTGGCCATTTCTAATCCTTACAGGAACCTTTCACTGTTGCTGGAAATATTTGCCTCTGGGCTAAGAGCATTTGTGCATGTCAACTGGATCCAGGACACTTTGGCACTAAAAAATGTGCCAGAATAAGGTTGAAGAAAAGATGTTAATTGCTGTCCAGCAGAGAAAAAGTGACATTATTAGCACAAGGAAACATTTCAAGAGGCGGTCTGGAATCTCATTTGCAGCATACTTGAATTCCACTTCTTTGTGAGAAGAGATCATGTTGGATTTTTTATTTCATATGAAGGACATATGTTAAATACAACATGAACTCTCAGCTTCAAATTCCTTTATACTAATAGAAGTCTAGAGTTAACTCCACAGCCTTCTGAATCTGGTTTATAGAGCTTAATCAAAATTGCTGCATAGCTCTTCTCATATATTTAAGAGGACTGCCATATAAATGAAGTGAAGGAAAAAGCGGGTCACATCTTTGGCAACCTATTTTCGTTTCCTCTATTTTTTGTCTCAGAGTCAGTGCCTTCGACATTTCCTTGTATGGACAAAACAATTAATAAAAAAACAAACCTTACAGTAGAGGCAACCATACAACTAAAGTGGCTTCACTTTACTAGTGAGGACAATAGGTAAAAATGGGCAAGAGCCTCTAAAACCCCAATATCTTACCACATATGGTGCGAACTGATAAAATTAGAGTAGGTGATCTGTAGATAATGTCTGGGAAATGTTAACAATAAAACTGTATGTGCTGAAGGACTCCAAAGTTTAAATAAATATTCCAAGTAAATGTTATGAAAACTTCTACTCGGTTCATGAGCACCTGTTCCAAGAAGGCTAAACGTGGTAGACTTTATTTACACGAATGCCGTTCTGATCTTCAATAAAAATAAAGTACAGGCTGTGCTGGATAGGATAGTATCACCCACCCAGCAGGATAGGGCACAAATCCCAGTCACCTCAGAGGTATGCCCAGCCTGTGGAAACAGGAGATACTGTTCCCCTAAGAAAGCAAGCAAAATTTTGTTCTATGAATGCTCCAGTTTTGCATCCTCCAGGGTGCTTAAAAATACAGGTCTGACTGATCCTCCTGTAGGAGGGAATTCAGTTCGGTTTATTCCCTTTAGGAAAGCTATAAGAACCTAAAGGGAGGGGAACATGTTCTGTCATGCTGTGTCCACATGCAACACCAAAAAGGCGCCTGGCCCAGCAGGACACTGCTCTTTGATTTGCGGACCTAATGCTTGCCTTGAGTTAAACACAGCCTGGCTTGGAAGCAAGAGAGGAGGTTTAGTGAGATGAAAGGAAGGTGGAGTTGGGACACCGAAGCAGGTCTGCAATATTTCTGGGTCTGGTGGACCTAGCAAATGTGGGGATAGGGGCAGGAGGAGGTTTCAGGTACTGCAAAATGGGAAAACATTTCCTGAGAAACTACAGGAACAAGGTTTCTTTCTTCATCGCCCATCTCCCCAAGAGCTCTCTTCCTCATACAAAATTCCCAGACGCTCTGCTGTACCTCCCCACTTGTGCAGCATGTACGGCCTAAGGAAGAGGGCAGAGGAAGGAAAAAGGCAAGGTAGAGGACCATTTCCTGTGAGATCATGGACGTTGAGCTTGTCTCAAACACCACCTACATTCCATAGAGTCAGAGACAGGAAACTGAGCGTGTCTCAGGTACCATTTGCATTTGACCATGGGAGGCCTTGAGCTTAAATGAAGCAAATAACAAGGATGTTAGCTCTCAATACTGCATAGCTAGGAATGTTCCGACCTTTTGTTTGAAGCTGATAAGCCTCCACACGAATGTGAAAAATGTTTAACTCAGCAGATGAAATTGAATAGCAGACACCACAATATGAGGGCAATGACCACCCAGAAGACCCTCAGGGAACCCCAGCTTTGGAACTGCGCAAGTGCTCACTAAACTACGCCCATTATTATCATAGTAACGCCCCTCTTCGCTTCAAATGCAAATTATGGATAACACCCCGAACGTGATCATAAAAGCACAGAGCTCAGGTCAGAGGGTGATCTATCACCACTGCCTGTACCCTGGATGAAGAGGACCAACAAGACTTCGCTGGATCCATGGGTGGTGATACTTGTTGTCTCTTTCTCTCCCTTTCTCTCTCTTCTCCTTTTTATTGAATATTGACTACACCTAAGTAAAACCACATGGCACTGGGCTCACTTATCCAGTTAATCGTTATTTAGTTATATCTAGCCACATGCATCTTATTTTGTATTAACAAATCATAAAACTGGTTGGCGTAATTTCACCTTAATTCAATGCAAGAGTATCACGAACTTTGTCATTCGTCCCAGGGGGAGGAGGTAGTCCTAAATGACTCCTTTCTGGATGTGATATTTCCTATCACCAAGGGAGGGACAGAAATGCAGCTGGGCTAGAGAACCAGCACAAGAACCCTGGAGGTTGTACTCGATGCTCACCCTGCACTGATGGACCTCGACAGAGATCAAAACCAGCTGGAGGAGGGAAAGGCAGAGGAGAGAAAGGCAGAGGAGGAGGCTTTTGCCAGCCTGGGGTGGACTGGCTGGGGTTGGGGTGGCAACGCCTCCACAAGCATGGTTCCATGGCCACCCTTGCTGCTTAAGAGTCCCTCCAGCTTGGAGCCCGGAGAAGGCCCCAGTGGGATGAACACGAAGAATGGCTAAAACCAGCTTTCTTATCATTGCTTACCTCCACCCCTATTGCTCCAGACTTCATTTATGATGTACTTGAAGTCCCACTGTTTTATTTAAAGATTAACAAATTCCTTAAAAAAAGTTAACAAAGGTCCTTAATAGACCTAAGTTTCCATAATCTCTGACTTTCAATTGGAAATGATCCTTTCAGCATGGTCAATCACCAGTGCACACTGTGATTCAGGCAGTGGAATCAGACCTTGATACTGCTATTTCAAGACATTTTGAGGTGAAATAGTGGTGGAGACAATGTCAAAAGCAAAAGCAGATGCTGGGGCAGAACTGCCTTTCTCAGGGCCAGCTTATGCCATTATCTGTCTGAGAGAACTAAACCGTTCAATTCACCTGAAAAAATCACTTTCCTATAGATAAAAACCATGACACAGCAAAGCAGGTAGAATCAGACCTAAGTGACACACATTTTCAATTCTTGGTTTTTAAAGGCTAAGAAACTGAAATCCCAACTGAATCACATTTGTCAGGTTTTAGTTTAAATGAACGTCTTCAGTTTCATCAGCCAGTTTGCTTTTGGGCTGATAGTGTGTCAGGTTTCGTATTTATGACTGAGTTACAGACCCCAAATTAAATAAATAATATGGAACCATAAGCATGTTCTACATTTGTAGCAATTTTTACTTTGTAGAAATATAAAAAGAAATATTTGTGTTTGATTAGTAAGTTTTAGCTTGGTTGCATAACTGTGCCATAAACTTTTCTTTGTGTTCATTTAGTATAAATTAAATGACAAAGAATGTCTCATTGCAACCATGTAAATTACTCCAACAAGAGTTCCTCCATTTACTGGATAAAGAAATTGGTCCTGTGCTGCAAAACTTCTGGGAAATACTGAAGGACAAGAAATACAGAAACTTTTGCTCTTTGCCAGGTCTATCTATAAACAGGTGAAATTGATGGGGGAAATAACAGCGGAGAATGGTCAAAATACCAGTTTTTCACACGCTCCTGCCTGTTTTGTGCATGATCCAGTTTTAAACTGGATGCTAAAGAGGTTGTGAACAGTATATTGTATCTGCTAACATCATAATATGATAAAATACTGAGGATTTTTTCCCAATATTAACAATTCAATGGCTATATTTTCCACAGGTAGGGTAGGAATTTCTTTAATTTATCTACACCATTACATATGATATTCCCAGATCATTTACTAAATACAGAAATTTTACTATCAGATGTGGTATCTTTGATAGAAATAACAGATTCGTTTAACTTTTTGGAAAGCTGGTAGTATGAAAAAACTCCTTTGCTGTACTTACAGATTGCCAACCTGGATGACCCAGGGTTAAAAAATATCAAGTTGAAATAAACTAAAAATATCAACAACTTGGGTATTACTGAAACATCATTCTTCCCTTGGCGCAAAAGCAATTTCATTCATCTGCACCACTTCCTTTCATTTTTATTAGCTGTCCAAATCTTGGAGTCAGCTCTGCAAACCCCAGCCCTACTTTTTTCAGTTTGTTAGGTCACACTGAAAACTGATAAAAGATGCTTATGTTTTTCCCTGCTGCATTTGCAGTGCTGCCAACCGCAAATTTAAAGAAAACAAGAATATAATCCCCATAGCATTGAAATGGAGTAGAAGTCATGAAGAAGAAAAAGAAGAGTGAGTTATTCATATCTGACTTGGGACTTCTCAGCTCTGAAACAATAATTGTCTCACATTCTTCATACTTTGCAAGTAAAAAAGACAGAAGCTTTACTTTTAATGCGAGGGGAGATTCTTGTGAAATAGAAAAGTTTTAGCTTTCTCTCAGCCAGAATCTTGAGGCTTTAAGAAAAAACATAAGTAGTGAGGCTTGTGATGAAATTGTGAGAGCTGGCAACACCTCAGTCAAGCTTGTTCTTAATTTCCATTGAAGTTAAAAGGAAAAATGCCAAAACCATACTTCTGGTGCAAAAAGTGATAAACCAGCAGGAAATAGTCTTGCCCAGTCAGCCTTTTTTATTCCTGAAATGAAAGACAAGCATCTTATAAAAGGTCTGCTCAAAGTTCTAACAAAGTCAAATTACAAAATCGCTCTCACTGACTCTGGCATTACAATAGTGTGCTCATTTAAGGGGTTGTTCAAGGGAAGAGAAGGAAATCTGCAACCAAATTGAAATTTGGATATTCTCAAACATGGTAAGTCTGCAGCTCTTTAGAAGCTGGCTGATGGAGACAATTTTTTTCTTAATGCCTCCTTACCAATATGAGCGTCTGTTACTGGCTTTGCTGTGAAGTATTCAAAAGTTATACTGAAAACTGGTTTTCTGTTTATGTTTAACAGAAGATGAATTTACCCAACTAAATTAAACATTTAATAGAAGTTGAATTTAGCAGGCTAAAGTTTTGTAATCTGTAAAAAGAAAGTCAGTTTATTGGTAAGGGGTACAGACCTAGTAGAATCATAGAATCATAGAATAGTCAGGGTTGGAAAGGACCTCAAGATCATCCAGTTCCAAACCCCCTGCCATGGCCAGGGACACCTCACACTAAACCATCCCATCCAAGGCTTCATCCAACCTGGCCTTGAACACTGCCAGGGATGGAGCACTCACAACCTCCCTTGGGCAACCGATTCCAGTGTCTCACCACCCTCACAGTAAAGAATTTCTTCCTTATATCCAATCTAAACTTCCCCTGGTTAAGTTTTAACCTGTTACCCCTTGTTCAATCACTACAGTCCCTAATGAAGAGTCCCTCTCCACCATCCTTATAGGCCCACCTCAGATACTGGAAGGCTGCTATGAGGTCTCCACGCAGACTTCTCTTCTCCAGGCTGCACAGCCCCAACTTCCTCAGCCTGTCTTCATACGGGAGGTGCTCCAGTCCCCTGATCATCCTCATGGCCCTCCTCTGGACTTGTTCCAGCAGTTCCATGTCCTTTTTATGTTGAGGACACCAGAACTGCACACAATACTCCAGGTGAGGTCTCAGGAGAGCAGAGCAGAGGGGCAGGATCACCTCCTTTGACCTGCTGGTCATGCTCCTTTTGATGCAGCCCAGGATATGGTTGGCTTTCTGGGCTGCGAGCGCACACTGAAGCCAGCTCATGTTCATTTTCTCATAGACCAACACCCCCAAGTCCTTCTCCACAGGGCTGCTCTGAATCTCTTCTCTGCCCAACCTGTAGCTGTGCCTGGGATTGCTGTGACCCAGGTGTAGGACCTTGCACTTGTCATGGTTGAACTTCATAAGGTTGGCATCATAGGATGAGATAAATTAAAACAGTGTAGGTTTAAGGGTAAATATGGCACCATGATAAATAACATATAATGCTGTGTACTCGTTATCTTTAAAACATGATGGAAATGCTGGTGTCATGTTGTATTCCACATCACAATATGCTATCTACCGGTGGTGTCTTAATCAATGCAAGGTCAAATTACCATCAAAAAAGCCTGTGCAATCGCCTGTACTCTAGTTGTGTGTGCCCACCACATCTTTCTCATTAACATTGTCAATTACACAGTCTCAGAGCTCTAGGATCTGCTTGTAAAGCTGTGAAAAAAGTGTGAAAGGGGTAATCCTCAATTCCTGTAAGTGCAGACATATTGCATTAGGAAAGCTGTAGCTAAAATGATAAAATAATACTAGTCTTACAGGACAGCCACAGAACATCTAGCCCAAAGAGGGCCAACTTCAAAATTACATCAGGTTGCCTGAGGTCTTGCCCAGTCTAATTTTGGGTATCTCCAAAGATGGTGGTGATGCCACAGCCTCTTTGGACAACCACTTCCAGTGCTTGACCACTCTCACTGTGAAGAATGTGTCTGTTCTTTCCCAGTGATTCAGTTCAGGAAAAGAGGGGGTTACAGCAAGCATTAGAGCCGAAGAAGAGGGGCAGCATGTGTGCTAGGTAGGCGCTAGGTCAGGTGTCATCAGGGCACAGAGAAAATGGCTCCTAGAGCTGTGAGATCATTTAGGTCACCTGCTGGGTGATAGCAGTGGGAATGTTAGTGCTGAGCCAGCCTGGAGGATGATGTCTGGATATGTAAGTTACACTGGTAGGTTTTGCTTCTATTTTTTTGGAGAAGATATTCTGTTTAAGGCCACTTCATCTTGAGGTCAAGATTGTATTCAAGGACTTCTGTAGCTTACACTATGATGAGGGATATGTAAAGAGTTTGCATAGCCAGTTTCAACCTTTGTAAAACCCCTTGTAAACTTGTGTTGACTATCACAAAAGGCCATTTGCAGTTTCTTCCATAGCCTGGGGGAGATTACTGGGAATTAGTGATGCTGGTGAGCCACCCAAAGTGTGATGTGGCTTGCCAAATTGCTCTGGGGAGCTGTGTTGCTTGCTTGTGGTCAGTCTTCCAACACGGCATCAGTTGTCGCAGAAATTGATTCCTGACGCTGTGTTGCAGCAGCAGCGTTACAGGCCTGAGGCTCTCTCCTTGTTGTCTGCTTGTTTTTTTCTGCCAATAATAATTCCATCATATTAACAAACATGCTTTCTGTACTACATAGTTGCCCTAGGGCACAACCAGAAGTTGGGAGTGCCTTCTGCCATATTTTCTCTGTGTGCAATGCCGGGACATATGCTACTCATTCAGGGGATCAGCTTTAGACCTGCTGCTTTAACTGAACTGTGCAGGGCAGTACTGATCTTATATGTTTAAATCTGATGATGTATAAAGAAGTAGAACCCTATTTTTGTCATTTTTTTCGGATCTAATTTCTAACTGAGAGAGCTCATTGCTTTCAGTGGAGTCATAAAAGTAATTAAACTGCTTTTCGTGTACACTTCGTGGTGAACACTTCCCTTATTTTACCATGACAGTTCCAGAGAGGATGTGAGTTGATTTGTAAGGTCAAGAAACCAAGTAACACAAGAAAGTAACATTCTTCTTTTACTTCAGGTGTTTGCAGAAAAGATGATAGAGGCTCTTTTATGAATGCCAGACCAAAAATGTCCATTGTAAGAAAACGCTTTTTCCTACAGAAAAACTGTAGAAAAATCTGCTTAAAGCCTTATGGTTTGCAATACCATCAGCTGTTGCCTGTGGTATCAATTCCAAACTGTTTTCCTTTTACCCATAAATAATCAAGTCCATTTTGTTTGAAGTATTTTACATTACTTGACTCATGCACACATATAAACATACAAACAGAGGAATACAATGGGACAATTTTTAACTTTGCAGCCACAACAAGGAAATGGAGGAGACCGAATCTGAAGACTCTTGATGTCAGAGTTCTGCTACTTACTGATGGAGATTCAAAGGTTACTGGATAAAGCTCTAAGCCTGTGATGAGCTTTGATGTGTGAACATACTAGATCAACTGAGAATGTGTCAAGGTCTATAATGTTACCTAGAAACTTCAAAACCTCTGCGGATTAGGAAAACCATTCCCATGGCTTACTTTGCCCCTTGAGCAAACATTGTCCTCTCAAAATTGGATAACCATGGGACATTACGAGTCTAGAGGCTCTAGGTTATTTCCCTCTGACAGTGTAGTTTGGTCCTCGTGGGATATTAGATAATTATTTTTATTTCATTTCTAGCTTCACCTTCATCTTCACTCTTTGCAAAATCAGAAAATTAGACGAATCAGTTTTGTTGTACCTCTTGGTGCCCCCATGATTCTAGATGATAGAGTTAATTTTGGCAGAAGACGTATTTTTTTATCAATTGCACTCCAGTGATGAATATGGATTTCTGTTAAGCCTGAACAGAAATAAATACAGGGAGTGGAGGTGGGGGTGGGAGTGGGAAGGGGAGATGCTAATCGTTTTTTTTCTCAGTAGTTAGCATGGGAGGAATGAAAACGGGAATTGGCAACCCCAATACAATACCGATTGCAAACTTAACCCAGCACTGACCTTCAGGTCAAATAGAATTACAGAAATGAAAGAAAAAACAAGTAGTCTAAGAAACAAAAAACCAAACATACCAACAGAATTATACCTACACGGAAAAAGCCTTTGTGTATGAGCTGTAACGCGGATGCACTAACCATCCCAGGGAAACTGCCAATTATTCTTTAATGTCAAATTCTCTGATCACTTACCCTGGGATAAAACGTTTGTTGGAACTTGCTGTATTCCTACCAGACTTTTAATTATCCTACTGGGATGCTATTTACAACCAGCATTTTAGGGCGAGTCTTGGAGGTGCAGTTGTCATTAACATTAATGATGTGTGCATGTTGTGATGATAACTATAATCCCTCTGCAGATTAAATACTTGGTGCTGTCAAACCTTTTCCTAATGCTGTAAATCTGAAGGCATTCAAAATGGGTGTAGGGATTGTTTCAGATTTTTTCTCCATATGAGCGGTTGCAGTATTTTTGATTGCTTTGGATGGACAAAAAGATGTCTCCAAGACTGATGTCTGCCAGAAAGCATGGTTATGAATGGATGGCCTGGTTAGTGAAGTTGTTCAAGATCTTTGAAAGCCACACCAAAGAGTCTTTACACCATATTCTTGTTGGAGCTACTGTAGTTAGAATGCATAAAACCCTAGAAATTTTAATTCTTCAATTTAATTTAAACCCACTGTCAGATCTCCGGTTGCCCGTTCTGCACTGATATTCATTTAACTCTGTGAGTTTTGTGAGTTGTCGATAAAACCAGAGTGTGATCCCACGAAAAAAAATTACTACTTTCCTTTCTGAATATAAGCTTCTGCATGCACTAAGTGTGGTAGTTTTGTTCTTGACGGATGTGTTCTATCTGTAGCTGAACACAAAACTAATATAAAGAATTTCAACATCAGACTTCGAGACATGCTGTGCTGGTCTACAATGAAATTAAAGTGCAGATAATTGCATAAGGAATTGAAAAACATGTTTCAGATAGAGGGGCCTAACTGGGTAGGTATCCTCTGCTCTGGCGACCTCTGCTTTGTAACTAAGCCAATATGGGAATCCAGAGAGAGACAGAAATACTGCTGAAATACTCACATCTTCAAGCTGGATAGTAAACCAAGGCATTTAAGAGAAAGATGTCCTCAGATGTCACTCTCAGTCCTTCGCTTTCAGCTACCATCTGCAAAGAAGGCTCTTCTTTAATATTATTTGAAAATGCCTTTTGAAAACAGGAGAAGAAATGCAGGTAGTGCATCAGAAAAAATACCAGGAAGAAACCCAGGGCCATTCTATGAAGTGCAGAGCACTCAAAAACTTTCTGAGTACATGAATTAGGCAAAACACAGAGGAGCAGATCTCTATGTAAAATAGCATATTTCCATGTAAGTCACACACAGTTATGCCAGCTGAGACCGGGGATTGACCTTAAAGTTTATATTATTTATCTTTAAAACAATACACAGGTTTTACAAGTGGAACTGCAAAGCACTCAAGAATATTTATATTGCAGCAGGAGGGCCTTTTGATTCTGTGGTCACTGCTCTTGCCTGCACTTCTAGATAGTGTTTCTATAAATGAGGAAGTATCCATTACTGGTAGCCCAAAAAGGAAGCACATAATAGTCCTCCCAGTGGCGTAAGTGTCAAGAAAACTTCAATTCACTCCCAGGCCCTTCACATGCACTCCTCAAGAAGAGGCCATGTACCTCCACCAGGAAAGCCTCTGCAGCTGGAGATGAGGATATATTGGGTAATAAGTCATTCAGGGTCCCTGCAGAGAATTTCTCCCAGACCAGCCCACATGTCTCAAACCCATCACATGCTGCAAGTACAGTGAGTGCAAAGGGTCCTTGGGCAGCGCCTGGCCATGCTGTGGCAGGAAGCGGCAAAGTGGGGAAAGTGGCAGGAGGGAGAAGCAAGTCATGTCTGGTGGGTGATGCAGTCCTGAGGGCTCCTGAAGAGAACCTCCTGAGTGAAGCCTTGAAGGTCATGGGGGCAATGGAGGGATCTTTCTAAACTAGATCTTCCACTTGATACAAGGCTACTTGGTTTCTCAACTTTATACAATCAGGTTCATTTTCTACCACATGTATGTACTGTGGTTCCCTAGCAGCTTAGTCAAAGGATACTGCTTTAGGACAGTTGTGAACACAAGAAGGAACAAGTGGTAACAACTGAACTAATTGCATATTTCTGAGCTTCCATCCCCTGCAGAGATGCCTACACATCCCCTGAGCGCCTTCAAGGCCCAGCCCTGGTACTTGCAGGTAGAAGAGTATACTCAAATCCCATGGTGTTCACATCTTGCCTCTCAGCTAAGACTTACATATGGAAAACCTTTTCCTATTTCTTTCCTTCAGGCTGAATTAGGGCTCACAAAATCTTGCTGCACCTTTACCTTCATGGTGCACACACGTGTACAGACATGGGTAGAACTGAGGGTAGCGTACAGTCTGCCTACAATGCAGGAACTCTAAGATCTCTTAGAGTTGAACAGATGAGTTGCAAAGTGGCACCTAATAAAAAATCACATTTGCCTAAGCCCATC
Organism: Lathamus discolor; assembly: GCF_037157495.1. Classification (NCBI taxonomy): domain Eukaryota; kingdom Metazoa; phylum Chordata; class Aves; order Psittaciformes; family Psittacidae; genus Lathamus; species Lathamus discolor. The sequence continues at coordinate 127,279,801 of NC_088885.1, read as the reverse complement.
ATCATCTGACTGAAAAGCTTTGTTTGCTGTTCCGCTTTTAAATAGCAAGATATGCATGGAATTTGGATGGACAAAATAATTCAGAATATTCTAGATGCTGCAGATGCTAGCTGTATGCGGTTCAGAGTACTTCTTTGCAGCCTGAGAGCCAAAGTCTGCTCTGTGGACTGGCACAATTACAGTCACTTACGTGAAGTGACAAGGCTATAACTAATTGGACTAAGCATGCAAACTTTCACTGCACGCAGCCGAAGACAAGGTCTGGCTCCGAATGTTTTTCCCTGAACAGTTTTTCATGGTACCTGGTCTCATTTAGCCCAAACAATGCATTTTTTGTCTACAGACACTAAAAATAGTTCACGTACTAATTAAAAAAGAACAAGCTGTGACAGAAAACAATAAAGGCAAGGAAATGGAAAAGCATTTTTACATAACCAGCAGCTTCCCTGGCACCATTTCTAGCTATGAAGAGGGTTATTAGCAAGCCCAGAATTATATAAACAGTTTCCTCTGCCAGCCAGTGTACAACAGAATCATCATTTACTTTCAAATAATTCAAGTCAGCAAAATCCACCCTTTCACCAGAGCAGTGGAAAGGTTGGCAGAAGTTCTTAAAAGTGGGATTATGATCAGAAAAAATACTCTGTTTCTCAACAGTTCAGTGCCCTAATTTCATAAACTCACTGTTATTCCTGCTTTCTTCATTGACAAAAAAAAGAGTGCTTACTCCCACTTGCAGAGCACGCTCATCGGCTGCAGGAGGGGGAGCCGCATTCTTCTCTGCAAAGTGCACCATCATCAAAATCATCCAATAAATCCAAGATGCTGAATTACTCCTACTGGACTTGGTAACTGAGAAAGAAATAAACAGATTGAGTTTTGGACTATGCTAATACTGCTCGCAGCTTAAAGCAGGAGGGCAAATTTGTTCTGGAGTTAATGAGAAATAAATAGTCTTAGCCACTTTTTACATGAATTTAAATAACAATTTGAGGATAAGCTCTTCATCTCTTCAGCTTGATATCCTGTTGAAAAAGGAGCTGACAGGGCCTAAATCAGGGATGAAGTTTGCTCTAGATCTGGCAGAAACCCACGGATGCTCCGAGGCAATGCAAGGAGAGGCTGGTGGCTGCAATGTGTGGCTGAGGGTGAGGGATCTGCATCTCAGGGAGCCCCCGGGCACACCAGGAGGCCCCAGTTCAGTAAATCTTCCACGATTGCATAACTTGGAACCGGTGAACAGTCCTACAGTGGGGTTATTATGTGCCTCAGGTTATGCAAGTGCTTAAGTGTTTTGCTGGATGGGGGCCCTAATCTCTCAGTGTCATTTTCTCCCATATTTGAAATGGTAATAATGATGCCCCTATGAGGAAGGGATGTAATTGATTTAGTCATGATTACTGAAAAGAGAGGATGTCTCACTACCAAAGAAAATAACCCAAAAGCAGGAGAAACGGTGAAGTATGTGGAACAATATCCTGGGATGCTTATTTTGTAAGAAGCACTTCTGGAAAGTGTTCATGTTGAACTGCCACCTTCTCTTACTCTGGCTGATCATGTGCAATTAAAAAGGAAAACTACCCAGCAAGCCTTGCAAGGAAGCTACCTTACAGACAGGCTCTCCGAATAACAAGCTGACTTTCCACAGCCAGGAGCTAGAAAACTTTATGCATCAGTGGTTATGTTACAAATGCTCTTCTTCAAACATAGCCAGGTACTCGGCATGCTCCCTTGTGAGTGATCCTTGGGGAATGTTGCTCTCACCATCACTAAGACAAATGACAATTGGAATGACATAAAGATGACACTTTGATATTATAACAACATTTATAATTAAAATAAGATCTAACATGAGAAACTGCAACACTATAATGCCATAAGCCATAGGCTGTTTAGACAGACAGAAGTTGTAGCTGTATCCTGCTATAGTAAGGGGAATGTTGTACCACGTGCACCAGCTGAGCCAGTCTCATCATTAATTGCTGCTGGTGGAGGCAGTCCTGCTCCTCTGCCCACCCTCCCCTTCCGCATGCTGGGTCAGGTGCTTAATTTCAGCTCAGCAACCCTGAACCTGTAAAAAGAGAAACTTGGGGAGTAAATAATAGGAAAATGAAGTTTTCCAGCCCTGATCCACTTAGGTTGGGCATACAGATTTGCCTTGTTCTGCGTGGAAGCTCAACAGCAGCTCTGTGCTCACCTCAGTAGTAGGACATTTCTTCAGTAACTTATAGGGAGGGTGAAGGCCTTTAAAAATCATCTACAAATAACCTGAAAGAGAGACAGATAGATCTGCTATATGCCCACTAACCTCTAGAATTCAAGCAATTTCGTGCATCGTTACCAACCCCAACCAAAATCAATGGTTGTAATTGAGACACAGCAAGCCAATGTGTCTCCCATGGCAAGACTGCACCCAACACAACTGCCAGGGCAAAGAGGATGAAAGTGTGCACAGTGAATGTGCCAGGTATTTAAATATAGCCAGATACTCAGCATGCTCTTTCAGGAGCGATTCGAGGTAGAGCAGCTCATACTAGTCACTGAAATGGCATTGTGCTTTCTGTGTAACAGCACAGGCTATGAAACAACAGAAACCTTCTTTTATATGTCATCTGCTGTGATCTTATACAGGCTGATTGCTACCAAAGACAAATTACTCCTCGTTTTTCTTACGTACAAAATGTTGCTATTGCTTTAAGCTGTCAGCTACACTAGCAAACACCGTGATTCAGTTATTCCCCTTAGTAGGGATTATATCTTATCAGGAGAAAGTCTACTTTTTCAGAACAAGGGGAACAAGGGCCTCTTATGTCAGACTCAAGTTGTAGCTGACTGTGGTGCTCTCAGGAAGCATGATCCTGCGTAGCAGGATGGAGACAGCCTGTAGCCTTTGTAGTCAGATCAGTCACTGTGTTGTCTCAATACAAAATGTGAGCAGGTTGCTTTTTGGAAGGTATTTCTGTAAAATAAATAGAGCTGTGTGCAAACATGGGTCTAAAAGGAAAAGAAATGCCCCGCAGGATCTTTGAAGTCTTGGCATTTTGTTGCCGTCGGATTAACCTCCCAGCAGAAAAGAAAAATGAGATCTATTTGTGCAAGTTAGAACCTTCCAGAGAGTTTGCTCATGAGGAGGTGTGGGCATGTGGAATGCTGCGAGCTGACAGATAATGTATTTGAAAAGGACTTTGAAGTTGAGCTGAATAGTCCTTATATCAGGTTCTCAAAGTCACTGCGGCTGTAAGTTAAACTTGAAAAGTAAGAGAGGTATTTTGCTATCAAATGTGTATTTTGTTCCCAGACTGAAGCTTTTCCCAGTTGCAGGTGTTTTCAGTCATCTGCCTAATATTATGTGTAGATGTGCACCATACGAATGGACAGAGTAAGAGCTTGGGTCTGCTGTACATGCTTTATAGAGAGAGAGCATAAACAACCATGGTAGAAAATAGAGTTGGTAAGCATGGTAAATAATAGAAAGTAGTTCTCTTTCTAGTACTGTTGGAGCTCATCTGGCTTAGTTTTGTCTTTGTGGTATTGCAAACCAAGGAGAACTCCATGTAAGGCATTGAGAACACTTTGGTTGGAAACAGGAAAACAATGGAACAAGACTCAGTGGAACCATTTACGTGTTGGAGAAATCAGTTGAAAAACATGTTTTACAGTCTTGCTTTCCTTCTCCTTTCTTAACATATAATACTGCAGTTATATTTGAGCTTGGGAATTGGAGTTTTGAGTACTCAAAGCTAAAATAGGGCAGAAATGTCAGAAAAGTACAAAACTGGCTGGCAACTGAAGCTAGACTCCGGGTTTCAAAATCTGAGAGCTAGAAGCAGCACCTGCTTTAGAGAAGGCTACAATAGTCTGGAGATTTCCCCTTATCTCTGGGATTAAGAAGTATTTTGGCATAGAGGGCACATGTGAAACAGATGACTCTTTTCATGTAATGCTCCTCCATGGATTACGAGGAAGACGGAACAGGCACTCTGCCCATTCCCTAAGCTTACCTACACAGGTAAGGCCTTTTGTATCAGCCTTGCCCAAAACTGCTTTTCCCCATAAAGACATCTGCATGACAAAAAGATAACCAATAGCAGGGCATGAGCAACACCTACTTTCTGTGGACCACCGCATGTAAAATTAGGAAGAAATCTCTGCCTATTTGTCTGTAATTGTCTGTAAGGGTTTCAATGCCTGAGAACACACCATTGTGTCTCTTTGTCCTTACTCACGAGTTACCTAGTGCTACTCCTAATAGCGAGGATCTACACTGAAAGGGAAAAAACAAAGTATTTGCTGGAACAAACTGGGCGAGCTTGTTCTCTCTTTTAATGAAGATTCCTTTTTTTCCGGTTGCTCTGAGGAATCTGTTTGACTGGATCTAGTAGAAACCTGAACATTTTTCCATTTGCATTCTGGTTTTTTTTTTTATTAGACCATTGCAGACATAGTTTCTTGGTTTTCTGTAAACATACCCACTAAGAGAAAGACATTCATTATTCTGTTCCAAACTGGAGCAAGTTTTACTGACTTATCCTTCAGCATAAGTTCTCCGCACACAATTTATCTACTTACAAAGGTAGTTTCTACATTGATTTGATAACATTTTGCATTTTAGGTGAACCAAAGGAATCCAGCAAAGCAAAGGAAAACATAAGGAAGCATTCTTGTTCTCACATCGCCTCTTACTGAGGCAGGCTGCAAGCCTTGTTCTGCTCTCACCCACCGCAGGAACTCCCCCAACATTCACTGTTCATGGGTTCAAGTTTTAGGCTGGCGACAAGCCAGTGAGTTCATTAGTGGCACACTGGATAACAGCGCAGGCCCAGTCTGCCGGGATTTGAACAGCGCTTTAACAGCAGTGCTGTGATGGCTCAGAGAAATTAAACTCTGGCTGGCCTGAGCTGTCTCGGGGGGTCCAAGCACCCGCATGTAGCAGGTAATATAACAGGCTGTTACCTCCCATCTGTAGGCAGCTCTGGGAGACCAGATGGCTCTTGCCTTAGTAGCTAACTATCTGCAAACTGAAGTGTGCAAAGCTGACGTATTTTTGCAGTCACCTCACTACGTACTTTTGGGATTTGATTTCTTTGGCTAAACCGATCATGTCCCATTAATCCTGAAAACCTCTTAGGACTGGAGCTAACTGAAAACTAGAATCCAGATCTTTGTGTTCAGGATCCATCCTGCTTTTCTTGTGCACCTGCAAGTACAGCTTCTTTTGTTTGTTCTGGAAACAGATCTTAACAAAAAAATAAGAAGGAAAAGCATAACACGAGCAAGTGCTCTTGGCTGTGTGGGATGTGCCCTGAAATGAGAAAGCGCCTGTACAAATAAACCATGTCCGGTGGCCCCAGGCCATCCCCATGAGCTGGGCTGTGTGGAGGTGGATGGGGATGCTCTGGGATAGCTGTGTGGGTCACTGCTAACAGGGTACGGCTGCGCAGGTCACAGTTCTGCAGCTCACTTGTGTAGGGCACCTCTGGGTGGGATGTGGCCATGATCAGTCTTGTGAAGGCCACTGCTGTGCAGGGCATGGATGTGTGACAGTGCCATGCATGACATTTCTCTGTGGCTCGCCACTGTGTAGTCCACTGTGTGGGACATTGCTGTGAGGGTCATCACCACGGGGGACATTAAGGTGAGGGACCTCACTGTGGGAGACACTGCTGAGGGGATATTACAGGTCACCACCATGTGGGTCCCTGCAGTGTGGAACACTACTGTGGGCTGTAACTGTGGGACACGGCGGAGTGGGTCACTGCTATGTGGGGCATCCTTGCACGGCAGTGTGGGACATGGCAGTATGGGAAGCGGCAGTGCAGGATATGTCTGTATAGGACATCACCACAAGGGCCATCGCTGTTCAGGACATGGCTGTGTGTGATGTCCCGGGGCCAGGAGCGGAGCGGCCGGGCAGGGCACAGCGGGGCCGCGCCGCCCCCCCACTTCCTCCGCTCCCTGCCCGCCCATCCAGCACCGCTCCGACGGGTGCCCGCGGCGGCCGCAGCGCGCAGCGGTGTCAGGATCCTCCCGTCGGGGCGGCACGGTGATGGGCGGCGCGGCGCTGTCGGGAGCGCTGTGGCTTGGGCTGCTGTGGGCAGGCAGCGGGGTAGGGGGCAGCTGCTCGGGAAGGTGCTGCGAGGGTCGGGACGCCGCCTGTGTCGGCGAGGGATGGAGGGAGGGAGGCGGCTACGGGACCTGCTACTGCGACGGAGGATGCCGGCGAGCCGGAGACTGCTGCCACGACCACGGCCAGGCGTGCCCGGGTAGGTGAGTCCGATCCCCGCCCCGGGGGTCGGGTTGGGCTGTAGCCTGGTGCGAGCCCACCGAAAGGCGCATGGGGGTGATATTGACCGGGAGCCCCCAGGGCACCCGCCCCTTTCTCCAGGGCTGGGTGCCTGCTGCGGGTGTTCCTGGGGCTCGGAGATGGGGCTCAGCTGTGAAGGGGCTTTGCGCGGCTCAACTCGCCCCCTTCCCTCAGCGTCACCACCTCTGGGGTGAGGGCATGAGCAGGGGCCAGGCTGGGGCTGGGCGAGGGTAGCGGCAGGCAGAGAAATGTGAAGAGCGGCTTCTTCCACGCTAGACATGTGCGAGGCGTCTGGGTCAGCTGTGGCACAGTGCCAGGGGTTTGCCAGCCTGAAGTTATTTTTCCTCTGAAATGTGTTATTTACTTTTCACTCATGCTCCTCTCAAATACACACCTATTATAGTGGGGGTGCAGGATTACAGGGACAGCAGGAAGATTGGTTTAGACACTTTCTCTGAGCAGATCCCTCCGGTCTCGCCAAAGAAATACCAATGAGATCACTGAGGAAAGCCTCAGGGTGAGGTTTTTGTGCTCACTCCTTGGGGCAGGAACCAGCAAGGATCCACCATGAAGGCAAGGACTTCAAAATGAGCGTAGGGGAATAAGAGAGAGGGTCCTCTGCCAGCCTGGCTCCAGCGGCAAGGAGCGGAATGTAGCCCAGGTTGACCAAACTGGACCTGGCAGCCTTGTAGGCATTGACACCCCCTCTTTCCATGGTACTTCTGCCCTTTGTGGTCTTACAGTTTGTCCTCCCTCCCTCCCTCCACCTGCACTGCAGGACACAGCCCCTGCTTTACAGCTGCAGCACTGGCACTGGGGCAGCCTGATGTCTCTTCTCAGGTGGCTGGATGTGCATCAGCCTACAGCCAAAAATCGTGAGTCTCCCTGCACAGTCCTGCTAACCAGGGAGTATTTACAAGCTCAGTGCTGTGCTGACAGAGCCATGTAGCTTTGGGACCCAAGTTGTCTGTGTCTGCCTGGTTTGGGAAGGGGGAGTATAACAGAGACAGTGTGGACCCGTCCCAGGTGATGTAAAGCTGCACAGAAAGACTCAGCAGACCAGAACTCTGACCCCAAGTCTCCAGAGGAAACACATTCAATTCTCTCACTGTTAACGAATCTCTGCAGAATAACAGAAGGGAAAAGATGTGCACCACGAGGTCTGACAGGTGGTAGCATCTTTAAAATGAGCACTTTTTTTAATGCAGTGATCTGTCATTCAGGGAGGTCAGTAGGGGGGAACTGACAAGACGCTTGTCAGAGTCACAGCATATTGCATCTTTTCAGTAAATCTAGTAATTTTTAGTGTTCATAGAAGGGAAGAGAGCTAGCAGAGCTGTGTAGTGTTAGCATTAAAATGGAGATGTAAGAATTCCTATGCTTTTCAGAAATAAGCTCAAAGTTGGGCTTGAAAAGTTCTAGTTTAGACTAGAACTTCTTGCCATGACTTCTGGCACCTGAGGATGCCTTATTGTTATCAAGATGGTATTTTTTGTGTCGGGCTCAGCGGTGGTTACCTCAAAAGGCATGTCTGAGCTGCCTCTCTCTTGTGCCCTCCATAGACAGTGGGTGCCCTAGATCCAGACAGGAAGATGTAGTCTCAGCTCCGTGTCTCTCTCTCCCTCTCCTGCACCAGAGCTGGGATTTGACAGTCTCTGGTGGCCCAGCACAGGGAGCTAAACCCCCAGGAAACTGCTTCTGTTCTCTGCTTGCCCCTTTCTGCCTGGTTTGACACCCTGCAGAGCCTCACTGCCTGCTTGTGTGAGCACCAATGCTAGTGCAAGCAAAGGGAGCAGGATGATTTATGGGGTTTGGCATGGGAGGGCAGGATTTTGGCAGCCCGGCCCTAGAACTCTTGCACCTAAACCCTACAAAACTGATCACAAGAAGTCATTCTTTTGAGAGCAAATGATCATCTATACTCTCTATTGCAAGCAGCCAGTCAATGTTTTGTATAAGCAGAAATTCCAAATAGTTCCAGCGGGAGTTTGTATCAACCTAGAGAAGTGTGGCTGGAAATCCTGAGGTATTTTTGTTCCTGTTGGATGTTGAGGTCTCACCATTGAGTGTTTCTAAATTCTGTCCACCTGTTCAATGACACCAGGGGTGTTTATTGGCATAGTGCACTCTGAAATACTGTTCTGAAGGTAGAGTTCAGAAACCTAAACCAGAAATGTGAAGGTGACCAATGGTTCTCCTGCTGCAGCTTGTTTGTTGGGCTGTTCACTGCTCATGACTCCAGCACCTGCCGAAATGACATTTCATCCTTTTGCAAATATTTAACAGGATGAAGTATTTGGGGGAAGCATGAACTGCCTCAAGTATATGTAATCAAGAAATGTGCTCAGAGCAATAGAAAACCAATGCTCCCAAATAATATAAACCAGTGAAAGGAGGGGTGTCCTACAGCTCCAGTGCCATGATTAGATTCCGTCGTGCCTAAAAATCATAGTGGCTCTGGTACTTTATAAATGGATGGATCAGCAGAAGTCCACAGGTTGCTGAACCTAAGGATTTTTAAATGAATTACCTTATAGTTCTAACAATGGAGAAAGAATACTTTTGTACACAGAGAGCATTTTTGGTAGGAAGTACTGTACAATGGGAAAGCCTGGAAAAGGAATGATCTTGTCGTTTGAATGAAAACAGTTACTCTGAGAGGATCCACAGAGCCTTATACATGACAACGTATGTTGTGCAGTGTTCCGGTGAAGATACTGTAATCCTTTTTTTTTTTTTTTTCCCCAGAGATAGGGAAAAAATAAAAAGTGTGACTCAGAAAAAAATAAATAAATCTATAATTCACAGTGCTGCAAATGGAAGAAAAAAGTTCTGAGCATCAAGCTGTGTTTCACTGGAATGCAATGTAATTTTTCTGTGTGCTTTTGCACTTGCAAGAGTCCTGTTAGCTTCCACATTTTGGTAGGTACTTGAGCGCATACCCTGTCCTTGAGGTTCCTTTGGCTTGCATCTTTCTCATTGTTTCAATGAACTGTCACCATCACTGTTAACTAAGCTGGAGCAGTAGTAAAATAGACAGAGACCATGAAGTTGTAGCTATGGGTCCCTGATACTTCTTTTTGTATTTCAAGTGATGTACCCATTCGCTCCTTTTACGTAAGCTGTGGGACTCATTCTCTGTTAGGCTGGGGAATTTGACATCTTTCCAATGAAGAACAAAACTGTCCCTTAATAGTTGCTGGGTACTGACTGCAAGAGTGATGTTATCATCCCACTGGCTAACTTCCATTCAAGCAACTCAATATTCTTATTTTCCCACATCACTAAGGACATTCATAACTCTTGTTCTAAATCCTGATGGCCATGAAATTGCCATGTTTTGCTGCAGATGACCAATACTTAACTGTCAGCTTCGTTTAATTCCAGTAAGACGCAAAGTCATCATTTTGTTATGCAGCTACTCAATCCCTTTGGGAGTTTTCTGCATGGAAAATGTGATGTTAGACCTGATGTTATCTACATATCAAAGCATAAATATGGGCTTAAAATTAGGTGAAAATACTTGCTTCTGCAGGTCATTCATACAGCCAGCCTGGAAGAGAAGCAATAGATAAGGAAGCCCGGTTAGATAACACTGTCCTTTAGAACTCTGGCTAGACCCAAGATGTGTGATCAGGTATTGATGTCTACCCTTGTACTATTAAAACAGTTGGGGCCAAGAACTGTTTTCTGGTCCTGTGGCCAGGTAGCAAAGACTGTGAAGCCCATACATTTAGCGCTTGTCCTGGCTGTCCCATGGCAGGGTCCAAGATATTTTTACTGTCATTAGTCTTCTTGTTTTCTAGTTCAAAATGCTTGAAACATATGTCTGCGGGTTGTGCTGCAATATATTAGAGCAGTGCCTTCACAGCCAGAAAGACTACCTCGTGCCTTGGGGTACTTAGATGCATCTGAGGGCAGTGCCTGGTGTTGCAGTGTCTGCGTGTGGCAAAGGCACCCATATGCTGTTTTGAGAGCAATCAGGGTAAAACAGAAGTCTTGACTACCAGTAATGCTTCAATACTGCTTTGCAGCTCTTCCCTGTGTTGTAGGGGAGTGGAGTCACTGGAGTGGCTGTGCAGAACAATGTCAACCTGACCTGAGGATACGTAGGCGCTATGTACAACAGGAACCTAGAAATGGTGGGGAACCTTGTCCTACTCTAGAAGAGAAGGCTGGCTGCCTGGAATACCTGACTTACCAGGGAGAGGACTGCGGCCATGAGCATGGTACTCTTCTTTGATTTCATCTGTACATCAGAGCCTTCATAAATTTACTGATCATGGAACCACAGTATGGTTTAGGTTGGAATGGATCTTAAAGATCATCTGGTTCCAACCCCCTGCCATTGGCAGGGCACACCTTCCACTAGACCAGGCTGTTCAATGTCCCATCCAACCTGGCTTTGAACACAGCCAGGGGTGGGGCAACCACAGCTTCTCTGGGCAACCTGTGCCAGTGTCTCATCATCTTCATGAACAGAAAAAGAAGCAACCATCTGCATCTAACTGCTTAACAGTACCATTTAAAATCTTACTTTCTACTGTCATATTGCACTTTATTATATTTTTGTATTTTTTTTTCCTACTCAGGCTTAATTTCTAATAAGTAAACAGCAAAGCTGCATGCATTCCTTCAGTTTCTTGATTTAAGCCCCTCAGGAAGTATGAAATGATCTCTGTGCAAAGTTAGAACAGGAAACATCTCCCTATAGGATCCCATCACATTCTGTTTCTACAGAAACTAGATGGCATGCATTTCTAGATACAGCTCTTTTGAATAAGGAGAGAACTTAGCTTGAGAGAATGGGGTTGAGGTCTGATGTTGCCAACATTTTGCCACTTTTTCAATAGTCAGCATCACCATCCACAAACTCCTGATTCATTCACCCACTGTTCCAGTAGTTGAAACATGACTCAGTTGCCTTGCTGCCTTACTGTTACTGTTTTCTTTCTCAGTCCCTGCTTTCATAACGACCTCTGAATACGGTAAAGAAAGAAGACGACGAGCAGCATCTTCTCTCTGGCCTTCAGACAAAGAAGAAGTTGGGTAATCTATTTATTATATTCATGTGGGTCATCTTGCTCAATAGCAAATAGCTGGCTACAGATAAAAATGTAACTGAAAGTGACACTGAAAGTGTAACAGTAAGCTATAGCTTGCACTTGTTTCCTCTCCTGCAGTTCATTTGCACTTGCTAGATGTTGCTTTTGATTACACGCTTAATTGTCCTGAATTAGACACTGGGGTCATGGCAAATCAGGATAGCTGCTTTTGAAAGCAAGCAGTAATTAACACTAAACCAAAACTGAATGTATCCGTAAGTGCCTTAGAAATTCCACATAGTTCTTTCAACAAATGAAATGGGTGGAATCTAATCAGTAACAAGAGACCATTTTAAAATTGACACAGAATAAAAAAAAAATTGTTTACCAGTAGAAATGTTGATGAGGCTGTTACTGGATCTGTACTGCTCTTAATGCTTTGCGCTGCGCTGCTTCCCCCAGAACAATAAAGCCATCAGTATTCAAGTTTCTTTTCCACTTTCTGTTTTAGCAGCATAAAAAAGAATGGACAGGTTACTGAGATCTGTTTTCAACATAATTTGAGAATATAAAACACAACCAGAAAGTGAGATCATATAAAAAGCACTAGACTAGGGCATGGAATGAGAAATATTTTTGCAATATTTTTAAGAATTCACTAAGTAGGCGAAGGTCAGAAACAGATTTATTAGCAATGACTATGTCAAACTTGTGCTTCAAATACCACACATATGCTATGTGAGTACACTTAAAAGTGTATACCTAGCTTGTGATTTATCTATCGTAACTTGGTACTTTTCCTTCTGAGCAGATACTGTGTGGAATTCAAAACAGAAACACTTTCACAGCACTGTGCTTTGGAGAATCGGCCGTACGCTCGATGGATGCAGTACCTCCGAGTAGGATATACTGTGTGTGTAGCTTGCCAGCCTCCAGCTATGAACGCTGACACGCATCGTTGCTCTGGAGATGGCCATAATGCAGATGGGTAACAACTCTTTTTTTCTGCTGTCTCTTCTGTAGCAAAGACTTCTCAAGGTGTCACTAAAAGCTGCATTTTATATTATACCTAAAAAATGAAACTTGTAGAGCTCAGAAGATTTACCCTTTCAGTTCTCACATAAATTGTTACCTAGCTAAAACTGGGGAAGCATTTCATTATTTTGAGATTTCAATTCTTTAAAACGTCAGAATTTCAATATTCAAGAGTTCAGTGCTTTGAATGCTTTATTTACTGTTGTGAAAGGGTGATGCAGCTTCTGTAGCGCAAGAAGTCTTTTTACAGCAATGGGCACTTTTACTTAAACCCAGTCTTCCCTGCCATAATCCAGATCCTGTTTGGTTTAGGGTTAACCTAACCCTAACCCTCTTGTTTCAGGTTAGTGGTAGTGGATCCCAACTCCTCTCAAACCTGTACATCTTGTTTCTATAACAGTAATTTTGAAAGTAGACATTTAATATTCAGAACAGATTTTTATTTGCTTTATACATTTATTAATATGTACAGTACAACCAGCTACTCAATCCACCATCCTGTATACTAAAAGAATACAGTGTCTGCTCCAGAAACCATTTTAAGTGCTAAAAGTGCTAATTAAGTATTAAGCAAATTTCATCTTTGACATATTATACAACACAACCTAGTAACTTGAAATACAGTTTTCAGCGCTTTAATCCTCACTTATTGTCACATTTCAGAGGTAAGATCTTACACTGGGAAGCAGTTGGCAACTCTCAGTGCCAAGGAACCTGGAAGAAGATTCGGCAGCTGGAGCACTGCTCATGTCCCCTTGTGCATAGCTTTATTTTTACATGAAAGTCTAAAAGACCTTTAAAAAACAGCAACAACAAAAAGATTAAGAAAATTAACCAATGCCAAGAAACCCACATCTTTCTGCTGCACTTTCTGGAGCCTAGACAAATTTTAAATGAATCAGAACTTTTGAAGAAGCATTCTGGGAAACTCTCTCTGCCTTAATACAAAACACTACAACCGATCTTTGTATTAGAACACTAGAAGCATGCTTCCATGTTTCGCTTTTGTAATTAAAGAGATAATGTTTCTAAATGTAGTAGCTGCTTTTCCTGAAGTTCTCGTTCTTTACTGGCCACAGTCCTGCCTACAGGCATTGCATCTACTCAGTGGAGAGCCAGACAAACATTCTCAAGACTGACAACAGTTACTGCCATCATTAAATAGCAAGGGTGAATAAAAACTAAAGTTGGAGAGCTAAAACAGGATTTCAGTTTAGATCCTTTGTTCCTTCCCAATATCATCTAGACAGTTATTTATACTACAAGTATTCTTCCTCTACATTGCTGTTTTCATATCCAGTCACCTTCACAGAAGACATATGACTAGCCAGTGTTGTTAAATAGCCTTGCTCAGAACTTCATGTCACTAATACATTGTGTGAACTTTATGGCAGATGAACCTAAACAAAACTTTGTGACTAAAACCTTGGCTGACATTAAAAAAATTGTTTATTATTACTTAAAACTGCTCATGCACAATGATTAGCACAGAGCATTAATACTAAAACACTTTCTTAGTTGTCAGATACCTGCTAAGACTTTTTCAGTTGTTGGCTTACAGATGCTCTAACATTCCCTCTGAAGGACAATGCCTGTATTTCATCAAAATCCTGAAATCCATAATGTTTGCTAAAAAACAAAAAAAAAAACAAAAAAAAAAAACAATAAAAATGGTGACTTAAGGTTGAGAAAATTTACAGCTAAGACATGCGGCAGCTCTGTGCAACCTACAGACTACTGCTTGTCATTGTTTCTACCAGCTGCAAGAAGAAACTAGCATCTGGTGGAAAGAATGAGGAAGATGATCTGCCTGAGGTCTTGTCCACAGTAAGAGTGTGAAACAAAACTTTAAAACTAAGTATATAATCTTAACGGCAGTAGGCTTCCAAACCAGAAAGCAGAGAGATTTCTTAATACTTCCTGAACATTTCAGCCTGCAGGAATGTATGTCTTCCTTGTAGCCAGGAAAAATATATGGGAGGTTTATTTTATTATTACCAGTTTGGACAGATGCTTTTCTTTGTGAGGTTCTTGTAAAAGAAAAAACATATACAAGGATAATGGTACAGAAAACCTCTGAATTGATTTCCTTTTTGAAAGAATGCTGTGATATGTTAGTTTAAGTCCAAAAGTTCACACCAGCATGACAGTGAAAAGTATGGGTTTTCTGAGGTTGTGGAACCTTCTCCACACAATCTGAATCAAGAGAGACAGCCTAGTACCATCACTCGCTACAGTTTTTCATGAACATTATTTACAGTGACACCTTGATAGTTGGTTACCCCCATGAGAGCATATCTTAGCTTGCTATAACTTCAGAGACAGCAGAGAGCACAAATGAAACATGTCTCATGAGAGTGCTACCAGTGTCAGTATAGACTTGTTATTGAGCTCCACTTCAGCCATTTGTTTTTGAGCCTTCCTATTTCTGCTGGTCTAGAAGAAACCACTTAAGACAAGGTAGGTGACATAAGATAATCAAGAGAAGTTAGCTGTTAAGTGCTAGTACCATACTGTTTCTTTCCATATGTTTTCCATCTCTCCTGTGAGATAAGAGATGGTATTAAGCCAGTACATAAATTCAAAGTAATCTTCCACCTAGAACTTAAAGCTTCATTCTTAATCCCACCCAAACCGAACCACCCCCCCGGCTCCCACCTTTACTATTTATAAATAAGAAATTACATGGAGTATCACATTTTTAACTGTAAGAAAAGGAACTGGTTTATAAAATGAGCAATACCAATACATACATATTTTTTTTCGTATAACCTGCTGACAGAAATGACAAATCTGTCAAAATTTCAAAGTGAAGCAAATCAGATTAGAATGAATTATATGGCAGGAAGTAAAATACTAAAAAGCTCAATCTGACTAGAGATACAACACTTTAAAAATAGAGAACACTTGACTATCAATCCAAACAAGCTGCCAGGCATTTAATACTTTTATATACATAACTGACCTTTCTTAAATCACTGCAAGCATTCTCCCATTTCAGAAATTAGGTCATCTATTGTAAAGCATGGCCTTTTACCTACACACATTTAAGTCATCACTCCACAAGCAAATGAACTTACATGAATGTTTAGTATCTACTACTTTTCTGTTCTGTATTTTAGGACGGCAACACTGCTGGACACTCTGAGACTAAAATAAGTTAGTATTCTGAAAAGACAGACTAGGTCCTTATGTAGGGAAAGGTTAAGAAGAGTCGACTCCTGTAGTCCAAATTAGCCTTGTTCGATCTTGCAGAGTGTTCTCCATCTGTCCTTCAACATGACACTAGTTCGGTTGTTGAAGTCACCATGGACCAAAATTTTAGCCCAGTTACCCACTCCAAACTCTCTTACTCCTAATTTCAGTTTCAAGTCTTCTTTGTAAGTCCATCGCTAGGGGAAGAACAGACAAAAATATTAGATATACACAGAAATGTATGAATGTAAAAGCTAAGCTTATAGAAAACATAAAAGCAAGCTCTTACACAGCTCTCTAGTTATTACTAGACTATCACAGTGCAGATGTCTGAGGGGTCAGTAGGGTCATTCTGATTTCTTTTAAGCTCTGTAACTTGATGCTAAACCCAAAAGCAAAGGTTACCAAGTCAAATGTAACAACACAGTAGCAGACATCACCTGGAATAAAAACCACATGCTTCAACATTCGCATGTTGCAGGAGAAAAAGACAAGAAAAAGAAACATCAGGCAAAGTTTTGCTTTGTTCAAAATTTGCTTTCCAAAATTGTACTTTATTATCGAGTTGAGCCAAGACAAATCTTGATTGATCCTAGTATGCATCACAAAAGAGAAAGCATTTTCACAGAATCACAGAATCCCAAGGGTTGGAAGGGACCTCAAAAGATCATCTAGTCCAACCCCCCCGCAAGAGCAGGGTAACCTACAGTACATCACACAGGAACTTGTCCAGGCGGGCCTTGAATATCTCCAGTGTAGGAGACTCCACAACCCCCCTGGGCAACCTGTTCCAGTGCTCTGTCACTCTCACAGTAAAAAAGTTTTTCCTGATGTTCACATGGAACCTCCTATGCTCCAGTTTACACCCATTGCCCCATATCCTATCACTGGACATCACTGAAAAAAACCTAGTTCCATCATCCTGACACCTACCCTCTACATATTTGTAAACATTGATGAGGTCACCCCTCAGTCTCCTCTCCTCCAAGCTAAAGAGACCCAGCTCCCTCAGCCTCTCCTCATAAGGGAGATGTTCCACTCCCTTAATCATCTTTGTGGCTCTGCGCTGGACTCTTTCAAGCAATTCCCTGTCCTTCTTGAACAGAGGGGCCCAGAACTGGACGCAATATTCCAGATGCAGCCTCACCAAGGCAGAATAGAGGGGGAGGAAAACCTCTCTTGACCTACTAACCACACCCTTTCTAATACACCCTAGGATGCCATTGGCCTTTTTGGCCACAAGGGCACATTGCTGGCTCATGGTCATCCTCCTATCCACCAGGACCCCCAGGTCCCTTTCTCCTTCACTACTTTCCAGCAGGTCAACCCCCAACCTGTACTGGTACATGGGGTTGTTCTTCCCCAGATGCAAGACTCTACACTTGCCCTTGCTGAATTTCATCAAATTTCTCCCCGCCCAACTCTCCAGCCTATTCAGGTCTCGCTGAATGGCAGCACAGCCTTCTGGTGTGTCAGCCACTCCTCCCAGTTTAGTATCATCAGCAGACTTGCTGAGGGTACACTCAGTTCCCTCATCCAGGTCGTTGATGAAAATATTAAACAGCACTGGTCCCAGCACCGACCCCTGAGGGACTCCACTAGTCACAGACCTCCAGCTAGATTCTGCCCCACTGACCACAACTCTCTGCCTTCTTCCCTTCAACCACCTCTTGATCCACCTCACTACTTGATCATCAAGCCCACACTTAGCTTATCTATGAGGATGCTGTGGGAGACAGTATAAAATGCCCTACTGAAATCAAGAAAAACCACATCTACTGCTCTACCATCATCCATCCACCTAGTTACTTCCTCATAGAAGGCTGTAAGGTTAGTCAAACATGACTTCCTCTTGGTAAAACCATGTTGGCTGCTCTTAATTAACCTACAGACTAAAAATCAAGACACCATTTAGCAACAAAGGAACTCCAATGTGCTTAGAAAAAACACCCCAGTATCTAAAATGCTGACAGAAGCAAAAATGATATACACTGCATTTGAAAGGGAGATCAGCCACATCTTCAGATTAGCAGCTATGCATTTGGCTTTCTCCATTTGTTAAGCCAACCACCTAAATAAATCTCATTGTCATGACCTACAAGCTTTTTAAGCTTTAGGGAATGACATTTCTCTTACAGAAGGAGAGAAAAAACTACTTGCTCTTATACATCTGTAAGCAATTCCTTCCAGTGAAGTCTTCGAGTGTACCAGTTCTTCCTTAATTGCTTCTTGATACAAGTATCTCAATACAATTGTAAGACTGCACACAGAGGGAAAACTGATTTAAAAAAAATAAATAATCAAATACTTGATTTTTGAAAATTTATCTTTACAGTAAAGTGTGTGGAAGAACTAAGCATCAACTCTTTTATTGTAGCTTTATAAAAACATATATTTAGATAACAAAAGTTCACAGATCCTACGTATCTATCATGCCTATTTTTAATCACTGAATTACAGAGTCATTTTTTCCACTCTGGAATAGCAATAAGCAATTTTAACAAGAAATGATTTTAAAACAACTTATTCTGCTAGAATCTGATCCTCTGATAATGTTTTAAAATCCTTGCTTGCTTAATACACAACTAATCATACTGATTTACAATCGGCACACCTCCTTAGCCAAACTGAATTGCATATCATCAATGCAAAACCAGGAGCTGTATTGTATAATTGTTTGATTTAATGTATCTGTGCTCACTTCTACTTCTTGCACTGGAGATATGCTGCTGCTCCTGATGGTCTCATGGACCATAGTTATTCATGAAAAGAGACAAATGGTCAGGGGCACGTGTGCTTTTTTACCAGTGAACTTATACCTCTACCAGAGGAGAGTAAGTGACTTGGCTGGCTGTGCGTCTTACATGGGTACCACATGGGGGTGGCATTATGGGTGACTGTGACCATGTCAGCATCCTCTGGGTGTCCCCCTCCCTCTCCCTTCCATGTCAGCGTGCCTCTAGGATTTGTGCTCAGCTCCACTACAGGGTAAACCTGCAAATGGGAAAGCAGCAGCCATGTCTCCCAGCCTGAGCAGGGACCCTACATGAGAGCCCAGCAGCCAGGCAGGAGGGTCCTGGGTCAGGGATATTAGAAGAAACAGCCACTGCTAACATCCCTCAATGGTTCTGTAGCCAGGAGAAACTGGTCGAGTTGTGAGTATTTCCCAAGACTGAATGTGTATAATCCTTGTGTAATGATGGACCAATCCTTTGCTAATATGCCTACAACAATAAATTTGTAACTAAACATGTAGAGCCTTACAGGGACTCCCAAAGAGTACATGTGCTAATAAATCCTCAGGTATGTACAGAACACTAAAAGAGCGATAGGAGCTGTAAATGCCTGAAGCTGAAGGCCTAGAATGTGTAGGTTGGGGGATGAAGAGAGAGGTTTAACAGAGGACATACAAGATGTCCACCTGTAAGTAACAGATCACTTCCAACTATTAAATGGATAAATATATATATATATATTTTTTTTTTTTTACTGTCTCCTATTCTAATTACCTAGAACTCTTCTCAGGATCCTTAAAGAACTTGGCTCTTAAAAGCATGAATTCAGGCATCCAGGATGGGCCAGATGACAATTTGGGTGACATTCTACATGACTCCTCCCTTCCCTTGAAATTAAGCTGCTAAAAAATGGCAGCAGCACTCAGAAGTGAAAGGCAGGGGGGTGTCCTGGGGTAAGGCAAGGGGAAAAATGTTAGATAACATTCAGTCCTATCAAAACTGTATTCTGGTTATTCTGCAACAAGTAAAAATTTGGCATCTACACAGAGTGTAAGCTGAGGTACAGGAAGATCAAAATTCACATCTGAAAGTTGGACTTACCCCAGCTTAATGGAACTATCAGTGCCTCTTCAAGAAACTATGATCACTGATAAACCTTACTAAGCAGTGAAGGAATCAAGAGTGGTAGTAGTTAAGCTGTATTTCTAAACAGTTAAAAACCTAAACCATTTCTAAAGTAGCTCAGCTTTTATCAGAAATACTTCCTTTTCCCAATACTTCCCGTTCCACAGATATTCTGCAACATTAGCAGTGAATAGTGCGGTTTTTACTCCTATTAAAAGGCCAGAGATTCCACTGGAACCATCTAGTACATCTCATTTCAGAGCATGCCAGAAAAGCTATCCTAAACAAAAATCTTTATTCAAGTAACACAGTTATACTTGACATACAACAGCAGATAATTCAAACACTTTCAGCAACAGAGACAATCACAGTTACTTGTTACATTTGCTTTTAAAAGGGTTGGATTTTGCTTGTTTTGCTTTGAAATTGTTTATATTGAGCATTTTTAAAAACAAATTTCTTCTGCTTTAACATGTAAATGAAGAACCTGCCTAACAGGTAAACCAGGAAATAATTCATTTTCTTTTCACTGAGGAACTGCATTGAGCAGTAACTTGCTCCCCTCAGCCCTGCCACTGCCTGTGCCCCTCTGGGGTGGCTGTTATGTAGACTCCTGCATTCCACTATTAAAAGCTACCAAGATTGGGTGGAAGACTGGACATAATACAGCACTATACTTGAGCTAACATAATCACAGTGCCTAGTCCAAAACAATATGACATTTGGCTAGTTCAGAATGCTGGCAGAGCTTGAGTTTGCCAGATAGACCTTGTAGACATACCCCAATGTATCTGAAAACCTTGCTATTCCTTAGAGTCAGTTCTACTCTAGTAATCTGTCTTCCTTTGATTGTGCATTCTGGGACTGCTCTGATTTCTTTTTTCCTCCAAATTTAAATATGGATTTTTTTTCCATACAAGTGTGACTAAATTCTGACAACCCAAATTTTCAGACACACTCTTTAAGCAAACTGTCAGATTTCAGACAACTCACAGGACTTACCATACACATACAGCATATAAAGTTGATTACAAACAGTTCCCTAAATCCCATGACACCTGCATCCCCTAATTTAGGAACAAGAAAATAAAGTACCATTCCTTTCAATAGCACTGCAGATTGTTGCATGCAGCTAACGGAAAACACAGCAATGAAAGGGTGAAAAAGGGCACTGAACCATTGCAATGAAATGTCATTTACAAAACAAGAGAAAACAATGCCAACATAGAAAGAGGAACACTACATGGAAGAGGAAGTTCTGGAAGTCAACAGCTCTGCCACTCACAGCACTCTTTCATGCATGCAGACACTTATGTAAGTCAGATTATTAAGAGGAGAAGATTTATTGTCTAAAAGAGCAATTATCATTGTTTTTTATACAATATTTATGAGGTCCCAATGTCAGGGAGTATAGCAGAAATACCACACAGACAGCAAATGCCTACTTTTCTAAGTGTTTAAAGAAACAGTTCTGAATCAATTTCTTTCAAGTTTTTATAAAATTTTAATGAGTTCTTTTCTACTATCAGATGGTACCTTTCTATAAATTTAGTATTTGTAGTTCAGCTTTAACTGAAGTGTAACAACAGAATTAAACATACAACACCTCTTTTTTGTTTTCTAGTGAGATGTGTGGATTGAGAACTGGCTGAATGGCAGGTTTCAGTGTTGTGGTCAATGGCAGAGCCTAGCTGGAGACCTGTAACTAGCAGTGTCTCCCAAGGATCAATACGGGGTCCAGTATTGCTCAACTTAGTCAACAATGACTTGGATGGAGGGGTACTGTGCCTCCTCTGCTGGTTTGCTGACAATAACAAAACTGGGAGGACTGGCTGATACCCCAGAGTGCTGTGCTGCATTCAGAAGGATCTAGACAGGCTGGAGAGATAGGCAGAGGGGAGCCTTTTTAAATTCAAAGGCAAGTGCAGGGTCCAGCACCTGGGGAGGAATAATCCCATGTACCAGCACAGGCTGGGGGCTGACCTGCTGGAAAGTAGCTCTGCTGAGAAGGACTTGGGGATTCTGGTGGACAACATGTTGTCCATGAGCCAGCAATGTGCCCTTGTGGCCAAGAAGGCCAAACCTGAGCTGCATCAAGAAGAGCATTGCCAGCAGGGATTTTATTCTGCCTCTCTACTCAGCCCTGGTGAGGCTGCATCTGGAGTAATGTGTCTGCTTCTGAGCTCTCCAGTTCAAGACAGAGAAGGAACTACTGGAGAGGGTCCAGCAGAAGGCTACAAAGCTGATTAGGGGACTGCAGCATTACTCCTATGAGGAAAGGCTGAGAGAATATAAAATTAAAAGGCAAAAGGAAAAAAAACAATAAACACAGTTATGCTCACCACCCGCTGACCAATACCCAGCCTGACCAGAGCAGCGATCTGCCCTTCCAGATGACTCTGCCCAGTTTATATACTGGACATTACATGCTGTGGGATGGAATATCCCTTTGGCTAGTTCAGGTCAGGTGTCCCATCTCTGCTTGTTCCCGGCATCTGGCAGAGCATGAGACTGAAAAGTCCTTGATTAGGGCAAGAACTACTGAGCAACAACTAAAAACATCAATGTGTTACCAGTGTTTTTCTCAGACTAAAACCAAAAAACACAGCACTGAACCAGCTACTAGGAAGCAGAAAAATGACTACTACAGCTGAACCCAGGGCAATAAGAAAGTGAAAAACTGTTTATATATAGCAGGTGGCTTCACCTCCAAGGACAGATGAGTTCTCGTTAGGACCTTAAGCAATTTGAGGACAGCATGTAACTGAAGATTTAACAAGTACTTCAGTAAAAAAAAAAAAAAAAAAAAAGAAATAGGAATAAGTACAACCCTCCTCAAGGATAGTCTGAAAAATGTAAGCATGGTTGTCCTTCCCTGTTCTGTAAAAACCTAAATGTCAAAATACACAAGAGAAAGACAAAACATAATAACATAAACACAATTTGATAACTTGCACTATTATCTAAAGAGAAAGACTCCGTATTACCTCCTAAGAGATATTATCAAGAGGAATTCAACAATGGGAATACATTTAATATTAATTTCATTCAGAAGTGCTTACCATTTTATCATGAGAAGTGAATAAAGTTTGCTATCTCCAAAAATCAGTTTGTAAGAGTGCACCCCAACATCAGATCAACTTCAAATTGCCTGCCACTAAGGCATAGACTTCTGTACTTCCCACTGATTGGGAATTTTGTCATTAGCTTCCCAAGAAAATACATGTTTTCACTTCATATGAACAAAGTATTGAATTAAAAAATTGCCAAACCTTTAACCTTCTAAGTGGGAAAATAAAAAGCCTTTGATATTTGCCTGAAACTCTCAGGGGCAAATGACATCCTAAATTGTTTAATCCAAATAGTGGAAAGATTTTTTGCTTTTTTCTACATGTTTTAAAAGACTCAGACTAAGCTTTAGTAACTGTATTTCAACAAATTAAAGGCTCATAAGCATTAGCAATAATATTTGAGACTGCTCAAGAAAAGGCCTTTACTTTTTTAAAGACAGGAATTGGAACTTAAAACAGTTTCAGGATCTGCAGCACAGCTTGAATAACGTGGATAATCTTAAACACAGTGCATTTTAGAGACAGTCAAATGAAGTTTGAAGGGGGAATAAAATTTTGTGCAGCACAGATTAATTTTTTTGTCTATTTAGATTAAAGAATGGATACAAACCTGTCTTTTTCGGACAGAAACCGAAGAATGTCCATGTTTTTCCACATTTTGCAAGCCATTCAAACCTAGAACACATCCAGACCATTGAGGAGTCAACATTAGGGCAGCAGTTTTTCATTCTACCATTTAAATGAGACAAGAATGTACAATGTATGTGCATACATGATAAGCCTTGATAGACTGGGAAAATGTCAGTCTGTTTATACATGAATATACTTTTATGTATGTATACACACAAACCTTATCTTAGCCCAAGGACTCAAAAAATAGGCTGCTCAAAAAAGTCACTATACTTTCTGTGCAGAAAGGCTCACAGAAGAACTGTATTTTAAACAATTAGGTAACAAGTGGCACATAATAATGAAACATTGTTACTTTGGTAAAAGTATTTTTACTATACTTCCTGCTCTCATTTTACATAGAGAGAATGGAAACTAACCAGAAGAACTATGATACTTCGCATTCAGCTTCCATCATTTCCACATAACAAGAGTCAGGTTCTTATTGTGGCAAGCATCCAAGTCATCTTAAGAGTTTGCCCTTTCAAGTACTACACAGCCACATGCAGAAGATACAATGACATCTCTTTGCAGTAAGAGGATCTTAACGTTTTTCAGAACCTACTTATGAACAGTGTACACATAATCCACGTTGTAACTTTTTGAAAAGCTATACCAAGAAGATGCACAAACATCATAATTTTGTTTTGATTTGGTTTTCAAACAATTTGGTTTTTGGTTTTCCAATCAGCCAACTTCTTTAGTTCCCTACCCCTCCCCAAATTACCTAGGCCAGAAGTCAAAGAGAGACAAGTTTCAGTACTTCCTCTGGCAGCTCTCTTCTGCACAGAATGGCATATATGCCAGTAAAGCAAACAAGCCCCCAAGCAAACCAGAAAATAGTGACTGATTTTGAAAAAATGAGTTGCCAGAGAGCCTTAAGCCACCTCATAGCTTCTAAGTGTGACAACCACCAAATCCTCATCTGCAGAAACCTCACACAAGAACTGAGAATGTTTTTTCCCACCACAGCAATTTTTATACTAACCTGATCACGCTGGTTAGCAGTTACCAAACCACCAACCCATTTATTGCAGGGTGGGAAGCAGGGAGAAAGTGTTTGTCATGACTGTTTCGAAAGCGTAAGAAATAAGCTAATACTCACCCTGAAGAGCAGTTCTCTCTCTGAGTTTCCCTCCTGAACAAGGCCTGCAAGGAACACAGAACTGAAGTAAAAATGTGCAGAACACGAAATGCCTTTGATCAAAAGCAGCAACAACAAAATTTTACCTTACTGTGGGGTTTCTTACATCTCCAGGTGACTGATGTGTAATACTGTGTTGCTCTTCCATTAACCTTAAAGAAAGAAAAAGCCCAAAAATAATTTCATAGGCAGCAGCTTGTCATTTACGTGATTTAAAAAAAATTAAATGAAAGAAAATCCGAGTATTTTTGCACAGAAACAGTGCAGTTTTATCAGGAACCGTTCTTCTTGCAATTTGTCTTCCTGCATACTGTCTGCATCAGTCATTTTCCTTAACTAAGCAAGGGCAAGTATTCCAAGTATAAAACAGCAGAAATACATTGATAATTTTTTTCAAAATAAAGTCAAAGGAAGGGGAAGGAGCTGAGCTTCAAGTGCCCCAACATTTCCTGGAAAAGTATGTAATTGTTTTGAGGTTCATGTTGCCAGAATCATGAAACAATATATCCAATGCCCATCATCACAGTAATGTAACTAAGAGAAACTTGGGTTTAGCTGTAAGGAGAAAGTAACAGACTGATTCCCTTTCCTTATTCTCTTTCTTCCACAGATGAGCTATAGCCCGAAGTCTGGAGGACAGGACTAAAAGAAGCTCAATCAAGCATAAAGGAAAAAAAACAAAACAAACCCCACAAACATTCCTATGCTTTTACTATTATAAGAGACTGACAGCTGTTTAAACTGAAAAATGTCTATCTCCAACAAGTACTTAAACTTAATGCCAAGCTATTTGAGGTAAATGCCAGAAGTTAACAACCATAGAAAAGTCAAAACTTAAAAATAGAGAATGTGCTCATAGTTTTCTATTAGACAGCAGTTTGGAACTAAATGTCCCTCCTTCTACCCACTCTTAGTTCTATGAGTTTCAAGTTACTGTCCAAGCATGTCCTTCAGCAGTACAGTGCTTAATGCAAACCTTTGTTTTGTTTCCAAATTCTCTTTGTCATTTTCATCAGCATTCACAGTGTTGCTTTGCAATGCTACTGCTCCCAGTCCTTGAGACTCCACCTCTTTCATGGCTGCCTGTGAGAAATGGAATCAGGAGTTTAAAATCAAAGCCAGTCAGCACCTAGACAGTAGTTTGCACTAAAACTAGTATGTGTGCTTTCTATTAGAACTAACAGTACGTATCTGTTGATGACCATGAGCCAGCAATGTGCCCTTGTGGCCAAGAAGGCAAATGGCATTTTAGGGTGCATTAGAAAGGGTGTGGTTAGTAGGTCAAGAGAGGTTCTCCTCCCCCTCTATTCTGCCTTGGTGAGGCTGCATCTGGAATACTGCGTCCAGTTCTGGGCCCCTCTGTTCAAGAAGGACAGGGAATTGCTTGAAGGAGTCCAGCGCAGAGCCACAAAGATGATTAAGGGAGTGGGACACCTCCCTTATGAGGGGAGGCTGAGGGAGCTGGGTCTCTTTAGCTTGGAGGAGACTGAGGGGTGACCTCATCAGTCTTTACAAATATGTAAAGGGTGGGTGTCAGGATGATGGAGCTAGGCTTTTTTCAGTGATATCCAGTGATAGGACAAGGGGCAATGGGTGTAAACTGGAGCACAGGAGGTTCCACGTTAACATCAGGAAGAACTTCTTTACTGTAAGAGTGACAGAGCACTGGAACAGGTTGCCCAGGGGGGTTGTGGAGTCTCCTACACTGGAGATATTCAAGGCCCGCCTGGACAAGTTCCTGTGTGATGTACTGTAGGTTACCCTGCTCTTGCAGGGGGGTTGGACTAGATGATCTTTTGAGGTCCCTTCAACCCTTGGGATTCTGTGATCTCATAGACCCTTCAGACATATACCTACTAGAATAAGCAGTTTCAAAACAACTGCAATGTGTTAATCATAAAGTGGTTTGGGTTGGAAGGGACCTTAAAGATCATCTAGTTCCAATCCCCCTGCCACAAGCAGGGACAACTTCTAGTAGGCCAGACTGCCCAAACCCCATGCAACATGGCCTTGAACACAAAATCATTACCAGTTAACAACTCAAGAGAAATTTTAGTCATAGCCCCAAGTGATATTTATACAGACACACAGAAATACAATTTGCTTAACAAGTGACCATGTAGATGTGTGAAACACAATGCAGAGATTTACTAAGATTGCAAACACTATCAAAGTACTCCAAGGTTTGTTTAATATAACTAGATTAGAAACTGAAAACTGACAGGCTTTGCAAGTTCATCTAGTTCTGTAGCACGTGGCAGGACCAAGCATAACCTTTCCTGTGTTAACAAAAGAATTTTGTTACATCCTGGCTAAACTTCTAGCCACAGATTATTTCTTCTCAATTCCCAAGAGGAGGAACAGTTCATTACTGTTTATAGAATGCCCAGAGAATTTTAAGATTCCTGCTTTTCCCCAAATTCCCCCCCAGTTACTTGCTATAATAAAGGACACATCCCTTCCCCACACCCTAAAATTAGTCCACATGATGTTGCTTTTGCTACTTTGCTATCAACTTTCTTCCCTAGCATCTTAAGGTATATTTACTACCCAAGCCATAAAATAAATCCTGGTTGTGCACCACCATTACTAAGCAGAGCCAACCATTTTCTATCCAACACTGTCTATATAACCCCCAAGTGATAGCTGGGTGTTGCAAAACAGATCAGAACATTACTAAGTTGACAGATCCATTACAGGCCAAATATTATATCTTTTTCTGCTTAGCCAGTTGCTCCTGTTTTCACCTATTTCTTCTTTCAGGGCTTGCTTTTGACTCCTGTTATTTTTCTGCCATCCATTCAATTTTCAGTCTTCTTGAAATCTTAACCTGTCCTTCACAGCAGCTTGCAGTCTCTCAACATGTCCCACACAACATCCTTCTCTCTAAATTGGAGAGATATCAATTCAATGGATGGACCACTCGGTGGATAAAGAACTGGCTGGATGGCCACACACAAAGAGCTGTGGTCAATGGCTCAATGACCGGCTGGAGACCAGTAACGAGCGGTGTCCCTCAGGGATAGGTGTTGGGACCGGTCTTGTCTAACATCTTCATCACTGACATGGACAGCGGGATTGAGTGCGCCCTCAGCAAGTTGGCCGATGACACCTAGCTGTGTGGTCCGGTTGATATGCTGGAGGGAAGGGATGCCATCCAGAGGGACCTTGACATGCTTGTAAGGTGGGCTGACGCCAACCTTATGAAGTTCAACCATGACAAGTGCAAGGTCCTACACCTGGGTCAGAGCAATCCCAGGCACAGCTACAGACTGGGCAAAGAGATTCAGAGCAGCCCTGCAGAGAAGGACTTGGGGGTGCTGGTCGATGAGAAAATGAGTATGAGCCGGCAGTGTGCGCTTGCAGCCCAGAAAGCCAACCCTATCCTGGGCTGCATCAAAAGGAGCATGGCCAGCAGGTCGAAGGAGGTGATCCTGCCCCTCTACTCTGCTCTCCTGAGACCTCACCTGGAGTATTGTGTGCAGTTCTGGTGTCCTCAACATAAAAAGGACATGGAACTGTTGGAACAAGTCCAGAGGAGGGCCATGAGGATGATCAGGGGACTGGAACATCTCCTGTACGAAGATAGGCTGAGGAAGTTGGGGCTGTTGAGCCTGGAGAAGAGAAGGCTGCGTGGAAACCTAATAGCAGCCTTCCAGTACCTGAAGGGGGCCTATAGGGATGTTGGGGAGGGACTCTTCATCAGGGACTGTAGTGACAGGACAAGGGGTAATGGGTTAAAACTTAAACAGGGGAAGTTTAGATTGGATATAAGGAGGAAATTCTTTCCTGTTAGGGTGGTGAGACACTGGAATGGGTTGCCCAGGGAGGTTGTGAGTGCTGCATCCCTGGCAGTGTTCAAGGCCAGGTTGGATGAAGCCTTGGGTGGGATGGTTTAGTTTGAGGTGTCCCTGCCCATGGCAGGGGGGTTGGAACTAGATGATCTTGAGGTCCTTTCCAACCCTAACTATTCTATGATTCTATAAAAGTCAGATAACACAAAACCATTCCCTATTTCACTCATTCATCCACGTAAGTACTGGAAGGCATTCTGGTTACAGAATACTTCCAACCACAGAAGAAAATGTTTCACTGCCAGAAATTTCATAAATATCCAAACTGCCACAACTTTCAGCTGTAAGTTTTCAAAACACTAGCTGTTTTACAGTGGCTGATGGTAGTAAAAAAAATCCTCTATATTGTGTTTTGAAAGTTAAGAGTAGGCTTCGAATTGTACTTGTAAAATAATTGTGCTTAGTATAGGTCCTTCTTCCTTGTAAGGCATTACGTGCAGACTGTTCTTGGGGCAGCTAACTTACAAGAGCTTTCTGAAGTGCAGTAGCTTCAACAGTAGGAGCTGCAAACTCGTAGATTCCAACCTTGACAACAACCTAGAAAAAGCAGCCTACAAAACAGCAGTAGGCAGTGTAGACCCATCAGGTGGATGAAAAACTGAACATGACCCTGCAAGGTGCACCTGCAGCCTAGAAGGCCACCATATCCTGAGCTGCATTAAAAAAAGCCTAGCCAGCAGGTTGAGGGAAGTGAATCTCCCCCTCTACTCTGCTTTAGTAAGACCCCAGTTGGAGTACAGCTCTGGGGGCCCCCAGTGTAAGAAGGGCATAGACCTGCTCAAGCATCATAAAGATGCTCAGTGAGCTGAAACACCTCTCCTAATGAGACAGGCAGAGAGAGCTGGAGTTGTTCAAAAGGCTCTGTGGAGACCTTATTGCAACAGGCCTATAAGAAAGATGAGGACATACTTTTCAGCTGGGTCTGTTGCGACAGGACAAAGGGTAACGGGTTTAAACCGGAAAAAAAAAAAAAGTAGATTTAGATAGAAGGAAGATTTCCCCCCCCCCCAACAATGAGGGTGGTTTAACACTGGAACATGCTGCCCAGAGAGGTGGTATCTGCTCCCTCCAAAGAAACATTCACAGCCAGGCTCAAGGGGCTCTGAGCAACCTCTGAGCAAAAGTATGAATGCTCCACAAAGTAACTCAGTCCAATGCAGAGTTTTCAGAAGTAAGATATGCAACATTAGCAAACAGCATGACAAATGTGCAGGCAATGGGGGTGCAAAACAGAGGGCCTAGGTAAGCTAATATGGAGTTTCAGGCCTTCCCCGACACCTCCAAATCTCCACCTCCTCTCAGACTCAAAGAAATAGCCTTGAAAAATAAATTTGGAAACTGACAGCTGAAACTACTAAAAGATATTCTTTCTTAAATGCATTCAAAGTGTAAGTTCTCTAGTCTCTGGTAAGAAAATGAAAACCCTAGAGGAACTTCAAGTTTGTTTATTTAAAATGTGATTCTTATTACCTTTAGATATCTGCATTTTTGTAATTGAGTAATTCAATATTCTTTTATAGGAGGTAAACATAAGAGAAATTCTTTACAATCCTCCTGAAAATGAGCTGAAGGAGGAATGTTGTTCTTGCCAATCTTAAACCACTTTTGAGCAAGACTGTTTGTAAGGAACTCTTTTATTTACATGAAAGCAGCAATAACAGTCTTCTATCTCCTATCTCCTCTGACATTCCTAAAGCTTTCAGTCAAACTAACAGGTCTTGAACTTTCAGTTTTCACATGAAAATTCATATAAACATCAAATATATAGTTTATTATCTTTTAAGTAGTCTGAGAGCAAAATTGCTTCTCTTAAGCACACAGTAAAGATGGACCTTATTTTACTTTTTTCCTTTTTTTTTCCAATCAGAAGTTGTGGAAAAAACAAACATTCATGAGGGATAGTTTACAGAAGTCTTACTTCTACTTCCTCCTAAACATACATTCAACCTTTTTTTTTTTAATTGAGAAAATACAAAGAAAAACTTCCTTTTCTTCTAATACAGTAACTGAATATTGTCTAAACAACCTACATGAAAGTATAAATCTATTTAATCTTATCAGGCACCTCTTCTGAAATAAGACTTGAAAATGTATTTGACATACCTGTAATAAGAAGTTAGTTTCATTTTCTTCCATGAAAAGTTCAATGTAAGACTTGATTTTACTTATCAAAACATTGTAACTGAAGGTTTGGAGAAGAGGAACATATGGATCCTTGCTTTTAATTACAGTTGCCAGCTTCATCCTTAAAGGCTAAGAAAAACACAGCTTTATACAACACAAATGTATCCTGTGGTAAAGTTGGCATCTATGCTAAACAGGACATACAGAAAGCTAAACATGATTATTATACAGTTTTCTGAATATACCTATCCAACTTCATGCTACATTTTGAAAGTGTTCTGAAGTCAGTTAGGCACAATACCAGTTTACTCAGTAAGTGGTTAAATATAACTTTCCAGAGATCCTTATTTTCATGCCCTTTAGGTGTAACATCAAAAGCAAGATTGTCAATGGAGCAAAACCACCAAGAAAAGTCCACTCACTACTGTGTTCTCTTTTCTCATTTACTGCCTCAAAAAGACTGCCACTGAAAGCAGTTCACAATGTTCAGGAAAAGGACTATTTAGTAGCATTAAGGACACCCTGATACTGGCAATCATAACTTTACATCTTATCTACCAACCACTCTAAATCTTAAGAGACCAATACATCCAACAATTAACTTCTGTGCACCGGTTGCATTCTTATTTATGAATGAGTACTTTACACAGACTATACTTTCCAAATATCCGAATGAAGAGTGTAACTGAAGATTTTGTTACAGATATGGAACTACTTATATAGAACACATATCCCAATATACCAGAAGACAGAGGCAGCATTTTTTCCTTCTTTTTGCCTACAGTCCTTTGCTCTTTTCTCCACCCCAGCAAATTCAGGTGTGTGCACCATCTATTCTTTTAGAGATATGCACTTGAACTTGCATCTTTTCAGAATGATGTAGTCAACAAACCAGGAGGTGGCCTGGCCTACACATTATCTTTTCCAGATAAAGGAATAATATTCACTCTATACTACAAATACTAACAAGCTTTTCTTCCCTGTGGTGCATCAATATGTAGAACAGTAGCCAGAAGAGACAGAGTGCACTGTAATGGTTCAGAAAAAGTCAGACTGATTACTTGGGAGTTTCTATGTCTCTGTCTGCATGTTTATACCATCTTTACTCTGAGAAAACAGCAATGTCAGACTCCCAGAATCCATAGTGACACCTTACATGAAGTGGGAGATGAAGTTCAGACTGATGCTGTCCATAGTGAATAACAACTGCTGCTAGAAACATTTTACTCCCATTATTCCTATCAGTCTCCTACCTACAAATTTCTTTTTCTATCTATAAGTGCCACAGGTGTGTAGGTGACTGCATAAGCAGCAATCACAACAGAGCTTTGCACATATTATTTGCTGCTTTGGAAACCCGTTCTCTTCTCTTAAAAGTGAAAGAGCTTAATGCAAGTTACTACCTTATCTGATTCCGAGTCTGTAAACAGCCTTTCAAGAGCTTCAGCAGCCTCCTTGAAATATCCATTTTCCACATAGACTGCTACAATCTATAACAAATATAATTTGAAGACATGCTGAAATACATTTCAACTGAGATAAAAAAAAAATAAAAATTTCACACTTAAATAGTTTAAGGCTTCCAAAATCCAGAGGATTATCTATTTAAGGGTTACCAAAAATTACATAGTTTTAACAGTTAGTTCTAAAGTAGCATTAAACGTCACTTATAAAGGCCCAAAGCCTTTTTGCCAGGCTTTTAGAAGGACCCTCGCTGATTTAAAATGTCCCATACTTACCTACCTAGTATTGCTTTAATCTTTCCCAGATTTTCAGCCCCAGTACCTGCCAACATGTTTTCACATGTTCAATAGCAAAGGTTTTCCAATACAAATACTAATTTTTAAGCAAAGAAAAAACAAAGCTACTAAGAATATATTTAAAAGCTCAAGATACAAATGGTTTTAAACCGATTTTTTTTTTTTAAGATTGGCAGCTTTTGAAACAATTTTGAACTGGGACAAACAGGAACCAACTTAGACAGGAAAAGGTCTGCTGCACAGATCTATTTACTCTGTATTGAAAGTACATCAAACTTAGAAAATTTAGTTCAGCCTGCTAACAGCGCAAACTTTTTGTAAAATGAGCCCTGTAAAATGAGCAGAATTAATAGGTACCACCCTAAAGTATTTTAAGGCACACAAACCTGAATTTGAATCAACTGACGAATATCTTTATGAAGCTTTTCCAGTTCAATTTCTTCCTTTTCAAGTAAAGTCCAGAAAGACAGAGCAGATTCCAAAGGTGAAATTCTTTTATGATTTTCAAAATGGCATTCTTTGGGCAGGGAAGTGAGGAAACAGAAAAAAGTATTTTAAAAATTTGAAGGGTAAAGCTAAATATATTATTTATACACAATAAAGTAATATGCACTATACATTACTTCAATTCTTTTTTCCTCAAAATTTTAGTCTCTCTCTAGTCAAAGTGTGTTTAAGAGACCCAAGTTAAATGCCTTCTTTTCAGAGAGATTGGTTCTTCTTGCCCATACTAATAAAATTACTGTTGCATTTTTAAGAGAGGTTATGTGTCTGGTATTTATTGTTCATTTAAACGTGCAACAGTGCTAAGTTTAGCATCTTGTATTTGGGCTGGCATTAGCAATACTCTTGCATTAAGTTTGGCATCAGATATCAAAACACTCAGTATTGATACTGGTAATTTTGTAATATAACCACTATCTTAAGGTTTGTTTGTTTTTTGTGCTCCCTCCCTCTCCCCCAAGTTTATATATTCCTGTGTCTTTACTTTTTGTTATATTAGAAGGGGTTAGACTGAGAGGGAAATTCAAACAGCTTAACACAGAAAAAGCAGAAGCAACCTCCTGTGTCATTGTACTGCTGTGCCAACACCAAGGTTTGTGCAAACTCCCAGCAAGCAGGATCAGTAACCAGCTTTGGCAGAAATCTAGCCCAGCCAAATAACCTTCAACACTCTAGGAACAGTTTCCCAGTCTGGTCATTGCCCACTTGCACAAGTGAGTATGCCAACATAACAGATACAGTAGGAGATGGCAGATGCACAAGTCTGCTTTTTTCTTCCATGAAACTGCCAGCTTAGCTTAAGATGTTCACTGAACAGCCTTACTTATTCTTTAATTTTAGATGACATAGCAGAATCTCTCACAGCATCTTATTTCTTACAGTAATTTTCAGAGAGAAGGTAAACAATTTAAGCAATGCTGAAAATACAAAAAATATTTGATGCCCACTACAGTAGAAGACAAGCACTGAAAATTTAAGTAGTATCATACACATAGATACACACATTAAAAAAAAACCCCAACAAACAACAACAAAAAAACCCCCAAAATAGTAATGAGGCACACTTCTGGTTTCTCTACTTATTGTTTCAATTAAGTAATGACACTTCCTATTAAGGTTATTATAATACTGTAAAACCAAAGTGTTTAACTTAAAGAGCTGGCATCTGAGACAGCCTACTCTATTTTAAGGCTCAATACAGATTAATTATTTTAATAACTGGAAACAAATGAGGAAAGCTACCATACAATGTATTAGCTTTCTGTGTATATTGTGCAAGTACATCTGATGTAACACCCACTTAAGCACATGCAATCTTCCTTACCATAAAGGCCATTCTCTACACTGCTAGATAAAAACCAGACACTGAATTTATATTGACAAGTGCTATATACAAAAATATTGTTTTAAAACATTACCAGCAAAGTTGCATAATTTGTATATGATGAGAACCAGATTTTAATATTTAAAATACTTAGTTGAACTAAATAAAGAAAAGTATTATTACTTGACAAGTAACATCAGAAATTTCATTTTATAAGAACAATCCTTTCTGTCACATTTTTTTCTTCCATGCTCATGCTGGCAAGACTGGTTTTATAGACCTTAAATTCCAATGAGCTTTATCGAGCAGTAAAAACTATCATCAAAAAAGTTAAGTCTTCCAGAAACTTCAGCATGGAAGCAAAGTCAGTTTGGCTAAACCAGCAATTTCAGAATACAGCCAAACAGAAGACGTGACAGTGAGTAAGAGTCTCAAGGACCTGTGGCCAGCTATAAGCCTTACAGCCTTCTGTAAGGAACAAGAGAAGCCATCGTTTTCATCCATATTCTTATTCCTACTGCTTGTCCTACTTTAACCTCTACAGTTACGTGTGCAGAAAGGAATGCACATTCTGTACTTTAAACTTGCAAATAACATTCACCAATAAAATAGTCAATCTTTTCCAAAATATTTTGTTGATACTAACCTGACCAAAACCCCCATCCCTATAACTTAAGCAGCATACAGTCATCGAAACTCAAAGCAGCTAAATCACTCAGCACAGAACACCACTCGTCCTGCATACATGTGGAATAAAGACAGTCCAAAAGGTAGAGTTCAGACATTTTATTAGATATACATAAACATATGTACAGTGAGACTAAAACATAGCCTTTACTGTAGATAAAGGTATTAGCATGCATAATATAACTCTGTGCAAGTTCATGCAAATCTATGTAAACATGCGGGGTGGGAAGAAAAAGGTATTTACCAAGTTTTTTTCCTTTTGCAATCCTTATCAAAAGCTGACAGAGATACACCGTTTTTTTCTGATGTGTAGGTATTTTGGAGAGGCCATTAATAAGAGCTAGAAAAGAAAAGTTAAGTCAGTCTCGCTCCAGCACTGCCACTGTGTGGCTAGAAATATACTAGGCACTACATTATCAGGCTTTAATAATCTACTAAATTTATAATTCATTAAGAAACAGATGAAAGCATTTAGCTAATATCTGTCAGTGTTAGAAGAACTTAAATCATAATAAAGAATTTGACCTGAAAAACCTTCCCCTCTTGCAGTTCACAACAGTAGCCTAGAAGTGGTAAGATGCATCACAGGCATATATCATCAAATTAGGAAACCACCATATCTTACATAAATAAGTGAAGTTTTATTTTTCTGGGTAACTTACTATGAAAGACAACTGTCTGCTCTAGGGAACACTCACATATGGAATGCTCACAAAACATGACCGATATGCAAATGGACAACATTTACATGTTGCCATAGCAACTGCCAGACCAAAAGCTATAAGGAGGGATTAGTCAGAAATGTAAACCTACAAGGTAAATCCTCCTTGCAAGGTTGGAAGCTCACACGCATTATTACATATTTTAGAATAGGAGCCACCACGAGATTATTTTCATCATGCTGGTTTACTGTGAACTTCATATTTTTTGTGTTGAATATAGTAATTTATCTTGACAGCATAATACAGAAACATTCAAAATGAAAAGTGAAGAATGTATCAAGTGACTTAGCCAAGTTGCAGACTGAACACTATTTCAGGAAGCGTTTATGTACACATTTTTGTGTCAACCTAGCAAAAGCCAGGATTCCAGGGCATGGGACCCCCAAGTTCTGCAATGACAACTAGGGTACATAACATTGTTTTACTTGGAAGCAGTACTTTGCCTACTTGCTTATTAGCATACAATCACCTATGGACAATGGATAAGCATGAAATTACAAAGTAATTAGGATAGCCCTAAATGAGTACCAGGATAATGTCATTTGGGCTTGGAACAACATATTTACAACTGCTTCAATGATGACAGAGCTTTTAATTCCTATAGCCAAAATGGGAAGTAAAAGCACATTGCTTAGAACAGAAGTGCCAGTCATTATAATCACAAATTCATGCATCTTCCACAGCTGACAAGAGAGTTCAAAGAGTTTGGATGAGTTCAATGATGGAGACAAGCATTCTCAATGCCTGAATATGGAGCCAGAGCTTGGAGATGTTGGAAGCAGGCAGAATACTGCAGCTGAAGAATTCCACAAGCCAAAAGCTGCCAAGTAGCTTGAGATCTTTCACTTTTCTCTGTTCTTTTAAGGTGCATTAATGCTTTAGTTCTGAGCAGGGGTGCATTTTTAAATTTAAATTTTGCATTTAAAAGGCAAACTTTCTGTTCTCAGTTTGTACAATGGAGACATCTTTAGTATACACATTAAATTCCTTTAGAGCTATTCCAAACTGAAACCGAAACCTTGAATTTTTTACTGTGTGGACAGCAGGTCCTTAGCAGCAATTACCCACAAGTAATGTAGACAAACAGAAAGAGACATAGACTTATTACTTCTCCAGACTCTTCTACTTCCCCACCCCAAGGCAGTTTTATTTCATTAGTAGTGCCCTTAATTATATGACAAGCTTTCCTCCCGGTGGCCACTCAAATCTATTTCTCATATTAGTCTTCCATTAAGATACTCTACAAATCCAGTTCCTTACCATGCAGATACCTACACAAGCTCGTTCAGATATATTGACCACAATACCCTGTCATGGCAGGATAAGATAGGCAGAGCATATGACCTTGCCATGCTGTCTTTTAATCCTTAATTCCAGGTAACTACCTATTTCTACTTGGCAGTGTACTGAGCTATATGACAATACTATTTATTACCTAACAAAATAGCTCATCCTGTTCCCTTAGCCTTCCTGCTTCTCTGCACTTGCTCCAGTTTGAACTGACCTTCTTGTTGACAGCCAATTATTATTTCAGTAGTCTCCCTGTGACATAAGCAAGAGTTGTACCTCTGTATTTCTATGAAGCAACTACACTGACTTTTATAATACAATCTTATGCCTGTGCTTAGTTTTTCCCCATAGACTTTTACACTTCTGACTTTGTAATCCTATAGCATGAGTATGTCCAACTGTCTGCTGCTAAACAAAGCAGGAACAAATTCCAAAGTCGTTATTAGTTTCCAGCTCCACAGGACATTGTATTTTGCTCAGTTCGGTAATTTCCACCAATATGGTCCTATAGTCCTCCTGTTCTTCTCAGGAAATATTCTAATCTGCATCTGTGTTGACAGTGAGTGCTTTCCACCTACATCTTGGTGAAATTTCAGTACAACTTTCCCACCGAGCCATAGTCCCATGGACAAATGGGAAAGCCCCATTAATCGTTTAATCAAGCAGAACTCCATTCAATGTACTTTATTATATTATCTTTAGATTTCTTACCTCTCAACATGCCACTGTATTCCATTCTTTGCAAAAGTTTAAGTAAGTCACACATTCACATTAACCTGAACCAAGAACACATGTACAACACCAAAAAAAACCAAAAGCAAAACAAACCAAAAGCCCCCAAAGCTCTAGCCTGGTATCTTCAGGAAAGACTATTTCTAACAAAAAGCACCATATATCCAAATTTATCTGAGACATGGATATTTGTTTCCAGCTCTTAACTACTCTTAAGTATTTCTTATTTAAAATACATGTTTACTCATTCAACATCCCGTCACTAGACTTCATTCCACCTTTATCTGCTAGACAAGAGTTACTTGAAATACCTTTTTCTAGTTTTCTACCATAAGCCTGAATTTAAACTCAAATAACTCTGGGTATTTAAACAATTCTACACTATGTTTTAGCATATTTGCATCTCTTCACTAAACCCTCTTTAACTTTTCTGCAGCTTTGAACTCTTCAGCATATGAGCCCTAAGCTTAAATAAGCACTGACAGCACATTGGTAACTGCATTATACGTTTAAGCTTCACAGAACTGAGATGATAGATTTAACGCCAACGCTTGTATTCACCTCACCATCTAAAAGCCCTCAACCCAGCCACTCAGTAACCACAGGTCACTAGAACAGTTCAGTTTGTTTCCCTCCCTCGACCCATTCCACGAACACATTAAAATTCCCCAAACCTGCGATTATTTTACACCACTCCAGCACAGCTGCCATACCGCACACTAAACTCAAAACACCAGTGGATTAAACAAGTGGAACAAAAAATTCAGCCTCCACTGTTTTACTACCATCATGTGCAAACGTTGTTGATGGCATC
Organism: Lathamus discolor; assembly: GCF_037157495.1. Classification (NCBI taxonomy): domain Eukaryota; kingdom Metazoa; phylum Chordata; class Aves; order Psittaciformes; family Psittacidae; genus Lathamus; species Lathamus discolor. The sequence goes on along the minus strand of NC_088885.1, from coordinate 127,241,667 downwards.
AGGCAGCCTCAAGAGACTACCCTATATTATAAGAATCTTCTTAAGTCCTCAAAAGAGCTAAAAACCTCCTACCGACCGCCGTCGTTAAGAGGCTGTGAATATAACGATATAAGACAGGTACCCCTCACACTCCGCAGGGACACAGCGCCTCCAGAGCCGCGGGCGCCCACTCCCTCAGAAGCACAACAGCTGCGGCCTCTCACCATGCGCCACGCTGCTCCACCGCTGGAACTCTGCGGGGCACCCGTCCCCGAAGTGCCGGCACAGGCAGCAGCAGCAGAACTCCAGCATCCAGCCCGCGGCCACCGCCTTCACCTCAACCGACGGGGCCGAGCTCCTACCCGCCTGCGGCGCCGCCGCCATCTTCAACCCGCACACCAACGGAAACAGCCCACCCCTTACCACGCGGCACCCATTCAGCGCAGCCACCTAGTCTCCGCGCCGCTTACGTCACTTCCGCTGGCGGGCGGGGTGGTGCCGCTCAGAGCTGGGTGGGCGGTGCGGCATAGGAGTTGTGCTCGGTAAGGGGTTGTGGAGCTGTGGGGTCCTGCTGCGGGGCACTCCCTGAGCTGCGAACCGAACAAAGGAGCGGCTCGGGGCACCCTGTTCCTTGGCGGCAGTGTTCTGGAACATCCAGGCCATGCGCTGGCTGGCCACTGGTGATTTGAGAGCTTTCCTCTTGTGGTTGCTGCCTCCTGAGAACAGGAGACAAGAGCCCAAACGTGGGTGTGCTGTGCATGTGTGAGAGGAAGGGCTGCCGTGGTTTAACCCCAAGCGGAACTAAGTACCACGCAGCCGCCTGCGTGTTCTTCCCTGCTCCCAGTGGGATGGGGTGGAGAATAGGAAGAAAAGATAAAACCTGTGGGTTGAGAAGAACAGTTTAATAATTGAAATAAAGTACAATATAATATTAACACTAATACTGAGAAGGGAAATTACAGCAATAAAAAAAGCACCAAACCTACAAGTGATGCACGGTACAATTGCTCACCACCTGCTGACCGATACCCAGCCTGACCCAAGCAGTGATCTAGCCCTTCTGGATAACGGCCCCCAGTTTATACACTGGGCATGACATGCTGTGGTATGGAATACCCCTTTAGACAGTGTGGGTCAGGTGTCCTGTCTGCTTCCTCCTGGCTTCTTGTGCCCCTCAGGGGCAGAGCACGTGACTGAAAAGTCCCTAATCAGGGTAAGAGCTGTTGAGCAACAACTAAAAACATCAGTGTTAAAGTCAAAACACAGCACTGCACCAGCTACTAGGAAGAGCATTAACTATCCCAGCTGGAACCAGGACAGGGGCTTCACTTTTGAGATTTAATGTTTGGCAACAGTTGTAAGCTTATGTTGTAGTAAGCTGATGTTGTAGTAAGCTTTCAGACACACGTTTGCACGTGTATCTACAATAACAACTTCAAGGACATGAATTCTTTAGAACAGGCGGATTTGCTGTTATTTGCCATACTGCTTTGGTAGTATTCAGGATAATGGCAAACCTGAAACTGTGACAAGCTTTATCAGACTGCTGAGAATCTCAGGAATCAAAATTCTCAGTATGCTTGCCATGAACCAGTTAGATGTCAAAAAGAAGATCATTATGCATTAATCTTTAATTGAGCATGCATCTGGAGGGCTTTGTAGTAGGAACTGCAACAGGAGGGTATGTTTAAGCTCAAAATTACCACGATCAAACAGCAGCAGGAGCAAACCTGTGAACTGTTGGCTTTTTGGCAGCAGTCCTATTCTGGCCCCCTTCAGAGAACCTTCAGAGGCTTCTGACTGCAGTGGTTCAAATGCAGAAGATAGTTCTGTGATGAACACTTGAGTGTTGTCTGGTTTTCTTTTAGTTACCATCTTTATTTATGGGTGGATTTTTGTATTTAGATTACCTCCACCCTTAGCACCTGGAAGGACCAAGATGCCTTTGCACCTTACCAACAGTACTACGTTATTTCTGCCTGCTTTGTGGGCAGCATCAGAAGATTGTTTTAAAGACTAAGTTGTCTCTTCAACGTGAAAGATACTTCTAATGCAATTAAATTTTCAATTAACAAAGTACAAATTTAATGTAATTTTCAAACTCTTTCTTGCATCTTGTGCCTTTCTGTACTTTGTGGTACTCTGTGTTGTGTTATCTGGAACTGCAGCTTGTTTGCACACCCGCAAAGGAGCACTGAGAGATAGTAATGGGGGAAGGAGAGCCCAAATAGTTCCTTGCCCTGGGTACTCAGGCTCATCACAGGCCCATCTTCACAAGCCCAGAGGAGTACAGCACACAGCAGCAGGCAGGAACCCAAACTACAGACTCCTAGGAACAAACACCATATCTGGGCCCTTCCCAAGGCTGCCCTGGGAGACTGTCCAGGCATGAAACCCATCAGCACAAGTCACTGGGAGCAGTTCTCTGGATCATGTTTCGAGCGCTGCCAAGGAGTGGGACACGGGATGGGAGGCAGGGGAAGAGCATTTTTGGATCGCACAGGACTTATTAGGGGAGAAACCAAAGGCAGGAAAACGGAGGGATTAGGTGAACAGAGGGGCAAGGGGATAAAAAGATTGCATGAAAATAATTGGCTGGTTGTTATGCTTGTCTGCACATGATCAGTGTAGTCTGTCCCACGTCCTTATTAAATTTGTGTCTTACTCTTTCCTGTGCAAAGGCTGTGTGTATATTTGTATGTCTGAGCCCAGTGGACCTCCATCCTGCTCGACCAGAGAAGGGAGCAGGATGAAACCATTGGTACTGTTGTCAGCGTTTGTGTGAGTTTCCTCTGTGTCTCTGTGATCTTTGTGCCTGCTATGTACGTATGTGTGTGTGTATATATATGTGTATAGATGTGTTGTATACATGTGCTTTCTGTGCATGTGCCTACTGAAAATACATCTTTTGCATGTTTGTAAACTGAGCATTAACTACTAACATTGCATAAACACATTTTTTATGATTATTTTCTGGGTTTGATGAGGAAACAAATAGGAGAGAGGAAAGGTATGAGTACAGGACATGGGAAACCAGAACTTTATTTTAAATGGGCCTGACAGAATTCCCTGTTCAATTGCAGAGGTTCTGGAGCTGGTGTGACAAGTTCGTCAAAGTTTATGAACTGCAATAGCGTTACATCAAGCATGTTTTAAGGTTTTTTTTAAATACACTGGGATCCAATGGCATCTCTTACTTCTGTTTGCCTCGCTAATCACTGTTTTGCACAGTTACTGCAAATACGTTGTTTTGGAATACGTTTCAGCACTTTAGCAGTTTTAGAATCCTCCCAAAACAGTCTCCATTGTTATTTCCACAAATGATACAAAATGCAGTGGCTTCCTTGTTCTGAAGGCCTTTCTTTCAGATCTCTGCATGAAGTGGTCTTCTGTTATTTTCATCTTGCCCCAACCAGAATCAAGAATCCTATAAAAAGATACTGATAGGGGGACAAGAGAGATGGAACAAAGGAGTCATACAGTGAAATCTCCAAGGTCTCTTATGGAAGTTTTTGTGGGATTAGTCTGGTTTATCTCTTTAGCTGTCTTTTCTGCCCAAAAGGCACACTTTGAGAGCTGCTGAGCTTTTTCAGGCGTGTTGTGCTGCCGTCTTTTGTTGCGTGACAAAGCTGCTTCTTGGCTCACAAACTAATTTCTCCTGAGTATTAGAGCATAGGTTTACCTTAGTAGCAGTGCTGAGCTATGAGACCGATTGAACCAGTAGACTTTAAAATGAGATATGTTAAAATCCTTACAACAGTGAAACACACATTTAGTTATAATAGTGGTTATATACTATTATATGCAGTTACTTTGGAATAAAGGTGAAAGTGATGGTTGAATACTCTTGATACACATTTATTCAGCCAAAATGCTGACCTACTGTAATTACATTAGTTCAGTGGTAATAGTTATGCAATATAGATCGATGAAAGAATCAAAATAACAGAGCCACAAAAGTTCTGTTTAAAGAATATTACTGAAGTTATTCATCATATATAGAAATAAAGGATCAGACCAGACTTCTGGTAAAACAATGTCAGAAATAATGGATCTTGGAAAACCACATCTGTCAAGAAATTACTGGCAGTAACTTTCCATTCAGTGAAGGATTTTATTTATGAGTAGGCCAAGATTAGTCAAGGCTAATACTATATAGATATTTCACAGATTTATGGGTATGTGAGAGACTGATCTGAAATCAGATTCCACTGTTCATTCTCACAAAAATTGGTCTGAGAAGCTGAGATGGAAATCCACTTACCTTTTGTCTCAGAGATGGGTGGTAGAAGTTGAGAAAAGAGTCCAATATCCATTGCCTGGGAGAAGGGTGTGAGGAGCTGGACTGGGACTCTACTGTACATTGACTGAGGGATGAGTGGGAAAGAGCTAAGACTCTTCCGTCCATTATCTGTATTCTGTCTTTCCTTGATCCTCTGGGCATGCAGTCTGCTGTGGATTCAAATGGTTTGGGATTTGCAGGCAAAAGTGGAAAGGCTGAACCAGTGGCTCCCTTGTCTACAGTCGCAGGCCACATGAGTACCGAGGAGTTCTTGTAGTGAGGTCTAAACCCAACAGTTCTGTATGAAACTGTTTGGGAGCTCTGGAGGTCACTGCAAAAGCACATGGCCCCTTTGTGGATGGATACTGTGGCTTCCAAGGGGATAGAATCCATATGGAATCTGATCAGTGGGAAAGGAAGCAGTTTCTGATTAATTAACTAGAGAAAGTGTAAGAGAAAATGAATTGAATTTCCTGAGATCTGAGAAGCAGGGTATTGTTCACCATATATGTTCCTGTTTTGACTTTGCAAGCTTAGATGTCTTGATTCAGTATTGCAAATTTCTCCTGCTTTCTTTGTAAATAAACGCATTTTGTGGAATAGAATGAAACAGGAATTAAAATAAAATAAAATAGGCTAGATTTCTCCTCTCAATAGTGCTATTAGCACTTCTAAGATATTTGGATGATTTCTGAAGCTTATATTATAGATCTCCTTATTGTATGCTTTAAATACTGGACATTTTAATGGCTCATTAAGCTATTATATGTATGAAAAATAAGGATTGCATTATTCTCAGTTAATGTAATGCAGTTTCAGAGACAAATGTATATTACAGTATTCAATATAATGAACTCAGCAGGGTCTCCTCCCCTTTGCTGAGGTTAATTCACACACAGAAAAGGAATTGTTAGGTATTTTATTCTGCCCCAGCTACATTAGAGACTCAGACAGAGTTAAAGACAACATAGCTGACTACATTATCACCAACCATCACCACTGGCAAATTTGCATCACTGAGTGTCAAACCCATGTTTTACCACAGCACAAGACTCTTTTTTGGAAGAAGAATGGTAACTTGGCATGCTGTATAGCACTGACCATACTCCATCTTGCTACCAGAAGCAAATTCTTCTTGTGTTTTGGCTTTACTAAATGTCTTGTTTTAACCAGGGACATGCTGTTGCAGCTCACATGCTGAATTCCCGATGAAGTTAAATGGAATTCTCATTGGCTAAGATTAAGGCATTTATATCAGTTAAACAATTTCATGGTGTTTACATGTTTTAATGAATATACATGATGTTTATGGATTAAATTTTATGTAAATGAAAATTGCCTGATAAAGACATGTAGAATGAGTCCCTGAATTACTGGCCAGATGCTGATGTCTCTTGTACACTGAGTAATGACTGACACTTGGCACTGTCTTCCGTGGAATTATCCCTGAGATACACAATTTCAGCGTGGGTAACTACATTTCCATGAAATTATTATTAGAGGCCTTTCTGAAACTTTGCCTGTTTAGAAGTAATAATTTATTTATGTGTTTATTTATTTTGCTTAGTGTGCCAGGTACTAGGAACTGACATCTTTGAAACTGTTCCGAATGTGAAAATAAGGTCTTGGAAATATGATTCTCTGGCTCTACTGATTAGCTGAACAGTGCATGTGTTTAGCAGACTGAGGAAAAGAGAATGGACTTGCAATGATTTTAAATATTGTGAAAATAGTCAAAAGAGACATGCTTACCTGTATATCTGCAAAAGTAACAGAGCAGATGAGTTGTAGTTAATAAAAAGAACACGGAAAATTTGAGATACAGATGAGTGGGTGAAATTGAATCTGGTGTTGTTATCAATGTAAGCTTCCAAATGAAAGGGGAATCATTTGCTGTTGTTTAAAAGTGGGAGGTTGGTAGACTTCACTGGATTTCTAACACTTTGTTTTAAATAGCTATTGTGACAGGCAGTACATATATGAATGTCAAATTAATTTGCAATATTAATACACTCCTGGAATTACAACTTTACTCATTCAGAGCTCTGGATATATTCTGACAGTCCCTGTGATTTAATTCTGCAGAAATACTGGTTTGAATTTCCAAGGTTAACAAGACATGCTGATTATCCAAAAATCACTTTCGTTGTTGACTGTGGGGAAACACTGACATGAAACTTGGTTCACAGGAAGCAGAGGTAGCTGCATATTTATGCAGTGATGCATCTTTAAATCCTTTTTTAATTCATTTGTTTCCGTGGGTGAGAATAAGAGCTCAGACATGAAAACAGTAGCTGCACTTCCCTGTTACTGTTGAACACTATAGAATTGATATTTTTTTTAATGAACTAAGCTTTTTATTTCTTTTGATCTGGGAATCTTATTTTGTCCTCTACAAGAAATGTGGGTAACTTCTGATTTAGTTTTGAAATATTTCATAGAAAAATTAGAGCTTTTCGCCAGTCTTTACAAGGTAAACGTATTTGTGGAACTTGCTTGAAGTGATTAAATAGGACTTGCTTATATGATCCTAATGAGAAGGGGGGTCAGGCAAGCAGCAATGGGTAATAATTACAGCAGTAGTTCTACAGTTGCTGCCATAAGAAACTTCTTGTTTTGGAGATGTCACATTTCATGCCAGAATGAAATTATTCTAGTTTATGTATGCTTTAATTTGCTGGCAGATATATAAGCCTCACGGCAATCACAGTGATGTGCAGATATTAACACTTCCATTTTTCTGTGTGCATGAAAATGATGTCCTGGTATACAGCCTCTTTCAGTTCAACTGTGAATTAGTGCTGTGAGAACTGGGAGATCTTGCTTTCTGCTGCGCCTTGGTGAACAGAGAAATCTCCTTAGATTGCATCTATATCATCGCACATATATGAAGTATTGCAGAATTTTGGTTTGCAGGCTAATGTTGCAAGACAGTGCCAGATTCCGTATGTGCTATTGTGTGTGTATGGGTGTTCGTATGTATGTGGTCATCAGACTTGCTACCAGAAGATGAGTCACAAATATAAGATGTTTCTATTGGGTAGCATCCTAGTGAGGGACTGGAGAACTGAAGACACAGTTCCTATATAGGAATGGTGCAATTATGCCTGCTTCTTTATGTATTTTAATGAAATCATTAAACCAACACCAGTAAAAGATTAAAATGGAAAAGGTAGTAAATACAGGCAGTTCCTTGAGTGGCCGAGCTAATGAATTCTACTTCTTTATGGATCTGAGTTTTGTGGTTGAGTGCCATAGTGTTTAATAAGATAGAAACATTTCCTGCTGTTGAGGCATTCATGATGGCTCTTTTTGCTGTGGATTATCCAGAGTCTAATCGGAGTAAAGTTCACTTTGAATCCTTTTCCTTAATGAATGCACTAAGTTGTAATAATCTCTTAAGAAGCTTTTTTAAGTTTAATAGCATCAGTATGGATACTGTACTGATACCTCACAGTAGACAGCTCATCTCATGCCATCTAGTAGAAAAAAATTATATGAGAAGAGATTATGATGAATAACTGCAAATTGCCATTTGAAAATTAGCATAAGAGAGCAAATCATAAAAATAGATTTCTTTTGTGAAGTAAACCAATAATTTCATTAGTAGTGAGTAGTAGCATAACTCAACCTGATTTTTTGTGCAGTAGGAATGCCTAAATGGTAATTTAGTATATACTAGCAATAAATTGTTGCTGGGCTGATTTTCAGTGTGGGAAGGATAATAATCTGTAGAAAATATGAGGATGAACAGAGAGAAATAACGAAATAAATAATGATTATTTACTATAATTAAAAAAATATATTCCCTTTGTCTCTTCAGGTTTGGTTTGTCTTTTACTTCCTGCAGATAAGATGTATTTCATAGTTGTAGTAGTTCAGTATGATTAAATGCTTTTTAAGATACAGATTAATGCATTTGAAGGCACATTGGTGATTAACAAATATTTTTGTTTCTCTGGCCTTACTCCTTGTGGTCATGTCTTCATTAGGGAAAAGAAAATACGTGTTTAACGACATCTTAGTTCACCTGTAGCAACTAATGCCAGATAAAACCCTCTTTAAAACAAAGTCAGTTTGTAATTTTAAACCAAGTTAGCAGCTTTGAGTAAACTCTGAGCCTTTTATGTTCTTGGCTAACAAAACTGCAGGCTGTATTTTCTCATTGTCTGATTAATAGTGTCTATTTTTGACCCTATCAAGCATCAGTAACTTTGGGTGTCTAAGCAGCCGAAGTCCTCTGATAAATTGCTATAAGCCAATAATGCAATTATTTTATGTTTGCGTATTAGTGTGCAAACATGACTATGATTCTATGATTTTATACCATTAACAGTGGACAGCGCAGGGCCCATTGAGCTCTCCTGCATGGCAGCAAGCTGCACACCAGGATCTCATCTTGAGTTGGAATGCCCCTCAAGGTTACTCCTCAGCATTGAAAGATTCCTTGCTGCAACAGATTCTCAGTAAGTGATTAATGACATGCTAAACATTGAAATCCTAGCTAAGTGCTATAAAGGATTGATTGCGCAAATATAATCCTTTAGATGTAAACTGTTGACCAAGTCTGGGATTAAGCCTGGACCTGGATGCACCTAGACACCTCTCTGAGGAGTTTAGAAAGCAAAGGGGTTCTTTCTGAACCTCATGACTCAACAGGAGGGTCTCCCTGACAGTTTTGTTTGACCCCACCCTCTGTGCAGTGTATAATCAAGTGTACCTTGCGTTCCAATCTTGCTAAACCACCGTTGTATTTACTCTCAGACTTTGTTAAATTGCTGTTTTATACCATAGAATCATAGAATAGTTAGGGTTGGAAAGGACCTTAAGATCATCAAGTTCCAACCCCCCTGCCATGGGCAGGGGCACCTCACACCAAACCATGTCACCCAAGGCTTTGTCCAGCCTGGCCTTGTAATAAACATGTTGCTACTACTCTCTTATAAGTGAAGCGCGTTACTCCATCTGTGGCAAGAGTTCAACTTTGAATCATCTAGGTATTCAAAACTTCCATTAAGTCAGGTTCTCAATCTTCATTGGCTCATAGTGCCTAGGATTTTACTAACAGTAGAAAAGTCCTGATGTGGATAAGGCAGCTATAGTTTTCATAGAGTCATTATGATTGGATTTCATGTCAATCAGGGCTTCTTGTATAATGTTCATTATCTACAGGCAATGGTTTTGGCAGGACTGAGTAGAAGTGTCTGTTTTTAAAAGCAAGCAAATGTTTTTAATTGGAAAATGTCCAAAAGCCAGGTCTGTGCTGGAGGTCAGGCTCTGCTTCCCTCTGGTTGAGGCACCACACTGCAGATTTCTAGTTACAGGATCCAAGTGAGGGCCATGTCCCCTTAGGTAATCCATGAGAACAAAAGAATAGGCTCAGCACCTTCCACCCCAGCCAACAGCCAGGTAAGTCCTTGAAGGAAGAGCATTAGTTGAGGAGAGGCTTTGATGCCTGATCTGTGGGCTTTTGGTGACAATGTCAAAGTTCTCATTTTTTGTTCAGGTGCAGAAGTAAAACGTGAGTGAAAACCTTTGTGTTTCTTGCTGGATACAATTATGATTTTGATCAGTGTTTTCATCATGAACTGATGAAGTGAAAGTAACTTCACATTTTACAATTTTGTATCATTTCAGTGTACAACTGAGGAGAAAATAGTGCTGAAATATTGGTAGGTGGCTGCTTACTTACATGAAACTGACTGGAAAATTCAGTGCCTATTTATGAAGGCAATTTCAGTAGTAGATTCTGTGGTGCCTGTTGATTAAGTCTACTGGTGTTTAAGTGCATGGATGAAAACCTGTAGCTACTGAAAGTCCTGTCTGAAAGGTAATTTGAGTTATTTTACTGGGGGAAAGTTTATTGGCTGACAGTCTAAAAATGAATCAGCTCTGTTCAACTGGTCTGAAATGCATCCATTAGAAGTTGATAGTTCATTTGGAGAAAGTCACAGTTTAGAGAGTTAAGTTTGCAAGCTCTTTTCAGAAGATCAGGGACTGGAAACTGACTTGCAGTCACAAGAGATAAGTCACGATTTTTTTTTCTATCACCAGATGTTTATGCAGGCAGTTGAGGACTGTGGTCCTCAGAAGGACCTCAGAAGGTATGCTGAAATCTTGAAAAAACACCCAACCGACTACATAATACAATGTAATCCAGTTTCACCCCTCAATTTCTATCTTTCTTTAAGACAGAAGAATGAACATGGGCTTTTAGAGACTGAAAAATGGTCTGAACAAATTTTACTCTTTGTAAATAAACCTTTTAGTTTTTTTCTACAGTCAGTGAAAATTTGCATTCAGAGAGTCAGCAGAAGCATTATTTAAGCCTATACAATAAATTAAGGTTTAACTTAATCATATCCTGACGATTTAGGTTGTTTTCTTTCCTAATCTTTTTATTAGAAATGCTTGATTTTTTTCCTCTGAATAGATTAGAGAGGGGTTCTTCTATGCTGACCTACTTGCCTCTCAGTACTTTGTCATTATGATCATTCTGACTTGCTTAATTCTTGGTCTGCCAGGAATATTTATTTCCGTAGGACCTAATCCAGACCATGTATCACATTTGCAGCTTTGAATAAAATAGTTTGTCTGCTTTCTAGCTGCATTTGTATTCAGCCACAAGTCAGACTGCACCAATAAAATGGATATTTTCTGTATTTTATTTTCTTGCTGGCATCTAGTCCATTCCTTTCTTAGGCTGCTATGGAGCTGGGATGAGATGCAGGGGTGCTAGATATTTTTTTGAAATGAGCTCCATGAGAAAGAACAGAGGGAGAGGAGAAGATGGGAAAAGATGAAATAGCTGGAACAGAAAGATCTCATCTTATGGCATGGTCGAAGAGGTTTTTAGTGGTGTCTGAACTACAGTGGTGTATCCTGGCCCCTTTGACTCTTAGACTCGGTGATTCTGAATCTGTTTCTCCTGTGTGGCTTAGTCCCCTTTCTATGCAGGCAACATTTGGAGGGTCAGAGGAGTTACACAAGGCCCAGATCTTGTTGCAGGATGGGGGCAGCTGAAATGTGCTTCTAGAACTGCAGTTTGGAGATACTTTTGGGTACCATGGATAGATGTGTGGGGTGCAGACTGCTTAGTTACTGAATAGTATATAAACCTAAAAATCCTTTTAAACGCAATTGTTCAGATCAATGCTAAGCAGAAGAGATGGAGAGAAGCACTAAGATGGATGTGGGTTTTGTTTTCAAGGAAGGAGAAGGCTGGGAATGTGTTGAACAGGAAGATGGAACAAATTTCGATTTATGTACAGTGCTGCATATTCAGAGAGGGATCCCTTAGATTAAAAGTTGAAAGGGGTGAAATTCTGTAGTGCAGTGAACAGTGTCTTGAGGTATGTATAGCACAGTGGGATTGTGAAGCTAAAGTGTGCCTCTAAGCTCTGAGAAATAACTATAATCAGCATGTTCACCAAAGGTCCTCCATTTTTATTTCATTGTAGTACTGTTCAGATGTAGAATTTAAAAAACAGCTTTCTATTTTGAAGATGAGGAAATGATTTACTTATTTTCTGAAAGGCAGAGGTATTCTATTATAGTTGCATTTGCAGTGAAACTTTGCCTGTAAAAACTACTAGTTATTTCCATGACTTATCTTGAAGGAGGAAAATAATTCCCAGTACAACTTACATTTTCTCACACAGTTTTTGGTCTATACAAAAATTGGTCCACTTTAGACAAAAAGGTGCTGGGGTCCAAGCTAGGTTGTTGCTTAACAGTAAGTTGAACAAGAGATTGATTTATCCATCACCTCTGAATATCAGTCTGAGGTACCTAGGCCTGACTATCCAAAAAAAGGTTGCTAAATTTTTCCTTGCTTCTGCTTTTCATCCTGCAGGCAATAATGTTTACTCACCATTACAAAGTCATTTGAGGTCTTGTATCTGTGACAGTGTGAGTAGTAATCAGCAGTAATGCTGAACAGAGAGGAAAAAAAAAAGGCTTAGGAGCACTGTGTTTCGATTTTTTAAAAAATAACGGATTCTGACTTTATTTGCATAGCCAAATGATTTATTTCTGTACACAGTCTGCCAGATATCCCTGTTTAATATTGTCAAGTAATGAAATCTAAAGACACTGTGGATTATTGTTTTGGTATATATGCAATGTTCAATGTAAAGTGGTTTCATGCAGAGAACTGAAATGAGACACAGATGATTCATTTACACATTTATTTACTATCCTGCTTATTCTATCAGACTGAAATGGAGAACAATGCATTCATTTTACAGACATTTGACATAAACAGATATTTTGATGTTGAACGATTGTACAGACTACAACATGCATATTAATATGTAGATTGGTGCAGAAATATTTAGTTGATCAGCAAAATCTAGTATGACAAAAATAATCACATTTTCTTTTTTATGAAGTTAAAATGCAGCTGATATGGAGACATTGATACAAATACCACTAAATGTGAGAAGTTATTGGTCTAATGGAATCAGATGGTTAGCTGAAAAAAAGAGCTACTGTCAGTCTACAAAAAGAAATTAAATCAAAATGTTTCTAACAAATACAACAATAATGAAAAAAAGCATGTTTGATGCAATTACCATTGCAAAATGCCCTATTATTCCCCTGCCCCACCCCTAAATACAAACAATGCATGAAGCAAAAGCAGCATATTCTCCCACAAAATGTCTGGGGCATTTTGTAAAGGCAGATGAATGAGATTAGACAAGACGTATCACATATGCTTTTATCTCCTAGTGACAGTTCTTTTAAAGAAAGATATGTTGTTAATATAGCGATTTATGATGAAATGTTGCTAATTCTGTAAAACTGAACAGTAGTGAAGACACTGCTATCACGCCAAGAGAACTTGAAAAAATACTGTTGTGCTTTTTTTGTTTGCAGCATTCAGAGCATTCACAGAGGAATACAAAGTAAAGTTCATTAAACTCAATAAAACTAATAATAGTCATGCTACTGTATCTATGAAACTAACACAGTAATAACATATAAACATGAATTAGTACGTATTTTTAGTTGATATTTACAGTGATCTTAAAGCAATAGGCTATGTATTCAGCTCTCAGGTTCTTTGTACACTAATCCCTTCATGATTCAGTTTATCAGCATGGCTCCTTTGACTTCTGAAAGAGTTACATAGTTAAAACTCTGCATAACTATTTGAAAATTTAGAGGTATAAATCCAGAACTCCGCATCCTTGCAGAAGTACCCGTGATTGTCCCCAACAGTGGTTTTTTCTTTTTTTCATTTTGTATACATGTTAGAAACTGTTCCTTTTGCCTAAAGCTATAATGTATTGCTCCATCCTTCAGCTTTACATATGCAGAATTACCACTGGCATTCTGCTTAAGGACTTCAAGAACAGGCATGAATGTTTCGTATTCTGAACCTCCACTGAGAGATGCTATCTGAGCAAAACTTAGAGCAAAAATACCAGTATAAGACATATGTCCTTCACCTTGAAATCATAAAAAAACCCCAGCAGTATAAGGAATAGACTTTTTTTTTTCTTTCATTAGCTTTTACAAGATACGTCCTAGACATCAGAGCAACTAAGCACATGATCAAAACCCTTTTTGCCCCCCCCCCCCCCCCCGCCCCGTTTTAATGAATTTCAACTGATGATCCAAGTGGAAAGATACCTAGACATGGTAGATCAGCACAAAATACTCAAGCTGGGCTTCTGATCCTTCATCATTGCTTACCCATTTGCACAGCCGTTTGCTTTTATTCATGCCAGTATAAACTAAGAGTTGCTGTTAAGTGAAATAGACCTACTTGCAGTCAGTTTAATCGTTCGCTTGATTTAATGATTTTGGAGTGAGAGTTGATTTAGTGCTGTCTGTACTGTCTTAATCAAAGGTAGCACCAACTTTAGAGTAAATTGGCTATAGAAGTATGCAGTATTTAAGTGTGTGTTCCAAACTGCAGATTACAAGTATCCAAGGGTGATCAAGCATTTACTGTTTAAATGATTGCACCTGGGTTAAGTTGGAGAACACACAGGGAACAGTTTCATCTTTGGCTATATATTGCTCTTTCTATGCAGTACCACTGATGACAATGACAAAATTTGTTTGAATAAGAGATTTAACTAACACTACACGGACTGGAGGTAACAACCATGGTAGAGACAGTTTATGTCTACATTAGCAAGTAGTACAAAACAATAGAAGATTTGTTAAGGAAAACAGTTTGTGCTGATAATTTACAGTATGTTTACTTGGGATACTATTTTGGACTAGCTCTAGTCTGGTACCAAGGCCTGAATATTTCATACTGCTTGCAGCACAAGAGATGCCCTCATGGAACATGTTACTGGTTCAGCTTTATCTAAAAGTAATCCAGTCTGCATGGTCCAGGATTGCTCTGTGAAGTGAACCGAAGCATGAGAAGTGGGGACAGCTGAGATTCACATCAAGAGAGCTTTCCTGGTTTCCATTAAAAGACCAGTGTAAACACATCCATGAACTTCCGGATTTAGAAGTGTACATTACTCCTGCTGATGTTACATATTTATTTAAATACTTATTTGATGTAAAAAAATTACCCTAATGAAATTAATTACCCAGACTGCTCTTAGATGCAGGGTTTGCCATTAACCACAGGATTACAGTTAATGTCTAAGTAAATGGCATATCACCATTCTGTTTGGTTCATAGGTATAATTAGGATAATCTTATCTTTTTGAATTAAATATTAGTTAATATCATGTTCTTTAGCTACCTTTAATTAAAAAGAAGCAATAATATTTGTGTACTACTTCCTTGTTCTGCAATGGGATCCATCTGTTGGTGTCATAAAAGAAAACCGAATAGCAATCAATAGTAATATAGGACTAAAAGGTATCACTGCTGTTTTGGAAGAAATTTCTATTGCAATAAAGGTTAATACTTCTTAAATATCATAACACAACATTTCAAAAAATGTTATTTAAACCTGCAACAGAACAAACACAAAGGCAAGTCTGTTACTCCACCTGCAGGTGTCACATGTGTATGATTACTGAACAAGAAACCATCACAGGATGCAGACAATTTTATTTGCCTGCCTGTCGCCTAACCTTTCTTCATTAAGGAAACCAATAGAGTAGCAGCAAAGGATTTGGCTCCCAGAACACCTGATCTGTTTCAAAATATGAAAGCATTTCAGCTGGAGTTTAAACTGAGTACCACTACGAAAAACATACTGGACAAGAGACAAATAGTCACACTTAATCTGACGGCTGTCTTAATAGCATTTAACAGTCCACTGCTTTTACAAAAGCTCTTACAAAAACACTGAACAAATACACTGAAACATCTTGCAGGTTGAGGGGGACACTGGAGGAGTCAGAGTATTTTAAGACTAGAAAATGTGTGAAGCTATGAGATGGTATGGCTTCAACGGTAACAGAGAGAAAGGACACTCAGTTCTTCTTGCTCCTTGGTTAAAATGCAGTAGAGTCCTTCTGGCCATTTGCAAGAGACTGCCAAAATGCTTTCCTGATAAACAAGACACATCTAGCATCTTATTCAGTGGGTTGTCTTCTAACTGCTCCCAAGAACAAGAGAAGGTTGGTGTTTGAAGGGCAATGGGAAGAGATCCAAAGGTCAACATAGACAATAACATACAGTATCTTCTTTTTCAGGGAAGTCTTCCAAAAAATTAATACAGATCAGGTGTTCATGTAGCAGGTGAGTGGGTCATAATATCACTGAAAACCTCAGTACAGACATGTTGGTTCTTGGATGAAAATTAAGATGTTGTGCAACTGGAATGAAATCCTTTTGCTACTGTCATTTTTACCTCATTGAGTGTGAAAATGAACTAGTTTATATATGTTTTATTGTATCTCTTGTTTATATAGTATATTAAAACATGCCTTGTTTACTTACAGTTTTCTTTCTTCCCCCTTTGCTGTATTTGCATTTCTTGCTTGATCTGTGCTGGCTACCTATTTTTAAAAAAAAAACCCCAAACATATTTCTGCCATTTTTTTGCCTTTAAAATATGTTTTGCATGACCAAATATTAAACTTTATTTTCTATCCAAATCATTAAAAAAATATATGAATGAAAAAAAAAAAAACCAGTTGGGTAGGCCCTGGGCATTTTCACCAGGCTGACTGTATTTGCAATAAGTCTTAAAAAAAGAGAACTGGCTTTTGTACTTTCATGTTTTAGGTGAAAATACAACTTTCTGTGCACACTTTTAGTTATATAATATTATGCCAAAAAGCTCTTCAAGTCAGTTGCTCTAGTGTTAGGTCAGATATCACCTCTCTAATGTTTGAATTTTGAGACCAATTTTGAAGTGAGGATGCAGTGCATTCGATTGCTGCACTGAGGCTCCTATGTTCTATACAATAAAGCATTAAAAGGCCTTTTGTGTTTTTCTTTAAAAAAGTGTATTTTATATAAATTCTGTAGTGCAATAACTTCCTACACCATGTTACATTCTTTATGTTACATGCTTCCCCTGTAAACATCTTTTCTGTACGAACTTCCTTTGCAGTTTGTGCGATATATTATTCCCCCCACCCTAGATTTGGATTAATGTGACTATTTGCTCAAAAAATTGTCTGGATTACTCTCTGAACATCTTTTAAATGTGTACATTTGGTTTCATCATTGAAAAGGAATTAAAACTTTGATTCAGGATTCTGTAGTTAGTATAAAATATAAAAAATAGATTGATTGCAAAGCTATCTATCTCCCTGAACAATCTTCATTTTCCAGTGATACAAAGAGTCAGACCCCTTTCAGGTGCGCAGGGGACTCACTTCATCCTAGAACTCCTTGTTTTGACATTCCACAGCTGCTGGAGATTGACTCCCAGAATTCAAAACCAACCCTCCCCTTACCATGGTGAATGGGTAATAAGTCTGAAATGGCTTCAAAGTTTTAGAAAAACAGAAAAATATACACAGGTAATTTTTCATAATTTGCTACAGAACAATTCACGATGAAGTGATCCTGGACTGCACTTCTTATACTTGCTGTACAGGGATGAAAGCTAGATCCAGTCCTGCAACTGCTCAAGTAAATGTTTCAATCAGAAATTATACATGAGCTAGGTATTCAGGAGTGGATCCTGTGTATGCAGTCAAGGCTGGAAAAACCAAATGTCTAAATCTGTGCTTCTGGAAAAAATATTCAGTATAGTCAAAAGCATATAATGAAATCATACCAAAATCTCTTCTAAAGCTTGATCCTTTTTCTGCCACAATTTCAAAAAAATACAAGATCTGTTAATAAAGAGAATTGCATTTCTTTTGCTTGTATAATTTCAAAATAAATGTGCTTCTCTGACAACATTTTAAATACTGCAGTCAGTAATGGCCTCGTCTTCTTTTATATAGTTAAAGCTCCTGTTGATTTTCATTGAGAGAGAGAGAGAGACTCTTGCCATTGTAATTTATATTTCAGTTAGTCCCTTTTTCCATCAGACTCCCACTGACTTTGGAAAAATTCATCTGCACAAGGACTGAGGCCTTGATTTTACCACTATTGAAATTTTACCGATTCTAATAGCACAGAATCATGTTTGCATAAAGTTTAGCTCAGGAGAGCTTAAGGAATCAAATCTTTGCTCCTGCAATACATTCACTATGGTTGGACTCCTCCCCTTCCACCAAGTGGCACAGATCTGAGGGGTTTTTCCAAAGTGTAAGGGTCACCTTGGACAAAAGCATGAAGAAGGAACATGACACAGACCTCAGTCTTGCCAGAACAACATCATTTTCTTGAATGGGATTTATCTGTGGATCCAGAGTATGGGATCGGGTCTCATTTGGACTTAATTTGGTCTTCATTAGTTCACTAGGATATAAAGGCAGATCTAACAGGCCAATGTGATTTCATAAAACTGCACTGAAAATACAGACCAACACTTTAGGCATATAAAAATTGACTGGCATTTAGTTTTAGTCACTGAAAATACCTAGTAACTAAAAAATAAAAAAAAAATATAGAAGATTAATGACTATAAAATACTCAAGCTAAGTTTTGGAACAGTTGAGATACAACATGATTGAAAACTGTTAAGCAGAATGCCATATAAATAGGTAAAACTGAATGCAGCAACAAGTTGCAATGATTTTCAACTAAGGACAAAAAACCCCACACTTTTATTTTGAGAATTAATGACCAGACATTGTTTGGATAAAAATGTTTTTCAAATGCCTGAAAAGATGCTTCAGCATTGTCTTGTTATGGAAATCAGAAAACTGATGGAAATACAGAAAACTTTATGGTTTGGTTTTTTGTTTGTTGTTTGTTTGTTCTTTTTTTTTAACCAAAGGATTGTGCTGTGCTCATTGATTGGCCCAGCTACCAGAATCCATATTTTGAGGCTTTTCAAACTTGCCTTTTCTCCATGGGCCAGGCTTGAGTGAGGTCTGTGGCATCAGCCCAGCCGTTTCAAGCAGAGGGCAATGTTGCAACAAAAATGCTTACCCTTTCACATTAAATACATTAAGTGCTTGCTTTTTTACCCATTTAAGTGACAGAAAATAACACATAAGTAAAAATTAACCTAGGTCCCCTATGGGAAGTAAAAGCCTGCTATTACAAACCATGTGTTGGCTGGTCTAAAGTGCTTTTAAGGCTTCCATTCTTGCTGTCTCAGTGTCTTTGCAGTCCTTGCTGTTACAGTGCTGACCTGGAAGAAGCATTCACTCACTCCCTTTTGTGCATGGGGAAGTGAGAAGGCCAATCTCTGGCAATAGGCCTGTGGAGCAGTGGGGAGCTGATGCTAGAATTTCTAAACACCTCCTCAGATTTTTAAGTGCTGGGCCCTCTAGCTATTAGCTTCAAGGCTGGACTGCTGCTCCTACAAACTGTTGTAACGGAGAATCCAATTTCAGCAGAAATCAGAGTACAGCAAAACTGTCCCATATTTTGTTTTCCTGAAAAATAAGAACATTTTGTAGGACATGCCTGCATACTTTTGCTTTTGATTAGGATTAATGGATTGAATAAATTTTTTATGATTTAGAGAATTAAAGTGATCTATAGGCTTTTTATATTACAGCACAGGAAGCTATAGGTGCTTGATAAAAAAAGAAAAAACTTTTTTCAGACAGTGGTTAGATGGGTACTTTGTAATGAAGGCTTTGGTTCAGAATCTCTTTACAAAGCTGGAGAATATCAGAGAAACCAAAGATGCTTTGGCAGTGGAACTACTGACATTTCCCTTAATTTAAATATAGGGGAAAACCTATACTCCATTTTGGAACAGCCATGGGAGGATGGGTTGAGGCAAAGTTGGTGAGTCAGGTGATGCCGTCTGTCAGTTCAAATGATTGAACTGAAAAACACAGACAAGCTTCAGGGCATGGAAGACCTGCTGCGAGTGACATATACTTGAAGCTTGTTTTTTTCAGCTATATGATTTGTGATGATAAAAGGTACTACTTCCTCTTACAAAGCTTGTCTCATATCCTTACACCATAACAGTTTCAACAACATTGCCATTACTGAAGTATGGCCACTGCATGCCAAGAAAAGGGAAAAAGAGCTCAAAGATTGTGTAGAAGAAATCTGTTAAATCAAAGGGAAATAACAGAATGTGTGTAATACTTTTTTTAAGACCAAGTTAATAGAAATATTCCAAGAGATTGAGAACTTTTGGATATGTCTATATAGCCATTTGGCACTATTTATTGCCACAGAAGTAACTATGTTTTTTGTATTTTAAAATGGAACATCTTTTTTCTTAGTTATGAAATGTTGGCAGTTTTCTATAAAAATATCAAATGCTTCAAATTCTGGTCATTAAATCTTTGCTTTTCCTCACAGGATCATTAATTAAACTGACAAATGCAACTAAAGTTATGCAAATAAAAAAAGTAATCATGATTTACAGCACAGATAAACTAAAATACTGTAGTCCTTAATTAACAGATATACTCATGAGCTTTTTAACAGAAAGCAAGATACGTGAGATGCTTTAAGTAGAAGTTGCAATTTTGCAACATAAGTCTGTACAAAACCTCCAGGCAGCACGCTGTGAAGGAAGTACCTGTGTCCCAGGAAATGCTTTTTTCCATGAATCCTTGTTAACAGTAGCTTTCCCCCCAACCCCAGACTATTTACAAATATATGCATTTTGCAAGCTCAAAGCACCTTGTTTCACATCTTTATGAGTGCATGCATTGACATTTCATCCTTTCATGTGCAAATTCTAAAATTCATTGAAATCAAAAAACCAAAATAAAAGAGTTCAAAATCTGTCTACAATCATGAGTGAAAGGATCCAAAATGTCATATGTTGCAGAACACTGGCTCCTAACAGAGCTCTCTTTATTGTATTCACTGTTCTTGAGTCATTTTTTTTCCTGTTTTTTTCAGTTTGTTACAAAAAGCAGTCCCTCTTTTTTTTTTTAATTAAACAGTATTTAAACTAAACAACTCTTCATGCCATGCAAAAATAACATTTTATGCACTTTTTTGAGGCTTTCCATGTTTTAGTTAATAGGCATTACTAACTGTTTTAAGAAAAGGTATTTTTATTGCTTTTGTAACTAGTCACATGCTAGTTTCGCGTGTGGGACAGTAACCAGTTTCTCCTGGACTTGAATGAATTTCTGGAGCAAATAAATGGTTTTCCATTTTGTGACCTTCTTGGTTACTGTCTTGCTTTACCTCACCCACAGCATGGTAAATGTCTTGAGTACAGTTGTGGCTCATGCTTTTGGGTGAAGAGCTGACCCGTGGCTCCTCCGCTAAATGGTTACCATCACTCTGCTTATCACCACAGCAATTTGTCTTGATATCCTGTTGTTTTTCATGTTCCATACCATGTAACTCCATAAACTCTTCTTCTTCTCCAGTGTCTATTTCAGTGAAGCTTCTCCTCTCTTTTGAAGGGAAAGTGAATATCTTTTTTTTGGGAAAGAGAGGAGATGATTTTTTAGCAGGTCCCTGACAAAGTGCTGATGCGTCAGCACCAAGTAAAGGTTGTTCACCTTGGGGTGAATTTTCTTCTAGGAGAATGGTGCTGATGTGCTGAGGGGTGACCTGTGTGAAGTCTGCTCCTGCTGTTACTGGCAGTGGCCTTGCAGTGCTTGGTGGAGTTTGTGGAGCACCACCTCTATTGTCTTTAAAATTAACTTTAAGGGATCTAGATTTTAATGGGTTGCTACCTTTCAGGGAACTTTTGGGGCTTTCCATGGCAGTGTCAAAATGCAAATGGCCATGCAAAACAGTTTGGGACCCACTGCTATCACTGCTAACAGCTCTGTTGATTGGATTATAGTCAAAGGTGACATCGGTTGGAGAAAACATTCTGTCTTTTGTGAATGGTATAAACTGAGAACTCCTTACTCTTTGGTTGTCTTCCAGGTTAACAGAATCAGCTGGAAATCTCATTTGCAAGTGAGAACCAGGAAACAGAGAAAGGGGAGACCTTTCTGTTTCCGTGAAGTCAGTTGCACAACTGGCAAAACTGTCAATACTGGATGTGCTTCTCATGTCCATTACAATGTCTGCAGGTCCAGTTGACAACGGATCTCTCGGACCTCTCACTTCTTCCATTTCTATTTCTTCTTCATACCCAGGTGGCTTTGCTGACTGGTCTTGGTAACCAGCATTAAGATTAGTCTGAGACTGAGATTTGGTAATTTCATTATACAACAACTCCAGTTTTTGGGCACTGAGGTGCTGTGGGCTGGAGGATGCTGCGGTGTTGTTTAATTGCTCGTTGGAGTCCTGCTGACTAACTTGTTGGTATTTATTCTCATAAGACTTGTTTGAGCTTGTTTCAGACATTGTCCTTCTGGCCCATTTCCACCTGCTTGGGGACAGGTGGTTGTCATCAGGTGTCTCCTTTTGATTGGCTGCTTCTCCAGGCTTACCTGAATCTACTGCTACATCTATCATTTCCATACTGCGAGCAAAGGCATCTTTCAGGTTCATGGAGACAATACTGCCATTTCTTTTAGCTCGCTCAAGTGCTTCTCTCCTCTTAATTGCCTTCTCCTGTCTTTTCTGCTCCTTATAAAACTCTGAGAAATTGTTCACAATAATTGGTATGGGCAGGGCTATGACCAGCACTCCAGCAATACAGCAAAGTCCTCCAACTATTTTACCTAATAATGTCTTAGGATAAATGTCACCATATCCTACAGTAGTCATAGTGATCGTTGCCCACCAGAATGATGCAGGGATACTGGTGAATTTTGTAGCATCCTCATCCTTTTCAGCAAAGAATACAAGACTCGAAAATATCATTATTCCCATGGCTAAAAATAATATCAACAAGCCCAATTCATTGTAACTCCGCCTCAGCGTAAAACCTAAGGACTGAAGGCCTGTTGAATGTCTGGCGAGCTTAAGAATCCTTAGGATCCTCATAATACGAAATATCTGAACCACACGTCTGACGTTTTGGAACTGCAGGACACTTTTATTGGACTCTGTGAGGAAAATGGTGACATAATATGGCAAAATAGCCAGTAAGTCAATGACATTTAATGGGCCTTTGAAGAACTTCCACTTATTTGGTGAGGACAGAAAACGCAAAAGATACTCCATGGTAAACCAAGCAATACACACAGCTTCAACGTGTGCTAGCTGAGGGTTGTCATTTGGCTGCCCAAATTCATCTATTTCTTGAAGCTCTGGCAGCGTGTTAAGAGACAAAGCAATAGTGGACAGTACGATGAACAGAATGGACACAATGGCCAAAATCTGTAAAACAAAATAAAACAACATTTTGGTTAGACTGATACAAGTGTATTTGTCAGGGCTTACTTCAATCCTTTCAAATGTGCATGTGTCAAATAACCACACAATGGTGGAAGCTGCTTTGGCTACTGCATTCATTATTTTGTTTCAATGTTTTGATTTTTGCACAGAGAAAACATTAGAACCATCTCAGACACAGTGAAAACCTGATTGTTTTGCTGTCTGCAATAAGCCAATTCATTTCAGAAAGCAAGACATAGCTGGTCTTACCATTTTGAAATCACAATGGGAGGTGACATTTATTATTGCAAGTTACCAAGTGAAGGTTCTAAAGTTCCTGCTAACATGCAGAACATTATTATTTTTCTGCATTATGTGTAATTATGTAAAACTTTACACAGTGCAGAGAAGTGACTGGAAATACCAGGTGTAAACTGTCAATTTAGTACTACATAGTGCACACCTTCTTAGTCATGCATAGATTTATGAGCCAAAAGTCAAACTTATGAGAAAAACAAGAAGCGTTGATCACAAGACTAGTCCAGCCAAATTATCATGTCTAGGCAAATTTCAGGTGCTCAAGAATTGAAGGTATTGGCCCTGAATTAGGCTGACTGTAAGATGTTAAAAAGTAAGCAGTAGTGTGAAGGTGAATCCAGTTTCTCATCATGATTAAAATGTATGAGTAGACAAATGCTTCCTAGAAATAATATTTCAATTTCTGTCTCAGGAGATAGGTTTTCTGAAATATTTTGTAATTCATTTTGATAAAGCTTAGGCACCTCCATACTTCACAGCCTTTCATTTTGTCTGGAATAGCTGGTCATTCTCGTTTACAGAAACAATATTATGAGAAAAGAAATGAATCAGAGAACCTAACAGTTTTACTATGAAGTTTAGTTATTTATACTCAAAGGAATATGGTCAGCTTTGAGATAGTGTGCAAAGTGTTACAGTGATACAAGAATTGTTATAACACTTTACTTGGAAAAAAATATATCAGTTTGGTTAGAAGTCCTAAGTAAATCCAGTTTTCTATTAGAAATACTGCAATAAATTATTTTCCATTTTAAAACTCAGTTTAAGCTCATTTATCAAAGCATTTGAACTCATTTGTCAATAGTGGTTCTGTTAAACCCATTTGGTGATGTTTGGTGTACTCCAATGACACACTAAGTCTGACAAACTTGCTGTAATATCCAATAAGAGTGAATGCATCTAAGCAGAATGCAGGTTGGATGAGTAGTACATGGGGAGAGATCAGTTGCAGTGCAATAACAGCTCCAGAGATGGAGGGGCACCTCACTCTAACTTTGAGAAGAACAGCAGTAAGCCTGTTTCAGCTATGGGCTACTTAGCACAAATTCAGCTCTCTAAGCACAAAACAAAATTGCTCACAGTGTGAGAGTCCATATTTGGCATCATCATGTACTTGTGTGCTATCTTTGCCCTCTTTCAGCTAATAATAGTACAGAATAGGTATCGCCTTTCATATTTGAAGTATTCCAAGCAGATTTCTATCTCTCCCTACCAGCACTCCTTCTGTCATTTTTTTGTTTTTGTCATTGGAGGAATAAGATCTATTAATTTCTCCTGCTGAGTGAGTTGTGGACTACTTGTCTTCATCCTTCATACAGCCCATTCAGAAAACATACTCTGATTAATCTATCCTGTTTAAGAGGGCTGTTCATCCCTTTAAAACTTCTGCTACCCACAGCAGTAGAAGCAGCCAATCTTAGTAAAGAAAGAAGGTGATAACACTGCATACCTGCACAGGGCTGATTAATGAAATTTGTGATGTCCTGTAGCTAGGACAGAGGCAGCCAAAAGGCAAATCTGTCACAGAGCAATAACTACCTTTCAAACTGTGCAAGTTACCTGATTCAGATTTCACTGATTGAAGCTTAAATAAGGTATGCTAGGTTCTCTGCTTCACTGAAATCACTATGAAATAACTAGTGCATGCTTGAGTTCTCTAAAATAGTCACTAACTTAATTATACTTTCAGAATTCAAAGAACAAATAAACATGGCACAGGTCTGAATTGTTGAGCTTGCAATTCATGTCAAACTGATGGCTTCCTCATTGGAGATGGCATCAGAATGTAAACAACAGCACTGGAAAAATCTGTATAATGCAAGGACCCAGTTACTTGACATGCATTGTTCTTAAAAAAGGAAGTCATGAGAACTTATCTGCCCAACTGCGGTCAAACTGGTTTTAATTAGGAAATACTGGCATTTCAGATGTCATAGGGAATTTATTTTATGCCTAAATGTTCACCAGCATACAAAAGATCATAGTAAAGAGGTGATCAATGTATAGCACCCCTTCTTACACTGTGTGACAAGGCTAACTCCATGCATTTTATAGGTCTTGAACAGAAAACTTTCTTGTTCAGAGTTGCCATCCAGAGTGTTTTACTGACAACAACCATCTATCTGTTTCTTCCAGCCATTCATTCATATGCATAATATTCATTCATATGCATTCATAATGTGCAAGCCTCAAGTCTGCCAGCTATTTTAATAAAACATACTGTATAGCAGGCTTGGATTTTTTAGTGTTTTATGCATATCATCTGTAAGCATGAGTCTGTTCTTGGCGAAAAGAAAATTTCCAGCAAAGCAAAGTATTTTGGCTTCTTCTAATGTAAGAATCTCCAGCTTTTATTTGTCTGGGACTTTGTTGACTAACTAAAGTTCTGCATCACTCCACACATGGTATGTTTTAATTATTGCAATTGATTAGATGTTACAACTCATTAGGCAAAAAAAAAAAATAATGGCAGGGGATCACTAGGAAGAACAATAGCAACCATGAGAAAAAGAAGACTCCCTATTTGGAGTCTACGTAAAGAACACTGTAGATAGTACTACCCTGGTAAATCCTCATAGAAAAGATATGTCTTATACTAACAGAAGCATTGAGTTTATAAGAAAGGCCTGTAGCAACCTGCTAAGATAGCTATGCTGATACAGAAGAGCAAAAAACCCACAGCTGACTGAATAATTCCCAACAAAACTCCCTGTGTTAGGTGCATGTTTCTGCAACTGTATTCTAGGCTAAAATGCCTGGAAAATTTTACATACTTCAGGTAATCAATCTATAACCACAGTTTGTCTGTGTCACTCTTGATATACTATTTTAAATCTGCATTGCAGAATATAAGCAATACTCCGCTTAAATAACAGATTCTGTCAGCTTATGTCATTTAGCTGTATTTCTACAAAACCACACAAAAATCCAACTCTTATTAAACTTTTAAAATATGTCCTTATATATTGCAAATTGTTTTGGAAAAAAATTGATATATTTAAATGCCTTTTTTATGGGCTAGATATGAGACATTTGAATCTGCTACTGAGGTAATGAATAGTAACACACTCTTTGAGGTAAGATACACTCTTTGAGGTAAGATGCAATCTTAACAGGCTGCTCCAGATACTGTTGTTTCTGATCTTTGAGAGGGCAAGGAAAGACTGGTAGCAATCTCTTGAAAAGTTAGTGGTTTCCCAGTATTAAATTGCCACTAAAACCTGGCTTTTTTTCCTGTGCACCCATTTCAGTGCTCATTATTGCTAGCATTGTCAAGACTTCTGCATAGAATGCGCATACAACTGAGGCAGAAAATAAAGGTGTAAGGAATAGGCTTCAAATTGCTCCTTGCAGTTCTACAACAACTGATATTGTGAAAGGACTTCTGACATAACTGATTGTTATTGTTATATAAAGCAGAGAAAAAGTATACATTAGGTTCCCACTAAAGTTTAGCTGCTCAGGGAAGGTTCAGTTGAGCCACATCTAACCGCCAGTGCAGTATATTTGATTAATGTAGGTTTCAATCTGTAATCAGATAAAACTGTAATAGGGATGTTGTTTTCTTATTTCTTTTCTCCAGGCTGGGATCTAGGGTAGGATCTAGATCATTTAAATAACAAACAGCAATATAGTCCCATTACTTTTCAAATCTCTAGCCTCCATAAGCACCAAAATTTATCAGACTGTTACCTACGCTTCTCTTTCTGCATAGAAATATATGCTATCTTCAAATAAAGTGCTTGGCAGTAATTTTATCTCTGGCTTTAAAAAAAAGAGTAATCTTTCAGCTTTTGAAAGACTTCTGATAATGGTTTCTGGAGAACTGTATCAACTTTCTTGGGCACTTAGCTATATATTTGCAGAAGCATCTGCTCTTGGGAAAGAGGTGTGTAGGTCTAGATTTGGGCAGGTAGCTGGAGGTTGTCTAGGTTCTTCAGAAACACCTGAGAGCTCTCAAGTGCTGTAGCCAGCAGGCCATGCTGTATCGTGCCTAAAGGTGTCCTTAGCTTGTAGCACAGAGCTTCCAGCTTGGGCCCAGACCATCCACCAACTCACAGTCACAGTAGCAGAAGTAGAAGGTCAGATCATGGAGGTTTTCATTCCTGTGAGCCTGTGAAAATGCAAGACATCTGTAGGCTTGATGGGAAGTTTATGGAAATTGGTTTAAATCAGCAGCATCATTTACTGTCAACAGTCTTCAGACTGTGATATTGAGTTTGCAATTGAATGGAAAAAAAGGTTTGCTCATTAGGAGCACTGTCTTGTACATCTGCCTAAATCTCTATGTGTCCTGTTCTTCGCACCTGCAACTATCCAAACAAGATGCTCATTGGAGCAACAAAGATAACACTACAAATTGAGCTGCCTTCCGGCTATAAGCATTATCACATGAGGAATTTGAACAGTTAGGACATCAGTCTGTAGATATTGGGGAAGGGGCCAGTATACTTTCCTCCAACAATGCAAAGGAGAAACACATTTTTACATTTGTACAATCAGGGTAAGTGCAAGGATATTTTACCAGCTAATAATAGCATTTATTAGTACAGCACTATTGCACTGCCTTCAGCAGTTCCCACTGCTGTTCCTTCCTGGGCACTGCAGAATCAGATCACGAGACAGCATCTCTGTTCCTTGTGTCTTTACTGTCTCCCTTCGCTGTGTTCCTGGGACTTCCCAATTACAAGCATCACTTCTTACTTCTGGCCCACCGTTCTACATTGTGCTGCTCTGCAGAGAGGGCTGTATTCAACTCACATCTGCCTGCTGGCAGTTCTGCACTCAGTGTGTACTGGTGTGTCACAGTTCTTAGAAGCCTGGTACTTTGAGGTTTCAACAAGCCACACTGAAAAAGTTCAATAAAAGGTAAGACATTTTGCTACTGATCAATAGAATATGGCCCTTACTGGCTACTGCTCTTTATAACGTAATGTCTTTGGTCAGGAGACATAAAAAGGAGACAAACAGGGACAAACCCTACTTGGATTTAGTCCAAACTGAGATGCGATGGAGTTATGGCAAGCCAATTCTAGCCAATCTTAATAGTTCTGCAACACTGAAAATTATGTCAGAATAGGTGTATTGTATAAGTTTGCAAATACTCCTTGTCTTAAGTCATGGAAAAAAATCATTGCCAGTTACTAAAATTAGACCTTGGTAGCAATTTAAAATTATCCTAAAACTATTACTGAGAAATAAAGAAGACATCAGCCTCCAGTCGGGTCAAGTACTCTGACCTCAGCCTCTGTTGTGTCATTTTTAGAGCTAGGCAGTACTTGCAAGAGTGAAGACAGAATTTCATGATACAGTAAGAAAGAAGTTTAAGTCATTCTGTCATAAGGTCTCAAACCAGTCATCTTTTGTAGTTGTCTTACAGGGCCTGGAAACCACCATTACAAGTGGAAAATTTCCACTGCTTATGCACAATTACCCTTTCAGAGAACACCTTTCATGTCTTTTTACCTCTCTAGAATACCTGCTGATTGCAGACTCCTGGCACAGGTCTAACAACTCCACACAGAACACAGTGTTTAATTTTTGAAAAATAAGATGGAGGAGAGGGGAATAGCTTAACAGAATAACATAAATTTAGTTCAGCTTACACCTCTGTCACAGTTGCCCTTTCAGGAACACATCTGATAATGGCTCTGACAGCATTTGTGATCATGGAACAGCTTCTCCCTTCTACTCCTGATCTCCCTCCTTGATGACATTATTTAGAATTCTGACCTTTCATTTCCACTTTTTCCTAGATCATTATTATTAATATTTTTAAGGACTTAATTTGAATTTTCCTCATTGATCTTTCAGGAATATTCATTAAGCCTGACATTAACCTCTACATATGAAGGTTAAGCTCTTATAGTTGTACTCATCTGGTGCCTAAGTGATACACATTCTTTTCTATTTGTCTCTTTGCACTGGGATGACTCTCACCTTAAAAGCTTAGTCTAGAAATGCTTATTTAGTACGTTTTCACTAAAGATTTGACCACTAGCTCCATAGACACTCCCTATCATATCTTGAGATATGAAAAGTGTCTACTAGGTCATCAGTATATGAGTAGCCATTGTGCTGTCTTCAGTTCAGCTTGACAGACCCAAGATCCAATTAAGCTAGTGAATTCAAATACTTCTAGATGTTTATTCCTGGTTCTATGAAGTACAGTGGTGATTCTACCTAAGATGTCATTTCCTAAGTGGCTTATGTCCAAGGATGTGCTGTCCTATGAAGATCACCCAGACTGGGAGCCAACACTTGTAGTAGTGAAGCTGAGGGCAGGTACTCAAAAGGATTGCCTTTGGTTCTGTAATGCATAAACCTTCAGGTCTGTGTCTGAGGGGGCTCAAGGGAGGTAGTAGTTTGACACATTCCAATACCAGTATGCATGGGAAACCATGATAATAACATCAGCATGATCATAATGATGGTAAGTCTACTGCAATGGGTAATAACAGGTAGTTAAACAGATTTTACCACTAGGTTACTCAAACTTCTTCAAGCACGGCTGTAACTGAGCAAGGTATTTGAAACTGGATCTGGTAGGTTTCCCTGACCTGAATCATAGAATAGAATCATAGAATAGTTAGGGTTGGAAAGGACCTCAAGATCATCTAGTTCCAACCCCCCTGCCGTAGGCAGGGACATCTCACACTAAACCATCCCACCCAAGGCTTCATCCAACCTGGCCTTGAACACTGCCAGGGATGGAGCACTCATAGCCTCCCTGGGCAACCCATTCCAGTGCCTCACCACCCTAACAGGAAAGAATTTCCTCCTTATATCCAATCTAAACTTCCCCTGTTTAAGTTTTAACCCGTTACCCCTTGTCCTGTCACTACAGTCCCTGACGAAGAGTCCCTCCCCAGCATCCCTATAGGCCCCCTTCAGGTACTGGAAGGCTGCTATGAGGTCTCCACGCAGCCTTCTCTTCTCCAGGCTGAACAGCCCCAACTTCCTCAGCCTGTCTTCATACGGGAGCTGCTCCAGTCCCCTGATCATCCTCGTGGCCCTCCTCTGGACTTGTTCCAGCAGTTCCATGTCCTTTTTATGTTGAGGACACCAGAACTGCACACAATACTCCAGGTGAGGTCTCACAAGAGCAGAGTAGAGGGGCAGGATCACCTCCTTCGACCTGCTGGTCATGCTCCTTTTGATGCAGCCCAGGATACGGTTGACTTTCAGGGCTGCGAGCACACACTGCTGGCTCATGTTCATTTTCTCATCGACCAACACCCCCAAGTCCTTCTCTGCAGGGCCACTCTGAATCTCTTCTTTGCCCAGTCTGTAGCTGTGCCTGGGATTGCTCCGACCCAGGTGTAGGACCTTGCACTTGTCATGGTTGAACTTCATAAGGTTGGCATCAGCCCACCTCACAAGCATGTCAAGGTCCCTCTGGATGGCATCCCTTCCCTCCAGCGTATCAGTCGGACCACACAGCTTGGTGTCATCGGCAAACTTGCTGAGGGCACACTCAATCCCACTGTCCATGTCAGCGATGAAGATGTTAAACAAGACCTGTCCCAACACCGATCCCTGAGGGACACCACTCGTTACTAGCCTCCAGCCGGACATCAGGCCATTGACCACAGCTCTTTGTGTGCGGCCATCCAGCCAGTTCTTTATCCACCGAGTGGTCCATCCATCAAATTGATATCTCTCCAATTTAGAGAGAAGGATGTCATGTGGGACAGTGTCAAATACTTTGCACAAGTCCAGGTAGATGACATCAACTGCTCCTGTCTTGGCACATCCTTCATTTCGGAAGTTCATAAAGCCTTTCTGTGTAGCTCATATCCTTCCTGCTTGATAGCCCTGTATGAACTCCATTTATTTCACAAAGCCTTCCCATGTCTATCCCTCTTCCACTTTGTGCTGGCCATCACATTCTATAGAATTAAAATTTGCCCTAGAAGACACAGGCTTCCGGAGAGTGTAAATCTGCTTAGGAGAGGATCCTATGTTCTTTGAGAGCAGCCTGATTTAAATTAACAGCAATAAAATGTATCATTCCTTCATTCTGTTACAGGTAAATTACTCATTTTTGTATTTATGCTATTAGGGTAACAGGAATAAAATACATCCCTCCAGCACTCTGTGGTGGGTAAACTGCATGTACTTAATGATTTGATTATTACTTTAGGGAGGGATGACCTTGGGGTTTTCACCACCTAGAATCTCAGCATCAGGATTTAGTAAAATGTGGATTTGAACATTTGATTATGGCTTATTGTGGAGGTGGCTTGGTATATAAGGCAATCTTCCAGTGGATAATATGGGAAAATGAGAACCCTGGGAATGTGGACTGATTCTCTATGAATCTGAGCACAGAGGCCATTAAAGTGTATTAGAACACATAGTACATTAGTGACACATAGTAGCTACATAATAGAAAATGAAGTACAACATTGCTCAAATATGCAGAATGCATTTTCTTAATACCGTGACAAAAAAGATGTGACAGAGATGTTGGAGACCAAAGAAATTACACTAGGCACAAGTAACAGGCAATGACTGCAGCTGTGAGTATTAGCTGGATCTTCAGCACAGCCCTGAAGAAACATGCTGTCATTAGTTATACGCTGAGGATAATACTGGGGTTATCTGTTAGAATGGCAAAGATGGGAGACCTTAAGTAGTCACGGATGAAGGCAGTCTTCATAGGTAGGAAGAGACATATGTATTCAGTTCAGCATCAATGGAGACAACCCTGAATACTGTTTAACACAAAGCTAATGAGCATTAATTTGGTCTTGTTAGCAGATTAAAATCCATATAAAGTCAGTTCTAATATTTAATTTTTTTCTTGAACAACAAAAAGCTATCTCAGCTGGAGTCATGAAATGAATTATTTAATGATAAATAGCACACTGCCTGCTAGGATTTAATGTAAATGAAACAGCAGATGCAGAGTCAGGGTAAGTGAATTGCTTCTTTCTTTTTTTTTTTTTTTCCCTAGGAATTGGACAGGCCCATGAATTTGTCTGTCATTTTATTGACAGAAGTGGAGGTAATACCCGCTTGAAAGTACAGTGTAACCAGTCAATTAAATAATTTAATGTAATGTATGTTACAGTGAAAAAAAAAAGTATATCTAGCTAAAGCTTTCTTTGCCATATGAGAATGGGAGAGATTTAACTCCTCATTAGAGAGAGACACAAAAAATTAACTTCAAGTGTCATGTTAAAGGCTTTATTTATAAAATAGTTTTGTGTCTGCAGAGCATTTTGGCCTCCATAAACGTTATTTTTAGAAGAAACAATTTGCCTGTGTGTGTAAGAAAAGTCAGCTAAATTAATCAAAAATGAGTGAGATGTCTTTAATAAAGTCCCTTTGTGTCCCCATTCAGGAGTTTTTTAAACCTTTTGATGGTAGCAGCTGACATGTTTCTTATGTTTGGATTGTATTTTGCATTAGCTGTCTAATTTTCAGGTAATGACAGCTGATTATGATTACTTATATATATTTACAAGAACCTTCAAAACTTCCGTGTAAGTTATGACAAAGACCTTGCAGTTTCCAACTCTTCTGCACAGGAGACCATTTGCAAGATCTGTTCTTCAGTCCTTGCACAAAGCGTTGGCTTAATTACCAGGAATTTCGTTTAAAAAAGCCAAACAAACAAACCACACACACACACCTTCCCCAAACCCAGACAAAGAGGTTAACTCCAGCGAGCCGCTAGGCTGACGGCAGGAAGAGAGGCAGGAGGACTCAGCGGCCCTGCGCGGCCCAGGAGCTGTCCCCACCCCGGTGCTGAATTCAGGCCCCTGCAAAGCGGGTGCCGCCGTGCGCCGTGGTGGTGCGCCCGAATTCACTGCAGAGCCCCGTTATCCTACCGCCTTAAAAACATGCAGGCATGGAAAGCATACCATTTACAACGATAGTACTGTCAAAATAAAGATAATGCTGGCACAATATTTGTTTCACAGACAAAATACTATTGAAGAAGTCTGTAATCTCATCAGAAGTGAGAGATTTATTTTTGCTGTTTTCCACAACATAAGAACACACAGCAAATCATGGTGGGGCTAAGCAAGAGGAAGTAATGAAAAATCAAACCCCAACTGTTTAGCTCTGAGAAGTTGTAGTATAGGCTGTTGCATGAATGTAAGGGGCAAATCAACACACACCTGATGTACAGATTTATTCTGATGCTACTAATTTTGATACTAACATTCAACTTAAACCTGAAAGCTGGATGTAACTGCTTTCAGAAAGAAATGCTGTGGAAATTAGAAGTTAAATTTCTTGGTTCTCACTGTATGTATTTGCCATTTACTTTTAATGGAATTTGCTTACAGCTAAAACCTCAGATTATTTACCAGGGCTGTACACTTAAGTATAATTTGCTGACAAACATATTAAGATTTCTGTTTAAAATATTCTAATTTTATCATCCATTTACCATTGACAGATACTTTCTTTAAGTGATATAATACAGTGAGTAAGAATGGCCTCCCACCTGAAGACTGCTGTTATCTATCACAGAGATTTGCTACTCAGCCTTATTTGAAATTATGACAGGCACAAATTCCAGACATAATCTTTACTCACACTTTTAAAATAACTTTTCTCTCTTGGCTTCATGTCAGTTTCTATCTATACTTCAGAACTGCAGCTCTATATAAAACATCTACATTCATCTATAGGTTTATATAAAGCTTACGCCAATATTTCTCACACTTGCAGAATCAGAGAAATTGTTAGGGAAAAGAATCCAGTCTGTTGTTTCCTCTTTTGCAATACAGTCATGTGTAGTTGTAGGCCTGCATATCTTAACTGTCATCTTTTTTACTAACTGTAAGGTGATTTTCCTTTCTTTTTCTCTTTCCCTCTTAGCCAATTTAGACTTCCACTGGAAATACATGAAGTGTGATAATTTTCCTCACTACCACACAGATTTGCATTCATGATGTTTAGAATATTAATTATGGCTTCAACAGAAATATATAAACATTTCATATCATATCATGTGTTTTAGGATGCTATCAAATTCTAGCAGAAATTGATTTATTAGTTAGATTCATTTCATTCTTCAAAGACTATGCCCATAACCATGGGGACTATGGACCTAACATAAATTTTAAAAAAAGTAATTTAAAAAGAAGAATTAAAAAAGGAGAGAGATCAATCTGAGAACGTAGATCTGTTTATCAGCATTTAGTTTTTTGCATTTCCTGGAAGGATTTAATTTCTCCCATTAGGAGAAACTGCCATCAGTATATTTTCCATTCACAATTTAAAGGACTTAATTGTCTGTGGGATGTTCAGCTCCTTGAATTAATAAAATTTTGTAGAAATAAATCTAAAAAAAGGACATTGATTTGACTTATAGTCAAGTGATAGAGAATATTTTTATTTTATGTCTTTCTTATTATAAATCATTAAACAATATTCAATTGCCCATGATTAATATTTTCTCTTTTCAGTATGTTTTATTAAGATTTTTAATATGCTTGAATTTCTTTTACAGTAAGTTTAATTATTCTAACTAGACAACTGTACACTGCAGTCCTACCAAAACATACTGCAAACACTGTCAGTAAATAATACAATGATCACGATAATCCATTCATAAGTCTCTATAAAAGAAGGGATTGCTTAATTGTTGAATCTCCTAGTGCTATTTTAAAGTATTTTTTCTGTCCATGGTTCACTACATACTGCTTTTTATTAACTTTTAAATTGTAGAATCTCTTTTCTGAAATAAACCCCCAAAAATTAGTGTTACAGAAAGCTAATTCTAGGGGATGAAAAAAATGTGCAGCAGTTTAAGTAAGATTTTAGTCAATAAAGAAATAACATTGGTTTGGTTAGATGTAGATGTGTTATGCAAATTTCTCACCAGTTTTGGTACCATGAAGACATGTTACTAAGAAGGAAATCTGACAAGTTGAGAAAACAGAAGAGAATATATTAAATAGTTAGTAAAGCCAAAGTATTCTGTAAATGTAAAGGTAGCATTGATAGGGTATGTATACACTGCATACTGAGGTAGAGTACTAGTTGCAAATAACCACTGGGGATATAAGAAGACCTGTTGGAATAAGTCCAGAGGAGGGATGAAGATATTCAGTAGGCTGAAGTACCTCTGCTATGAAAACAGGCTGAGGGAGTTGGGCTTGTTCAGCCTGGAGAAGAGAAGGCTCTGGGGACACCTGAGACCATCCCAGTACCTAAAGAAGGGCTACAAAAAATCTGGTGAGGGACCGCTTACAAGGGCATATAGTGATAGACCAAGGGGTAATGGCTTTAAACTGAAAGAGGGTAGATTTACATTAGATGTTAGGAAGAAATTCTTTACTGTGAGGGTGTTGCACTGGAAGAGGCTGCTCAGAGAAGTTGTGGATGCCCCATCCTGGTAGCAGGATCCAATTTGGGGCTGTAATTCAGATTTAGCTTTTAGCGTAAATAAATTGGTAAGTTTTGAATACGGTGTTCAAGGAGTGTCTGCTTTCTCCTGAACGGTGGATTGCCCAAAAGAAGGGCTGAATATTCACTACTCTACGTAAAAAACTGGTTTTGTCTAGTCACATATAAATGTCCATTAGGCTTCAAACTCTCATGGTCTACCTGTGTCACAGGGCCTGGTTTTGTTCTCAGGATATCAAAGGGAAATTCTCTGGAAATTAAGCAGAGTGCACAAGTGGAGTTTGAATATTTTGGTAAGCTTTTGTGGAAATGTGCTGATCACCAAGGGAAGAAGGATGTCTATATAAAGAAAAGCAGGTTTTGCATCTTAGCAGTGAAGTGAGAAAGCAAAGGAAGGAAGTCTGACAAGGCTGTGTGGTGTTCCACAAAAGATGTTATGATATTTTTCCTATTTCATATTTTAACCAGTAGATGTCTCTGTTTTATCATGAAGTTGTTGACAAGGACACACCATTCCTGTTGTCACAATACGTATTTATTAAAACCCCCATTTTTCCCATGTGAATATAAAAATGCCACCTTCATGATCTTGGCATTCCCTGCTGATTTCTGACCAACATAAGCCCTTGGAACCTTTAGCGAGAGCTCTGGCTGCTAAGCAACTTTGAGGACCACCTTTATGGAAATGTCCTATAGCATTTTAAGAGGAAAAAGAAGAATTGGTGAGATTCAATAGATATTTATGTGAAAATGTAATAAATTTAGTGCAGCTTTCTTTATCACATGGGAAGGTTCTCAGAAGCAGCTTACAGACCAGTATGGAGTATTTGATTTCTATACAGTGCCTCAGGAAATTCCAGGTTTTGATAGATGAATTATTTTCTCTGCTTTGTGAATGTGTAAAATATTATTTCTGCATCTATAACTAATCTAATAATCTATATCTACATGTATAGATATATAAATTACATCTAATAATGTAGATTATGTGAAGCATTCACCTAAATAAAAATACCAATATGATGCAATTCTGTTCAGACATTTGTATTTTCCTCATAATTTGAGAAACATGTAAGATATATATATAGTTATTCTAACATCTTTACAGAAGAGATCAGAAGTTTTAAAATTACATTAAAATTCTCTTATTTTAAATACATATAAAATGAATATTCAAAATTTCAGAAATTTTAAGTTCTTGAATTTTAGTAATTGTCTAAAAACATGAGCTACTGGTTTGCGGATTGTTGCTGTTTGAGAGCAGCATGATTTGGTAGAAATCCCTACAGAAACTGATGGGATTTGTGATCGCCTCATAGTAATTAAATTGCATAAGCATATCATCTTAAAGAAGAAAAATGTTGCTTACTTTAGATGATAGCTGTGCCCATATGAACCAGAGCAGTATGCTGGGGCTTTTTCTGCCATTGAGACCCAAGTCAACGCTGGAAACAGAAGTTCTCCAGCTGGAGGGAGCACTGCATCAAGGACAAATACATGTTACAGAGCACCTCTGCATGCTCACACTTGCACACACTATGGCTGTTTCTCCTGCTGTTGAGTGGAGCCATAGGTGAGCTACTTTTTACTCCATATTTATGCTCCAAATGCACTGTGATAGAGGTGTGGGCAGCCAGTCTCTAAGAGTCATTAGTCCTGTGTCACTGGTTCCACCTCCTCAGAGGGTGGCCATTTCTAGCAGAGCGTGAAGTAGTAGAAGGAAGTATCAGGAGGAATGCAACACCTTGAAATGACTTATTAGACTGTTCCCCAGATGTATGGACAATGAGCACTTGATTGTAGAGGTAGAAATCAGTGTTGAATAGTTGCAACAGAAAGACTGAATTTTCTGATAAATCTTTATGAACGTCAAACTAATGACCAGGCCACAGAAACCCTAGAGGTTTCCATGACGGCAGCTATACTGCAGAGTTTCTACAGCTCA
This sequence comes from Lathamus discolor, assembly GCF_037157495.1. Taxonomy (NCBI): domain Eukaryota; kingdom Metazoa; phylum Chordata; class Aves; order Psittaciformes; family Psittacidae; genus Lathamus; species Lathamus discolor. Next base: position 127,204,096 of record NC_088885.1, on the reverse strand, counting down.
ATCAAGCTTAAGAAATAAACCTGAAAATAAATGTCAGGTATGAAGAGCTATTATGCAGCTATTTGCAGCAAGGACAATAAAATTCCTCTTCAAAGAATCCATGAACATAGAACAAAACCATTATACTCTGGCTATGTTTCAGGAGCATCTTTTGTAGCTGACAATTTCATAATATATGTATCTTTTTCTTTTAACTGCCAGCATCTGTCAATTTACAGTAAAGACCTTGGGTGGAGGTTTTGGGGTATGTCCACCTGCTTCTGTCTACACACTGATTACATCTACTTCTGCTTCCTGAAAGCCACATTAAAAACCACCACCACCAGCAGAAACCCAAAAATTTGCTGTAAGGGCAATGTGATTATTTTGCACAAACTTCATGATAAGGGATAACACCTCGTGAGAAAGTCATGAAGACAAAAATTTGTGTTATTATTCAGCCAGAAGTGTTAATCAAACAGGTATTTAAAAAAAATCTCTAATTGTGGAATATATATCACAAAACCATGTGACTTCTAGTACTTTACATAGAATCATGGCAGTACTTAGAGGACAGTATAATTCAGGCAGCAGTCAGTTACACCTGGAATAAACTGAAACCACAGTGTATAAGGAATATATGTAATATCAACCATACATATTATGTATGGTTTCTCTGACATGAAACATACAGCTATGTTCGTGCAAAAATGTTATTATTGTTGATCTTGCAGATCATAAGTGCTTCTGATTTATTGAGCCCTTCATGCCCAAGTATTTGTCTATGAATAGTCTAATGAGAAACACATTTTTAATGGGAAAATACCTGGTTTATTATAGTATAAGCTAACTGACATTGATGTATTTCACTGCTATTAATGGAAACATGGCAACAGCACCATGGCTGCAGTTTGGGCCTTTTTGCAACATGATTTATCTTAGTAGCCAATGAAGTGTGTGTGCTTCTATAATTTTCCCAGGCTCCTTTGAAGAATAAGAATTGGGATGGAGGTGATTTGCTGTCTTCAGTACAATATGTTTGACATTATGACAAAAAAGTTGATGTTAATCTGAAAGCAAATACATGTCAGTACTGCTTTGTTGTCATACAAGATGCAGAAATGTGATATGGAGATTAAGTAGTCAAAGCACAGCAGTATTTGAGGTGCTTGTAAACTTTGGGATCTTGAGTTGGGAATTGAATTTTTTTGGCATCTAAGGAAACACTCTTCATTGTTAAGTTCTCATTTATATTTACCTCTAACAGAATCCATTATTCTTAATGGTAATATTTCAAAAGGAATCTAATTTAACATGAGACTGAGATTATTTAAAAATATGGGACTATGCTAACTCACAGTGAGTGAAGGAAATATACCACCCACCACCATCCCTAACATCATCTTTGTGGATACATCTATGCTCGAACTATTAACTCCCCACTTCATTTCTAAATCCTTATTCACTTCCAGGCTCTTTCCAGAGGCAGGTAATCACCTCCCACTGAGCTGAAACCAATATTCTTGATAATACACTCCAGGAGAGCAATATGGCAAAACATTGAAGTCTAAAAGCAAGAACAAGGATGTTCAGACCAGATTTGCTCATGATCTCCACCTCTGCACAGGGCCCTTTTGCTGTAGATGCCCCTACTGACACTTCCAGAGTGGGAGGAAGTGTTGAGTGACCTGTCTACATGCTTGAGCTGAGCCAGGACAGACATTTTCTTCACTGTCAGAAACATGTTTTCAAATGTCCATATGATAGCTACGATCTGACACCAAATATGATTTCTGAGGGAAAGCACTTATATAGCAACTCTGTGTTGTTACTGTGCACATTTAATGCATCTGTTGGGGAAAGCATGCTATATATAACTCAACAAGATAAAAAGCAATTTCTATGGATTTCTACCAATGGGAGGCTTGTTTGAGAGCAGCATGATTGGGTAAGAAATTCCCATAAAGGCATGTGAAATTATAAAAGAGGAATACAGTTTGAAAATCTCTCTCAATGAAAATCAGAGATCCAAACAGTAAAATGGTGCCAGTACAGAAAGTAACAGACGCACTTTCACTGTCTGATCCTTCCACTTACAGTTAGTCTTTCAATATGATGAATATCATTGCTAACATGAAAATGTGCAAATAAAATTGTACTGAAAGGGTTAAACATCATTAAAGTTAGTCACTAGTTAGGGTCAGCAGCTGCACACCAAATCTGGAAGCTGGGATAAAAGAGATAAGGGGTTTTTTTCTTTGCATAGAAGGAAAACATGTCTCCTTTGAAATACCCTGTTGAAACAGAAAAAGTTGCAGTGCCCTTTCTATTACAAAGCATTGTTATTTTGTTAAAATTAATTTAGTTTCTAACTCTGCAGCTGGAAATTAAATTAAAAACAGTGTTTATTTGGCAAATCCCAATTGCTTTTGAATTTGACAAACTACTTACTTAAATTATTTGCTTATCACATTTAGCTTAGGAAGGAATTGTATATTTTTCCAGAGGGTGTTTCAATTGCTAAAGAGTTTCATCAATTTTCCATTAATATGTAAGACAGTCTTCGTGACAATTACTCAAGGGGATGCATTGTATATAACATCTTGGTACCAGAAGTTGGAATTAGCATATTAACACTTAAGAAATCTAAGCGTTGGCCCATTGGTGACAAGAGATTAAACTGCAGCATACTGCGACTGTTCTGAATGATTTACTATACCTGGTCTCATACATTTTTTTCAGTGCACAAATCCTTATCCAGATCCACAGAACTCTGTTGGGATATCTTCACTAACTTCATCAGCCAAAGGCCCATGTAAAGCAGGTGTCAAGGATCAAAATCTTACCTCAATTTGATATGTCGTAAACCACCTCAAAGGAGTGAGCCTGTAGCTGTTCCCTCACTCTCTCTGCACTCTGTAGAGTAATTGCTGTGGGTTTAGTTTGCTTTCTTTTTCTTTAGTTATTTAGATGCACTAAAGCATACAAGATATAGGTAGATAAAGCCTCTTAAGGCATGTGGACTACTGCTCTGATAATGTCACATAAATTAATATGGCTTTTGCTGGCTGGCAAAACTGGAATTGACCAAATAGCTTAAATAAATAAGTAAATAAGTAAATAAATAAATAAATAAATAAATTTGTGTGGCTGTAACATTACCAGCCAAACCTATACTTTTCTGAACAATAATTTATACCTCAAGATATGCTTCAAAGTCTGATCAGCACAGTAGTACTAGCTGTAGGAGCCCCACTGCTTAAAACCAATATCTTAAAAAAAACCTTTAAAAATGGACACGGTAGCAGCAGTACAATTTTAAATTCAGTGACTGAATAAACTGTTTTCAGTGAGATAAACAGTTATGCATTTCTTCTTCAAATACTATTTAGACATCGCAAGCTGGAAAAGAAGCAGCAAATATATCGGCATGGCTATCCTGTATAAAATGCCAACATTTTCTATTATTTATTAAACACGTCAGAAGTTTCACAGAAATAAAGTTATGAAAACAATTTTTTGTTCTGCATTTCTATTGTCTTAAGCTTTGAAGACCTGTGAGTTATCAAACCTCACAGTTAAGTCCTGAAATTGGAAACCAGGTGGCCTTTCCAGATACGAGCTGTTTAATTTTCAAGAGGATCAATTGCAGAGAGATCCTGGGGAAGGCTGTGGAATATCATGTCTACAGCAACACTTTTCCTAGCTATAAATTTCCTATTATATAAAGCTTCTACATAAAAACTACTGTATATTAGCTGCCAGCTTTACATTGCTCTTTTTTTGGTATTTGATAAACTTTCAGAAATCAGTTCCCATTTAATTAGCAGAATCTTACTGGCTCCCTTTCTTATGCAGGAATGGGTGGTGGGGTTATTGTTATTGTTCATGTCCTGTCACACAGGCACTTGGTGTGCTGGCCACAGTCTGAGGACTTGCACTGATACTCTTATTATCAATTCTTAAATTCTTCTGGAAATGGCCTCAAGCTGTGCCAGGGGAGGTTTATATAGGATATTAGGAAAAAATTCTTCACTGAAAGGATTGTCAAGCACAGGAGCAGGCTGCCCAGGGAAGTGGCTGAGTCCCCATCCCTGGAGGTATTTAAAAGACATGCAGATGTGGCACTTAAGGACATAGTTTAGTGGTGGACTTGGCATTGCTAAACTAAAAATTTGACTTGATGACCTTAAAAGGTCTTTCCTAACCAAAAAATGATTCTATGATTCAAAGATACCACACTGGACAACTGTTAGTATTGCTTAAACCACGACAGTATTAACCACAACTGCACTACCTCTCTGAAGTACCGGTTTGCATGACATGATTTTGTGGCATTGGATAGGTTGTTTTCTTTATAATTTATTATTTACAACTATTTACATTGTATTGATGGAAGAATGCAGGTCACTGAAGTGGTCTTTTTACTGACAATTGGCAGACTCTTGTCTGCATCCGGATGAAACTTGATACTGAATGACACAAGAAATAAAATGGAAAGATAGGAAAATGGGGATGCTGCCTTTATTGGTCAAAGCTTAGTACCGCATATTATCTAGTTTATGTGTTCTATATGACTGCCTTTAGGCAAAATGAGGGTCTTTATGAATTCTGGGAATCGCATAGCAGCAAGTGCTTAAAAATACACTTTATGATTTTCAATGCTCATTAGTTTTACATATGATTTGTATATGTAAGACCTTTTTGCAATATTAGAAAGATAAAAAGTGCCCTTAAATTAAATTAGTTTTACATATGATTTGTATATGTAAGACCTTTTTGCAATATTAGAAAGATAAAAAGTGCCCTTAAATTAAATTAGTTTTACATATGATTTGTATATGTAAGACCTTTTTGCAATATTAGAAAGATAAAAAGTGCCCTTAAATTAAATGAGAATTGGGTTATCACATTAATAATAATTTTAATTTCCTCATAGTGAGATAAATACAATTCTCAAAGATAAAGGCAGGGCTTAGATGGGTAAACTGGTCTCGAGGTCCAGAGTTTGTGTAGTTTAATTTGTTGGAGTGGCTCATATTCTGCACACTTTATTCCACATGTCTAACAAATATCAGTTAATATTTCCAACAAAATATTGGCTTTTCCTTCTCTTCCCTCCTGAAAAGAAGTTGGTTGCAAAAGTTCTGCCCAAACCATGAAAACATGAATAATAGATGCATTTTATACATCTTCCATGGCAGAAAAAAGCTGCAGGTACCCTATTTAAATAAAAGCCTATTAACAAACTCAAAACAAATGGAGAAAAGACCAAATCCTTTTCCTCTCCTCTCCACTAGCCTGCCAAGCTGGTAGACTGACATTAGTTATTCTCACTGGACCACCTTTTCACTACATTTTGTTAGTTCATTAAAATTCTTGTTTAGCAATTTATAAGCTTCCTCGGCAGAAATTTATAGCATAATCTGTATGTGCATGTATTTATGTGTGGTTATCCATCTTAACTACAACTTTTACAAAAGGTGAAACCTTAATGACCTTAATGCAATCAGGAAAGGGACTTCTGAATCCTTTCAATACAAATGCCTTATGGCTTTTAGAGCTGATGTGCAGAATGCTGAGTTGAAACATATGAGAACAGCTGATACTATGCTGATAGACAAGAGGTCGAATCTCTATAGGGTCACGTATGTTACTGCTGAAAGCTTAAGCAATTGCTTGCACACATGGTTATTTATAGTGTTAAAGAGTGAACGAAGAGTATTGGTATCTGATCCATATCTCAGATATATAAAGCAAGCTGAATGCCAACTAAGGGAACAACAAATGCCCATGAAGCCATGAAGGTTGACAGATGTCAAGAGTGGGGAACAACAAATGCCATGAAGGTTGACAGATGTCATTTGAATAAAGTTTATTAAATATTAATGGCCACTTAAGCGGATTTCCTCTGCTAGTTTCTCTGGAACAGTCACCAAATCCCAAATGATCTGGGCTGCACTACAGTCTATAAAATATGCCTATGCTACTTCAAGGTCTAGGAAAGGTTGAATCTCAGGCCCTTTGATGAAGAATCTTCTTCTTTCTTAATCTTCACAGGTGTGGAAATTAACTCTCGCTTGGAGCAGGAAGGGGTCACAAGTAGCTGTGGAACAGGGACTGCTGGCTTCAAGAATCAAAACTTCACAGTAATAAAACTAGCTCCACATCATCAGAGGCCCTGATTAGATCAGAAATTTGAGTTCATGGATTACTTGTAGTGTTTCTCTTTAGCACATTTTTAGGTTTGATCATCCCACTTTTAAAATGAGTCTTGGATGCAAACATATGCTGCTTGGTTATGAAGAAAACAACAATAAAAATATTATGCTTAGTTTGTGAATAGAAGTAAAATTACTTTGCTTAGTCCAGGGGTTCTTAAACTATGTAACACTTAACTGCCATGAAAAATGCACAAATAATGCCTAGGAAGCGAACAGCTTCCTTCTGAGCAGAAATGTGACTGGGAACTGCTGCTGTTGCTCCCAGAATTACCATAGAGATGGTACATGAGAATAGTCAAGTTATAGACTTCTGGAACAAAGCTATGCAGTTCAGTACAATAGGCAGCTTCTCTCCAGGACAGGACATGCAGAGGTCTATGCAGTGTAGAAGCTGGAATCATAGAATAATACAGTACCAGCTTGGAAGAGGACCTCAAGGATCATCTGGTCTAACCTTTCTTGGCAAAAACATGGTTTAGACAGGTTGAGGAACTTGACAAATAATGAGCCACTTCTCACAGCAGATTTTGTGGCAGCATTTTGTAAAATGATTCCTCCAGTATGAGCTTAATTTTAAAGACATCTGCTTACAACTGTGATAATATTTTGCAGGGATGCGGAAGATACAAATCACAAGCAAGAGACTGGAGTATTGGCTGTGACTACCTGCAATTACCATTTCAACTCTCTCTTACATTACAGATTTCATTCTCCATAGCTGTTCATATATTCATGTAATTTCAGATGAGAAGGACAAAGCTCAGGCTACCTACCCCTTACAGTCTTTTAGATACATCAGATAATCTAAAATGTAAAAAATGTACATGTTTAGATGTACAACATCTAAAACAGAAGAACGTTGTCTCAACATTACAGAATCTGCATCAGTCACCAAATCTCAGATATATTCTTACACAAATCTGCTGTTTAAAAATCTCTAAATTTCATGAGAACACAGATGGTAAAAATAGATTTCTAACTCATTTACGTTCTATGCAGTGGCATGAACTCTTTTTGCTCTCCTCATAAATACCCTGCCAATATGATTCTACCATTATTTCCAAAACCTGAACTAGTTTATGAGGTTTGTTGTGTTTGGTTTTTTTTCTCCATTTCATTTTGTATTGTTTTTGAAGTGAAGAGTAACATCACCTGTCAACATTCATTATTATATCATATACATACATACACGTACGTATGTATGTATCTGTACACTTATAGAGATCCCTGTTAAACATCTTCAAATCTGAAAGACAAAGGTATAATTCATGAGCATTTAGAGTTGTGGGCTACATTGCTGGCATGGTGCTAAATGCAATTTACTAAGCCCTTTATGCAATGTTTTATTATACAAAAAACTGCAGATGTGCCAAAACTAACAAAGAGGATTGGAAGATTTAATGAATTTATGTCAGCTCTGAAAGCCCGAGTCAAACATCATATTCCTGGAGCTTAATTTGGATTGCTAGTGCTTTTTAAAGTAATTAAGAGCATACAGTTAGGAGACATTTGAACTGGGCTTGAAATACTCTACTGAAAAATAGTTTTGTTACGTATCTTTTCTGCATTGTGTCATATTGGGTTCCTTTCTTTTTTATTGCATTCTGTTTTGCCCAAGACTTGCACTTCCTGTTATGTCAATGTTCTTGGCCCTCACTGATTTCTGCAAGAATCTGATTTATGGGAGAATGGCAAGGAAAACTCAGAAATAACAATGAAAATGCACATGTTCCATGTTAAAAATCTACAGGCTCTGAGGCTTTCAGGTAGATGCTTGTATAATAGATGCATACAGAGTGATTCTTTGTTCCTTCAATATGATGAAATACCTGGAGACCCCACCTCTATTCCCCTCCAGATCCTGTCGTGGTTTTGGTTGGTTTTTTTAAACAATTCACAGTATTTCCAGCTTTGCTTCATCAACCTGATCTCATTTCAACAGTTGTCTTCATGAGGAAGATGGAACACAGTTCAGCTCTGAATTCAGTTATACAGAAATGGGTTTAATGTAATATAGTACTGTGATGTATAACCATTTAGCAAGGCCAAGCATTAATAGAATCAACAGAAAGAGGAAAAAAATAAAATTATTACTAGACCTTACACTAGATCTTTTCTTCACAAAAAACAAAAAAGTCTCAAGGTTGACTTTATATTAGAACAGTTATCCACATAATACTGATATGTCAAAGTTAGGAGTATCTACAGGTTATTGAATGATGCCTGGAAGTACTTCACCAGTGCTTTAATGTTCATTATGTATCATAAATATTGATCACTGGAACACATGGGTAAGCACTTACTGAGGAAAATTTTAAGTGAAATGAAAATGAAATAAATGTTTTCTCCGTACTTTCTTTTGTTTTAATGGTAAAAAAAAGAGTGCTTTTTTAGAAACCAAATGTCTCAGCTTTTCATTACAAATGTGAAGATTTTCATTTAGAAAAGCTTTTCTAAACAAATTTCAAACAGTAACTTTCTGACTCTCTATTGGAAACTAATAATTGAGCCTTAAGTGCCTGCACAGAATACTTGTATACTTCTGGGGGTACTACATCACTGTGTGGACTCTCGCGATCTGAGTCACCTGTTGGAATGGTCAAATTCTACCTTCCCAGTTTAGATACCACTTTGCCCCAGGTGGTTAAATCTCAGCAAATATATTTAACAGATCCATGACAATGCAGATGTGCTTCAATGCATAGCAAAGTAATACCCAAATCCTTGAAAGCAAGGCTGGCTCAATACATCCAGCTCATCACCTTCCAGGGCACTTACACATGCTCAGGCATGGAGGTACCACTACAGACACAAAATAAAGAGTGCCCATCTTCCCTCTACACTGAATTTAGGGGGATGGCATTGTGTACAGACTTTTAAATAAGTTCATCAAAATCAAGGGTGTGACATTTAGCTGGAGTGAATCCAAATTCTGATGTTCGTGACTTCCCGATACTTCATATAATCACTGATTTGCATATGATCCATAAAAAATAAAATTAAATAATAATTATATTTATTATATGGGAAGAGTACAATTAAATATCATCTAGTCCACCACCTCTAGCCCCTGCCTTCAAATCAGGCCATGGTCAACTATAGCACATTTCTCAAGGCTGTGTCCAGTCAGATTTTGACTGTCCCCAAGGACAGAGACTCCACAACTTCCCTGTGTAACCTGTACCCAGTGTTTGACCACTCTCACCATAAAAGTTTCTTCTTGTATTTAAAGGGAATGTCCTGTTTTTTAACTAGTGCTAATTGCCTCTTGTTCTGTCACTGCCCAGCACTGAGAAGAGTCTGGCTCCCTCTTCTTTATCCATTCTCCACTCAGGTATTTGCACACATTGATAAGATTCCCCCTGAACCTTATCTTCTTAAGGCTAAACAGCCCCAGCTCTGAGACTTGCCTTGTATTGTCACAGAATCATAGTATGGTTTGGGTTGGAAGGGACCTTAAGGAACTTACAGAAGATCTATTTCCAACCCCCATGTCCCATTTCCAGCCTTCCAGTAGGCCAGGTTACTCAAAGCCACGTCCAACCTGGCCTTGAACACTGCCAGGGATGGGGCAGCCACAATTTCTTTGGGCAACCTGTGCCAGGGCCTCATCACTTTTACAGTAAAGTATTACAAATGATATAATCCCTCAGTCGTCTTTGTGGTCCGTGGAAGGACTCATTTCAGCCTGTCTCTGACCAGGACTGGATACATGTCGAGCAGAGGGAGAGAATCACACCCCTTAACCTGCTGGCAACACTCATCCCAGTGCAGTCCAGATGCTGTTGGCCTTTGCTGCAAAGGAATATTGCTGTCTCCTGTTTAACTTAATATCCACTTGGACCCCAAGTTCCTTTTCTGCAAAGCTTTCCAGAGAGTCGGATCCCAGCATGTACTGGTGCCTGGGGTTGTTTCCCCCAGGGACAGGTATTTGCATTTTAATTCTGTTGAACTTCATGAGGTTTCTGCTGGCTCATTTTTCAAGCTTGTCAAGGTCTCTTTGAATGGCAGCACAACCCCCTGGTGTACAAACCATTCATTTGAACTTTTTATCATCCACAAACCTGCTGAGGGTCTGCTTCTTCCCATTATCCAGGTTATTAATGAAAACATCAAACAATAGTGGCCGCAGTATTGACCACCAGTATACCACTTGTGACTGCTTCCAGCTGGACTTTCTGCTGCTGATTATAACCCTGTGTGCCTGGCAGTTCAGCCAGTTTTCAGTCCACTTTACTACCCACTTACCTAGTTTGTATTTTGTCAGTTTGTCAGTGAGGATGGCAGACAGTGTCAAAAGCCTTATTAACATCTACTAATCTCACATCCACCAAGACAGTCATGTCATTGTAGAAAGCTATCAGGTTAGTTGTAAATCCATGTCTCAGTCACCTTCATGTCCTTAATATAGTTGGAAACACCTTCCAGGATGATTTGCTCCATGACCTTCCCAGGGATTATGGTTAGGCAGACCAGTCTGTATTTTCCCCTTCTTGCCCTTCCTGAAGATATGAGTGACATTTGCTTTTGTCCAGTCCACAGGAACCTCTCCTGATCACCACGACTTTTCAAAGGCAATTGAGAGTGGCCTCATAGTGACATCACCTGGCTCCCTCAGCACTTGTGGGTTCATCCGATCAGGTCCCATCCATTTATGTATGTCCAGTTTGCTTTAATTTTCCTCAATCCGATTCTCCTCCACTGAGGGTGAAGGACTCCCAGAGGGTTCTCAGAGATCTCAGATTGCTTATGATTTATGTTATCAGTAAAGACCCTCTGTGCTGGCTCAGGCTGCAGCTTCAATTCTGCTAATGTGAATTGCGCAATATTTCACTGGTAGTGGATGGGTTAGAAATAATTTTTTTTTTTTGACATTTAAGTTCTAAGCTCATTTTTTTATAGCCATGAGTCAGAAAAGCCTCATTTTTCCCTACCAGCATTGATTTGCATGCAGGACTCCAAAGCTCTGCACTGAAGATATAGGGCTAGCAACCTCAGGATATACAGCAACTTCAAAGGATTAGTTCTTTGGTAAACTTCATCCCATGGTACCACATCTTCAATGCCATTAGTTCTGAACCAACTAGATTAAAACCAGCCATTTCTGTGCACGCACCAGTAACTTCCACTACTTCTCAGAATTCCCCAAATAAACACCTAAAAGGGGAAGAGTGGCTCACAAATCGATAATATAACATGTGGAAAGCAGTTACCATAATCTTTGGTTTTATTCTACTCTTGAAAAATTTCCGCTCTGAAGACCAGTTTTATGTTCCATGTAGAAGAACATCTCGTTACCACAAATCACCACAAAGAAAGTCACACCTTCTGACTTGCTAGATATGGTGGAAATTGATTCTAGCACAGAAAGTAAAAAGTCATAGCAAAAAATTGTATCTGAAGACCACCATTTCTTACTTTTTGTGTCAAGTGGTAATACAGATAGTAAATTCAAACACTTTGGAATGAAACAATTTAGCAGATAAGAGGAATAACTATTAAAAGGGTTTCCTGGAACTAAGAATGGACAGAGTGAAAATAAGAATGAAGCACAATTATAATAAAAAAGACTACAGGAAATACCTACTGTTTGGGATTTCCTGAGACTCTCTTACAGCTTTTTTCCATGATTACTACCAAGGTTTTTCTTTTTCTTGCAGAGACCTTTCTCTCACTGTTGGTACCTGAAAACTGATAAGGAGACTGTATTGTATCGGCAATGAGAAGTCTCTTTGCCAAAAAATATTTTACAAACATTTGTTTTGAGCTTTTCTAAGTTTAAGCAAGAGAACAATGTCCTATCATAATGAACTTTTGCATGCTTGTTTCTCGTAAGGTTTATTGGCATGGTGTAAGTAAATCACTGATAGGGAAACCACAGAAAGATTTCGAGGCCATATCCAAAAGGATACTTAGATGGTCACAAGGAAATCAACTGAATGCAGACTTTTCCAGCATGCAGACCTGTGCCAGGGATCTGGGGAACTGTGCTTGTAGTGCTTGTGCATCAGGATTGCTTGAGTGGGCAGGCATGAAAGGAAGGAATCGGGTGCTAGGCTTCTGCACAGTCACAGAAAGCTTTTCCCTTTTAGTCCTGCAGTTCAGCAGCAATGGTTAATGCCAACAGATAACAGCTATTAACGTAGCATGGGATGAGCAGAGGGATTGACTGTGTTTCCTGAAGGGCAGAGACAAGTATGAGCTGAGAACAGATGTGGCTCAAAAGAAAAAAATAGGAGGAGATATGCTGGGGCAGACAGATGAGATCCTTTAGAACAACATGCAATTTTTCTTTGAGATACAGAGGACCTCTAAGAAAAACTTGGGGTTTGATTAAATTACCCTGTGTTTGAAGCAGGGCTAAAAGCTACTTGCTCATCACTGTATTCATTAAACAGCTCCTTTTAGCGACTTCTGGATAGAAAAATGAGTAACTGACATTTCTGAACTGTCACTGGTGCAGTATGATATTTCCCCGTGGCATACAGTCTTAGAAGTGAGCTTGCTTGCCAGTGACTGGAGCATACACTTCATATTCTGAGCCTCTGAATATATTTGCATTGTAGGACTGTCACTCTACAGCACATACCTAAAACAAGGTCATAAATCATCTGATATGAAAAGTATAAAGTTATTGGAATAGAACATTGTCATGAGACAAATTACAGTATATTTCTGACCTTGTGTCTTTAGTATTTATCATTGCTGTAAGTAGATTTGCAGGGCTGTTCTCTTTGAGAATATGAAGAAAGCTGCAGTGAAGGGAAGCTTGTCACTTGTTCCATGAATAAATAGAGCACAAGATCCATCAATCCAATGCCTTTCCAAAGCAATACATTTTGCTTCTAAACGAAAAATCCTTCCAACTTCAGTTGCAGATTTGTCATATTGTATGTGTGTATTTGGTCTGACCATTTAAAAGCATATTCTTAGTGACAAAATTTGGCAAAAACATTAAAAAATTATCTTTACAAAATATAAAGCTGTTCTTCACTTTGTAAGCTAAGTCATTATGCTCACATCTATTTCCAGACTTTATTAGGGCATGTGGTAGAGAAATCCCATCAAATCAATCAGAACTTCTGAAGATAGGTTTGTCACAGTTGTCATTCATCCTGCCTGGTTCTGACTCTGTTTCACATACCCCAGAGAAAACACCCTTATCCTTCAGAGAAAATATGCTCACTGTTCTCCTCTTGGATGCTTCTTCCAAGAATAGGAGGTATCTCATACTTTCATGTCCTATAGTACATCTCAGACATGAAAGACAACTATGTCTAACTATTCTATGATCCTATGTCATGAGACAACACACTGCAGAGGTCAGACCCATGGGAAGAGAGTGGTACAATGATTAGAGAGGATGTGGGTTTTTTTTTTTTTGCAAGGGATTTTCTGCAACAAAGCCATGTCTAAGCTGATGTAAGGGTCGCATGAATCCTATGAGATTTCTTCCCCTCTCTCTGACTTGAATGACTAATTAATCAGAAAGCCTCCTTACAGGCTTGGTAGCTATTTGGACTGCTATTTGAAGCACACTGTTAACATTTGCCAAAAGACACTTGCTTAGAAAAACCTTGGTAGCATTAAAAAATTGAATACAGCTGTGTGAGGCTGTTACAGACAGAGACAAAGATTCTGCTCTCAGTGACACCGGAGGATGCAGCACAGAGGCTGTAGATATTAACAGAAGCTAAACTTGGTCCCTCATAATAATTTGTGAAATATTTTGTAGCTTGGCTAAATGAGAGTACCACATGGCTCAACACATCTGAATATACAGGTCTGTAGTATGTCACATCAGGCCATCACAAAAGAATGCAGGCAGGAAAAGAGAAAGAGAAGGAGGGAAAGTGATGTTAGGCAGCCAGTAAACAGGGTGCAAGGGACAGCATATGTGTGTGTGTGGAGGTGACTTGGTGAGACTACTAATGAGATCAGGAGCAAGAGCAGGTCATAAATATTTAATTTATTTGTTATTTTGTTTTTGATTCTGTTGTCAGTTGTGATTACAAGCCAAAATGAGCAGTCCTGAGTGAGAACTTATCCCTGTGCCTTTGTGTGGAAAGGCATGGAACTAAAGCTTGACTGGCTACAACATGAAAACACGGGAGAGAGAAAACTGGAATGACAAAATCCTACTCACACCAAAGAGGCATTTTGAGTTATTTATGCATAACTGATAAAAGCATTTCGTGTTTTGACAACACACAAACACACAAATCAAATGGATGTTGCTACGTCACATAGTTTGCTGTTCAAAACCACAGCTAAATAACATAATATTAACAATCCTGAAATAGTGTCATGGAAAAGGTAATCATGCACAGCCAATGTAAGTCAGTTAATTTCACAGAATATTTTTACCATTCAATATCATGTACATTTGCTGGGATCAGATTTTTATTTCTTTCAGGCTTGCACTAAACAGAAGAGCAGCCAGGAGTCAGTTAGTTGCCAAACTGATAAGCTCTGTTTTTAATATATTATGGAATCAGAAACATCATCCTCTATAATATAATACAATGACAAATTTCCACCCCTCATGCCTTTTTGAGTACTCCTTTGTTCGTTGCCTCCAATGCCAAGTAGTATTCACAAGCACATTAGCTGATGCATTTTTGTACATGATTGTGTAAAAAAACAGTCGGTAAACTACACATACTGTGGACTGACACCAGTGAAACTCCTGTCCTCCTGTGCTCTGTTCTCCTGTGCTTTATCGTGGCTTTAAGATACTATGCCTCATTACAATTTTAGCCTCTTCAAATCAGCAGTTGACCTTTTCCTTTGTCATGGAAAACTCCATGCATATTCCTGGAGCTATACAAATGATAAATAAAAATCACTCAGTCCCTAGCTCGTGCACAGCAGAAACTGTCTGTGTTAAATATTCTAAAATCATAACTTGCCCTTAGGTATTCATTACTGTTAACAGCCAATGATCAGGCTGGATAAACTTTGTGGAAGGACCCATTTTAAGCAGTTGAGAGTAAATACATAGATAACTTACTCTCCAGGTCTGGGTAACAGAAAAAATTATCTGTACAGAAAACATGCTTTACCTCTCTAGCTCTACCTCCACCTTTCTTCTTTTAGGCTGTTTCCTGAATGTTTAAAATTCAGCCTCATACCCATGATCTCGGCTTGTCTTGATGGCCTAATGCATGACATTTTATAAACTAATAATCTAATGAAGCCTAAAAATGGTTCTGTTCTAAAATGCTGTTGAAGAAACATCAGGCGGTTTGTCATCCTGTACCAGGAAAGAATGAGTAAGTGCTAAAAGTGGCTTCACATCCTCACTATATATAGAAATCCTATTACAATTACCCTTAACTGTCCTTTGCTTTCCTGCAGTAATTTCCTCTGTGTCCTCTCTACCTCTACAGGTAAATACGTTAAGATGCCAGGGTCTGTGTACGCAGAAAGCAGAGGCAACCCCAATCCCCTTCTTGTGCATAGTTCATTTCCAAGCAAATGTGTAGTATCCTCATCCTCATCTTCACCTTTGTTTCACAGTTCTTTATGCTGCACCTATTTTTATGTTTTCCAACTGAACTGTTGCTCAGAGTATCCTCCATTGACATATATTGTATTTGGAGTACAGTGTATTCAGAAAAGAGTCAGGCAGCATTAATTCCTTCAGATAGCAAATCTGTGCAAAATTTATAGCCTGCATAAGGAGCGAAGGTGGATTTTCATGAAGGAATGTTAGCACATGCCACAGATGGGTAATGGTTATATTAACCATCAGCGCATCTAATCACATTTTTAGCAGTTCTTTAAAAGCCTTCTTTGTTGCCAAAATTTTTTCTTCCCCTCTCTGTAAGTGTAGACCCTGTCCCTTTCCTTCTGAAGATTAATGGTCAGTTAACTGCTCATGGCTGAGCAAGGCTCATTAAAGCAATATTCTCTAATCATCCACAACACTGCCAGTCTCTCCTTATTCAAAGCATATAATTTTGTGGAAACAGGATCAGAGATTAATTGAGGCAATTAGCAGCTAGATTTGCAGACAGTTTGGGAGACCTGAGATTTCCCACTTACTGTATTGATTTGTGTGCAAAATGGCATCTAATTTTCCACACTTCTAGGACTGGCAGGCATCCAGTCTGTTCCTTTTCCATCCTAATGGCTAAGAAAATGTCACATGATCTTTGCCAATAAATGGAATTTTTAAAATCTTCCTTCTTAGTCCAGTCATGCTATTTAGATACTTGGGGTTTGTTAATATATTTTTCAAAAATGAGGCTATGTTGCTAAAATACATGCCTGGCCAAGCTCAACTCCTAAGACGTTAGCTGTAAATCTGCAAGCTATGTTGGTTTTCCAACTGAAAATGGGCCAACTGTTGTACTAATTGATAACCTGTAAATTTCTGGTGAATCACTGCTTCTCACAGAAGAGGATTAACTAACATAAAATTCCCCAGTATGTAGATATATTTTAAAAGTTCTGGCTTGAAGAAAATATGCTGCTCCTTTCCTAAGCTTGCCTCAGCAATCTGTCCCCAGATCTGTTCTCTGTTATTCTTTATCTCAAGGCAGAGCTGACACAACTGATGGACAGTTTTCAGCCATTGAGAGGGATCAGGGCCTGGGATTGGATTTTGAGCATCCAGAAAAGCACTGCTACAACACTCCTGGTGTGCTTAGACATATGTGAGAACTATTTCATGAAGATAAACACTGATGTTTTAAGGGTGAAAACTGCAGAAGAGAAAGTCCTTTCTATTTAATCTTTTGTCTTCCATCCTAATAGTGCTTAAGTACTTCTAAATCATTAACAGTAAAAAGCCCTTATTATGTCTTTACAGGATGCAGTGGAAATCAACTCTTTAATCTATTGGCTTGCTTGTGAAAATAAATGATGGGGAGCTTTCACTTGCCAGAGTAAACAGTTTTGTGGCTATCTCTGAAGGCAGTAAGGTTGTGGGCTCTTCTCTTACATGGTTGATCTTTCTGGGGCCTTCACCTACCTGTACTGCTTCCTCCTGACAGTGCCAAATGAGTGCAGTTGCTACAGGAGAAGGTCAGGGATCCACAAGCACAGCTTATCCTTGGTTCAAAATAGAAACCAAACCCTGAAAGAACTGGTGAGCTGGCACAGCACCCTGCTAAACTGCTCCTGCTGAACTATGTGGCTTCCCATATTGCTTCCTCCCTTCTTCAGCCATACATCTAGGATGCTCTGCCCTGCCCATCATGCCAGGCAAGCCCTGCTAGTTGCCTTTTCTCTCCACTGGGAATCAGTTGCTCTTTTTCTGCTCCTCTGGGGTCCTGCTGCCTTTTCCTGCCTTAATTCAGATGCTCACCTCAGCTCTATTGCTGTCTCCACCTGACACATGAGGAAGAGCTGTTACCTCCCTCCTTCTTGCCTTTGCTTTCCTCACTTCCCCCTTTTCTCCACTCTCCCATGTGCTTTATGAGTGCTTACTGTTCTCTTTCACATAACCAGCCACTGCAGGACAGCTGAAGAACTCTTTCCCAGCAATCCATAATCTAACCCCACGTTGTCTCATAGCTGCTGTTAATACTGTTGTACATAATCTACTAACAGGCAAAGTGAAACCTCCCCACTGCCAAGGAAGATCATCCCAGCCCAAACACATTCTCCTCTTGCACAGGCAGAAGGTGTACACTTCCTTCTGACTCTCTGCACTTCTTGTGCAGATCTGACTTGTGCAGACTTGCATGACCTGAAGTCACAGGAAAAATGGTTTTGGACATAACTCTTCCTGGAGGAAGCAGAATATTGTGAAGACCAGCTTGCTATATTAATGAGTAAAGGAGCAGACTTTCCTGTTTCTGTGAGGGACTCCATTTATTTGTGTCCTAAAACAGAAGCTAGTGAAACAGAAATGAAGGAAGGAGGAGAACAAATTTCAGAGTCTGATCCAGACAGCACTTCAGTCATTGAGAAGTGGCTAACTGATTTGAATGGGCTTTCACAGGGATGAAGGAACCTCAACTACAGAACTAAAACACCTCCAAAAAATCACCTGCTACACCTACAAATAGGACTATGCTTCATGAGACCACCTACACCACATCATATTCTTTGTTCTTACTGTTCCTGCTGGGAGGATATTTCTGAGAATTCCAACTCTGATAGAAACATTCTTCTAGTTTTTAGCTTAAGTTCATTGTTAACAAGTGTATAGCAAGCCAGTCTTGTGCCAATATGGTTAAAGTAGCTGTCTTCCTCCCTGATATTTACTCCTGTTATTTGCTTACAGACAGTCTTCAGTTTGGAAGGCTAAGCAAGCCTGTTTTAAGCTAGGCAAGTCCTTTAGTCTCTTGCAAGAGAATATGCTCTCTATTGTTCAAATTATAATAGTAACCCTTCCTTGCCCTTCCTTCAATTACTCTTGCTTGAGCAAGGAATCATATCATCTGTGTCCAACATTTTCATCCAGAAGCTTTTTGCTGTTCACATCTCTAAAAAGAAAATGAGAGTTTTAACCTGCTTGTCTAGTAAGGCTCCTTACAGCCTTATTACCCACCTCCTCAGGTTTCCATTGGCAGGTACTGCTATTCAGCTGAGTGGGAAACAGAGCTAATTGCTTGAAAGACAAAACCCACAAATAATGCGAGATTGCATGACCTGGTTCATTAGTGTTTCCTCTTCACTTCCAAAGTGCAGTTCAAAGCTCTAGGCTGGTTATGCATGTAAGTTTTTGATTCATGGGGATTATTTAGTGAACATGGTGAGAAATATGCTATTGTAAGAAAGCAGAGCTTTCATTTACTTAGTGGATATAACAGATTCTCATCTACTTTGTGCAATCAGATTTGCTGCTTTGGTTAAATCACAGTTAGCTTTAAAATATATGTGAAACCTTGTTTCTAACCCCAGCAGTTTTCTGCCTGTTCCTCATCTGTTAGAACAGATACATGCTTGTTATTTTCCATTCAGGCCTGCAGTAGGAAAGCATCTTCTGTGTAGGTTTCTTTGAAAGAAGTGTTTGACTCTTTGTCTCCTCTTACTGGCACCTGTTATCAACTGCCCTTTTGCTCCGTGGAAGGCATGTATTCTTCAAGATGAGAAAGCATTGTAAGAAGAGCACTAGGGAAATGGGAAACTTTCAGTGGGATGAATAAACCTGAGTCAGATGCAGCAGAAGTTCTGCCACTTATTAAAATAGCCACTAAAAATAGCATGATTAGCTTCTGTGTTTCTCAAAAGAGAATCAGAAAGTGTCTGGAGTCTTGACATTGTATTGAAGAATGGCAAAAAGAAAACGTTTCCATTATGCATCTTGTAATGGAAACAATAACAATAACAACCTCCCATGTCCATGTTATATTTTTCAGTACACAACAAAGTTAAAAGTTTTCTATTCAGTGAAGCTGAGTATGTTACACAAGAGTAAGGGTCCTAAGGAGAAGGAATACTAAATTACATTTTGTATAATATTAGGGTCACAGTAGACATTCAATATTACAGACAAAGAAGAAGATAATTTAGTTAAAAGACCTCAGTGTATGAATAAAGGTTATGATCAAAATGCAAATTCCCCATTCAGCCTCTTTAAACTACTTGCCCCCTCCAAAGTTTTATCAAAGACCAGAAGCCTCAGGTTTGTAGCTATCTCTGGAAGTGTTATTTGTCTTTTATTCTAAGCTAGTCTTTGCTATGGTGCTTCACTGCTGCTGGGGTACTAACTCAGTAATACACCTGAGCACATCTGGTGTGAGGGAGGTGCATAAACCTCTCTTGAATCAGTTGGATGTAAGGATTTTATTGAAATGAAATGAATTCAAGAGTTTTACCTGTACTCTGTGAGAGTGAATATTCAGGGTGAATTAGAGCACACAGCCAGAGCCAAAAAAACCCACCTGCAACTGCATTTAGGTAGATACCATTCACTGAAGTCCCAAATGAATTAAAAAATACACTGATTGACAAACTTCCTGGAGGTACCTGGACTCTTTCACTGCCTTCCCTTCCACTGCAAAGTCTCCTTGGAGAGATTGCACATGGGCAGAATGACCCTGTGTGAACTGCTACACTAAGCTGCCTCTAAAGAAAACTAAGCAGACCTAAGCTTAACAGCAGCAAGACCAGGATGAGAGTGTTGCAATGTGCCCTGCTGTCCTGCCTCTCTGCCAGCCTGAGAGACCTACTGGGATTTTTCTTCTGGTAGAAACCAAGGCACAGGGACCTGTATCACAGGGGGCGGGGGAGGGAAGTCTGTGGGCACCTGGGCTGTCTGATATGTAGTCAGGCTGCAGCTGGGATGCTCGCCCAAACCTGAGGGCAGGAGTGCTTTTGCATCCCACAGCTGAGTTGCAGTCTTAGGTGAGGAGCTGCCAGTCAGCTTTTCTTTATTCTAACAAAAGTCATCTCCTCTGATAAACAAACTATAAAGCAGCAAATGGGTGTCCCTTGTTGTGAACTCTCTGCTTAAGGGTGTCCTATTTAGAAGCTGATGAAATGGTTTAGGGTTGCTTGTTACAGCTCTGACTTTCTCAACTGAACCAACCTCTTAGCAACCTAAAGAATTAAAAATTCAGCTGCACTTACTGCCCATTGTTAAAAGTGTGATAAACACACCATAATGTAAATGAGAGGAAAAATCATAGAATAGTTAGGGTTGGAAAGGACCTCAAGATCATCTAGTTCCAACCCCCCTGCCATGGACAGGGACATCTCACACTAAACCATCCCACCCAAGGCTTCATCCAACCTGGCCTTGAACACTCCCAGGAATGCAGCACACACAACCTCCCTGGGCAACCCATTCCAGTGCCTCACCACCCTAACAGGAAAGAACTTCCTCTTTATATCCAATCTAAACTTCCCCTGTTTAAGTTTTAACCCATTACCCCTTGTCCTGTCACTACAGTCCCTGATGAAGAGTCCCTCCCCAGCATCCCTATAGGCCCCCTTCAGGTACTGGAAGGCTGCTATGAGGTCTCCACGCAGCCTTCTCTTCTCCAGGCTGAACAGCCCCAACTTCCTCAGCCTGTCTTCATACGGGAGCTGCTCCAGTCCCCTGATCATCCTCGTGGCCCTCCTCTGGACTTGTTCCAGCAGTTCCATGTCCTTTTTATGTTGAGGACACCAGAACTGCACACAATACTCCAGGTGAGGTCTCAAAAGAGCGGAGTAGAGGGGCAGGAACACCTCCTTCGACCTGCTGGTCACGCTCCTTTTGATGCAGCCCAGGATACGGTTGGCTTTCTGGGCTGCGAGCGCACACTGCCGGCCCATGTTCATTTTCTCATTGACCAACACCCCCAAGTCCTTCTCCCCAGGGCCCAATCTCTTCTTTGCCCAATCTGTAGCCGTGCCTGGGATTGCTGTGACCCAGGTGTAGGACCTTGCACTTGTCATGGCTGAACTTCATAAGGTTGGCATCAGCCCACCTCACAAGCATGTCGAGGTCCCTCTGGATGGCATCCCTTCCCTCCAGCATATCAACCGGACCACACAGCTTGGTGTCATCGGCAAACTTGCTGAGGGCACACTCAATCCCACTGTCCGTGTCAGCATCAAAGATGTTGAACAAGACTGGTTCCAACATCGATCCCTGAGGGACACCACTCATTACTGGTCTACAGCCGGACATCGAGCCATTGACAACAACTCTTTGTGTGCAGCCATCCAGCCAGTTCTTTATCCACCGAGTGGTCCATCCATCAAACTGGTATCTCTCCAATTTAGAGAGAAGGATGTGGTGTGGGACGGTGTCAAATGCTTTGCACAAGTCCAGGTAGATGGCATCAACTGCTTTACCCTTGTCCATCAGTTCTATATCCCCATCATAGAAAGCCACCAAATTGGTCAGGCAGGATTTCCCCTTAGTGAAGCCATGCTGGCTGTCACCAAGCACCTTGTTGTTTTTCATGTGCCTTAGCATGCCTTCCAGGAGAATGTGCTCCAAGATTTTGCCAGGCACAGAGGTCAGCATATCTGACCACAAGACAGTCACTCTCCAAAGACTGGTGTGTTCAGATACAAATGATTACTCACTAATGAAACAGCAGAAGTAGTGATGAACCTATTTCCTCAGTTCTAATCACATAGGCTCCAAAAAGGTGTAAGCTGTGCTCCCTGAAAAGCTAATTATTCTGCATTAGGAATAACTTCAACCCTATAGACATAACTGAGTTGAAGTAAATGTTACAATGTTTTTCCTACAGGGAAAGGCGTTTGCTCCAAAATGTTTAACCATTCAAGTACTGGAAAAGCTAATTTTGCTCACTTGAAAATATGTACATTTTGATAAACTTTTCTGATTTTTAAAGGTTCTTGACCTCTCTCTATTTAGTTATTCATTACAAGGACCATTTTAATCTCTTTTAGATTTTTCAGAAGACATTTCTTCTGATTTTCTATCTAAAGTTAGTTACTCATTACCTTTAAAGCACCTTAATAAATGCATTAATACGACTTATAAAAGAACTTAAAAAAAAAAAAAAGTCCTAAAACTTCAACAGGACTGAACAGTTCTTCATATAACCTTAATGTAGTAATAAAAATTCATAAAATAAAAATGATCCCAAGTACATTGCTATGTTATAGCTTATTGCTTAAAAGTAAAGGCAACACTTACTGAGAGCTCAAAGGCTTCCCAAAGTCAAACAGTACAAAGGGGAATCTGGCACTTGTGTTCTAAGCCTTATGTTTAGAGGCATACTGCACAAGACTTGCAAAAGTTTTAAGACTTCTATTTTCCTGCTGCTAAAAGGCAGGATGCTTGAAGGGGGGTGTATATGTCTGGGGTCATGTAGAAGACATTGACAAATCAAAGTCTACAGAAACTGAAGAAGGTTTTTTGTCCCAGCTTGCTTCACTCTTGAGTGCTAAGATAAGATGTAATTGATTTTATTTATAATGATATCCTCCCTCTTTCAGTTTATATGCTCCAGCCCAGGCACTCAAGTGACTGGACAAAGTGCTATTATGTGGAGAGCCTGAGTACTCTTGTGGTGTATGCTGAGAAACAGCCCAGCAGCCTCTTTCAAACAGCAAGATCAGTTATATACAAATCATGACCACATCCAAATTCTTAGAAGAGATGTCTGCCAGTTTACAGAGTGAAGTTAACAGTTAACACAGAGTAAAGAGAAATGTTTTCTAATGGTATGAGCTCAGCAAGAGAGAGAAACCATGTTCATCTCATACAGTAGCCGCCACCAATAAAAGACTTATTAAAAGTATTATTCTGTTCTCCCCCTAGCATTAGTTCTCTGGTTTTGACAAGCCACCCAAACTCTCTGCTTCCCACTCTGCAGAGCACAGATACGTACTCTTCTGTCTATATCACTGTCGTGGTTTAAACCCAACCACAAACCTCGTTCACTCAATCCCCCCATTCTTGCCCTCCCCCTGCTCCTGGAGGGACGGAGAGGAGAATCGAAAAGAATGCAAGTCCCACGGGTTGAGATAACAGTTTAGTAACTAAGGTATCACACAAATCACTGCTGCTACCACCAATGGTAATAATGATAAACGAAATAACAAGGGAAGAGAATACAACACCTCAGCACCAGCCAACAGATAACTCACCCCACTCCCCCCAGCCGAGTACCGACTGATACCTCGTCCAACCCTGCCGTCCCTAGCCCTTCCGGGTAACTCCCAGTTACCTCCCTGGGCATGACGTGCTGTGGTATGGAATACCTCTTTGGCTAGTTTGGGTCAGGTGTCCTGTCTCTGCTTCCTCCCGGCCTCCTCTCGTCCCCAGCAGAGCATGAGACTCACAAAGTCCTTGGCCAGAATAAACATCACTTAACAACAATTGAAAACAATCGGTGTTATCAGCTCTCTGCCCAGGCTGGAAGTCACAACACAGAGCTTGCACCAGTTACTAAGAAGGAGCAAAACGGCTCCTGGTAAACCCAGGACAATCACAGAGGTGCTGAAAGGACTACTTAACAAAACTGTTGACCAAACAAATATTCTCAAGATGAGGTGCACAAAGGACCCTTATTCACCCTCTCACCTACACACGTTCTGAAGTTCTCTGATTAGTTTATGATTCAAATTATGAATAGAGACTATTTTAAAATAGGCAAACTGGCTTGTATGCAGCTTTTCTGCCTGGGGCAGTTAATAGGTATCCTTCCTCCTCCTCAACTCTTCCTGAGGCTAGCAGCAGCACAGCTGGAAATGGAAGGAAGCGGAAAAGTCCTTGAGGCTTGCAGTACCTCAAATTTCCACCTCATGGTCCTACTGTTAGGAAGATAAATGTACTTTGTCTCCACATATCTAACTGGAAAGTCAAACACATCCTACAGGGTCAAAAAGAATTGTCACACTCAAATCTAGAAGCATCTTGACATCTCTCTGCTTTCTAATTGATATTTTGTTGAGGTTTTTTGTTGTTGTTGCTTCTCGGCTTTGTATATGGAAGAAACCCATGAACTCCAGATTTAAGTATGATCTTCACAGATACTATCTTCTGGTACCTAAAGGGCTAGCGTATTTTAAGATAAGCTTAAGAAATTTCTTGAGATAAACATCCACCAACCCACCCTGCAGCTAAAATAAAGAGAGTGAACAAAATGCTCTTTTGGCTTGTTAAAGAAAACATTACCAAGGAAAAGCAGAACCATCTAAAGTAACACGGTACTGCACTAGTTACTCCCTGAGGGCTTCATTGGATGTGAAGTTTTTATAGTACCTAACTTTCATACTTAGTATTATAAAAAGGATTAGTAGAAAGAATCCAAACACTTCACATTGAATTAAACAACATGAAAATGGGAGGACATATGACTTAGAAATTATGGAATTATGAACAAGGTTACACCTTTATGTATAGGGCAGTAAGCACAAGAAATACTTAATTTCAGAGAAAAAGGAACCAAGGGCATGATGGAAAAAATAAGGTAATGAAAATAGTTGGGAAAAAAGTTTGATACTCCTTTATTCCTTCAACATTCAGTCCTTAGGGATCACAGAATCACAGAATCACAGAATCCCAAGGGTTGGAAGGGACCTAAAAAGATCATCTAGTCCAACCCCCCTGCAAGAGCAGGGTAACCTACAGTACATCACACAGGAACTTGTCCAGGCGGGCCTTGAATATCTCCAGTGTAGGAGACTCCACAACCCCCCTGGGCAACCTGTTCCAGTGCTCTGTCACTCTTACAGTAAAGAAGTTCTTCCTGATGTTAACGTGGAACTTCCTATGCTCCAGTTTACACCCATTGCCCCTTGTCCTATCACTGGATATCACTGAAAAAAGCCTAGCTCCATCATCCTGACACCTACCCTTCACATATTTGTAAACATTGATGAGGTCACCCCTCAGTCTCCTCTTTTGCAAGCTAAAGAGACCCAGCTCCCTCAGCCTCTCCTCATAAGGGAGATGTTCCACTCCCTTAATCATCTTTGTGGCTCTGCGCTGGACTCCTTCAAGCAATTCCCTGTCCTTCTTGAACAGAGGGGCCCAGAACTGGACGCAATATTCCAGATGCGGCCTCACCAAGGCTGAGTAGAGGGGGAGGAGAACCTCTCTTGACCTACTAACCACTCCCTTTCTAATGCACCCTAAGATGCCATTTGCCTTCTTGGCCACAAGAGCACATTGCTGGCTCATGGTCATCCTCCTATCCACCAGGACCCCCAGGTCCCTTTCCCCTTCACTACTTTCCAGCAGGTCACCCCCCAACCTGTACTGGTACATGGGGTTGTTCTTCCCCAGATGCAAGACTCTACACTTGCCCTTGTTAAATTTCATCCAGTTTCTCCCCGCCCAACTCTCCAGCCTGTCCAGGTCTCGCTGAATGGCAGCACAGTCCTCTGGTGTGTCAGCCACTCCTCCCAGTTTTGTGTCATCAGCAAACTTGCTGAGGGTGCACTCAGTTCCCTCATCCAGGTCGTTGATGAAAATATTAAACAGCACCGGTCCCAGCACCGACCCCTGGGGAACTCCACTAGTCACAGACCTCCAGCTAGATTCTGCGCCATTGACCACAACTCTCTGCCTTCTTCCTTTCAACCAGTTCTCGATCCACCTCACTACTTGATCGTCAAGCCCACACTTCCTTAGCTTATCTATGAGGATGCTGTGGGAGACAGTATCAAATGCCTTACTGAAATCAAGAAAAACTACATCTACCGCTCTACCATCATCCCTCCACCTAGTCACTTCCTCATAGAAGGCTATAAGGTTGGTCATACATGACTTCCCCCTCATAAAACCATGTTGGCTGTTCTTAATGACCCCCTCATCCTTGATATGCCTAGTGATGGAGTCAAGAATAAGTTGTTCCATCATCTTTCCAGGGATGGAGGTAAGGCTGACCGGTCTATAATTACCCGGGTCCTCCTTCTTGCCCTTCTTATAGATTGGTGTGACCTTTGCCATCCGCCAATCCTCAGGCACCTCGCCCGTTTCCCACGACTTACCAAAGATGATGGAAAGTGGCCTAGCAATGACCTCCGCCAGCTCCCTCAGCACCCGTGGGTGCATTCCATCCGGACCCATCGATTTACAGATGTCCAGTTTGCATAGCTGATCCCTAACCCAATCCTCATCTACCAAAGCAAACTCCTCCTTTGTCCTGACTCCTTCTGGGGCTATAGAAATCCAGGGCCCTCGGGGAGAGTCTGCAGGAGTAAAGACAGAGGCAAAGAAGGCATTCAGCACCTCTGCCTTCTTTATATCCTCTGTCTCCAGGGTACCCACTTCGTTTAGCAGTGGGCCTATATTGCCTCTTGTGTTAGTTTTATTTGCTATGTATTTGAAGAAGCCCTTTCTATTGTCTTTAACCCGACTAGCAAGATTGAGTTCCAAGGAGGCCTTAGCTGTCCTAATTGCCTCCCTACATCCTCTAACAACTGTCCTATATTCCTCCCAAGCGGCCAGCCCCTCCTTCCATAATCCATAGATTCTCCTTTTCCACTTGAGTTTGCCCAGCAGCTCCTTGTTTAACCACGCCGGTCTCCTAGATCCCTTACTTGACTTCCTACTCATTGGGACGCTCCGATCCTGAGCTTGGAAGAAGCGGTCCTTGAATGCTAACCAACTATCTTGAGCCCCTTTACCGCCTAGTACACTTTCCCATGAGACTTCCCTTAGCAGTTGACTGAAGAGGCCAAAGTTGGCCCTTCGGAAATCCAGAACTGTGGCTTTGCTAGGTATTCTATTCCTCCCACACAGGATCCTAAACTCCACCATCTCATGGTCACTGCAGCCAAGGCTGCCATTGACCGTCACCACTTCGACCAAACCCTCCTTGTTGGCGAGTACTAAATCTAGCAGCGCTGCTCCCCTAGTTGGTACGTCCACCATTTGCATTAAGAAATTATCATCAATGCACTCGAGGAACCTCCTAGACTGTGAATGACTGGCTGTGTGAGTCTTCCAGCAAATATCGGGGTAGTTAAAGTCCCCCACGACGACTAAGGCATGTAGTCGCGAGGCTACTTCCAGTTGCCTGTAGAAAGCCTCATCAACTCCTTCGTCCTGATCAGGAGGTCTGTAATAGACCCCCACAACTGTATCACCCGTGCCAGTCAGCCCCTTGATTCGTACCCACAGACATTCCACTTGCTCCTCATCCGACCCCGGACAGAACTCAATACATTCTAGTTGCTCTCTCACGTAAAGAGCAACTCCACCACCTCGCTTCGCTGACCTATCTTTCCTAAAAAGGACATAGCCATCCATGACCACATTCCAGTCATGTGAACTGTCCCACCATGTCTCTGTAATCGCCACTAGATCATAACCTTTAGCCCGCACACAGACTTCTAACTCCTCCTGTTTATTCCCCATGCTGCGTGCATTGGTGTACAGGCATTTCAGGGAGCCAGTCCTAGTACCCTTTTTCCCCTGCGGGACAGGGTCTAAAGAGCTATCCTTTCCCACAAGTGAAACAAGAGATTGATAGTCCTCCTTAGCCCGCCATCCTTCAATCCCTAGCATGTTCCTCTTGGGCTTGTCCCCAACAGGCCCAGTTAAATCCCCTCCCCCCTTCCTAACTAGTTTAAAGCCCTGTCAATAAGCCCTGCTAACTCCTGCCCCAAAACCCTTTTTTTTCTCTGGGACTGGTGTATCCCGCCTGTCACCAGCAAACCAGGTGTCCCATACAGCAGCCCGTGACTGAAAAACCCAAACCCCTGCCTTTGGCACCAGTCACGTAGCCATACATTAACCTGCAGAGTCTTCTTATATATCCCTTCACCCTCGCTTGCAACAGGTATGGAGGCAAACACCACTTGCGCTCCAGACCCTTTAACCAGCCGTCCCAGGGCCCTGTAGTCTCTCTTCATTGCCCTTACGTTCCTCGTAATAATTTCGTCACTGCCAACCTGAAAAACCAGCAGTGGGTAGTAGTCAGACGGATATTTGACATAACCTTCTATGATAAAAGAAACAGCATTTTTTGAGAGCGTTTTGCCTTTTCACAACATTGGCATGCTGCAGTGGTTTTAAGTATGGCAATTAGACCAACATAAAACTCGAACTGAGATAGATGACTTTCATTTAGTTTTGCCTTTTACAATCTGGTCCTTATTTCTTAACTGAAAACCAGTAAAAATAAAGAAATACAGAAAAATGTAATTGTTTTACAATCCATTAGATGAAGAAATATGTATGCCATTGGCTATGTAATAGTTTTCTGGGAACTAATGAATAATCAAGATTCAATCTGGTGGTGATGCAGCATAGAAATATGGCGAGGAAACAAAACAACAAATGCAATGTGGAAGTTAAAAGACTTGAGGGGAAAACAGAGGGATTTTAAAAACAGGGATTTTAAAAACAATGAATATGTTAGTGGAATGGTAGATGAAGCCTCCTGTAAAAGCAAATTTTTCAGGTTAAATTTAAGAGTGTATTTTAAAATCACTTTACTTAAAACAGTGAAAACCTGTGAAGAAAAACATACTTTGGTGTGCTTCAGGCTTAATCCAGCAAGATGTTTAGCTAAATCAGTGCAAGTTTTTGAGCAGACATAAGTGCCACACTTATGATTTACAGTCCACCTTCAGCTTTCGAGCCTTTGTTCTCCAGAGGTTCTGACTATGGAAATGCCTGATACCTCCATAACAAGCTTTAGCACTGAAGATGCCAGCTAAAGCAGGGTGCCGAGGCATGTTTTCCTCAGCATCGCAGATACTGCAAATGTGTCAAGCCCGGCTGCTGTGTTCTACACTGTTCCTCTACAATGCAGAAACATGTGAAGGTCACGGTTTTCATCTTCAAGGCATCTCTTCACTGAAATTGAGTGTTCAAAAGTTGACTTAAACACAAAGATGTAGACCACAGCTGGCAACTCTTCAGATGGAAAGAAATAATACAGCTAAAGCTTATCTCTACAAGAGAATAAGGCTGGCACATTCAGACATTTAAATAAGAGTATCAGACACCTCCAACCTGAAATAGAAAGTACATCTCTTTTACCTTGTCTTCTTACATGGGTATTAACAATATCTCTTAGTTAATGTGCATGAGTTTTCAAAACAAAACTCTCAAGTACTCACTTCTATCTCTGGGGAAAGGGTAGAAGAACAAATACTGCCTGTCAGGCATTAGATATAATGCTTAGTGCAAGATAAAAAGGTATTTCAATACATGATAAACATAGTCTGAAAACCTATAGAAAGCCAACAAAGAGAAGGTTAAGATATGAAACTCTTGGAGGCAAACAGCATGCAAAGTTGTCCTGGGTTTACCAGGAGCCGTTTTGCTCCTTCTTAGTAACTGGTGCAAGCTCTGTGTTTTGACTTCCAGCCTGGGCAGAGAGCTGATAACACCGACTGTTTTTAATTGTTGTTAAGTAATGTTTAGTCTGACCAAGGACTTTGTGAGTCTCATGCTCTGCTGGGGACGAGGGGAGGCCGGGAGGAAGCAGAGACAGGACACCTGACCCAAACTAGCCAAAGAGGTATTCCATACCACAGCACGTCATGCCCGGAGAGGTAACTGGGAGTTACCCGGAAGGACACACTCTCTCTTCGGGGGGGTCGAACTCGTTCGGCGGTGGTATCGTATTCTCTTGTTATTTTCTCATAACAATATTATCATTGGTGGTAGCAGCAGTGGTTTGTGTTATACCTTAGTTACTGGGCTGTTCTTATCTCAACCCGTGGGAGTTACATTCTCTTGATTGTGCTCCCCATCCCTCCGGGAGCGGGGAGGGTCGGGGCGGGGGTGAGTGGACGACCTGTGTGGATCGGTTTAAACCACGACAAAAGTTTTTGGGATGGAGGAAGAGGAGTGCAGGGAAGGGGGGAAATGAGTGAAGGTAGGGACTGAGACAAGCATTTTTAAATAGCTCCCTTGTAGTTCTCCTATTTTCTGCTTTCTCTGTTCATTAGCCTTTGTTTTAATTGATGCAAGATGCACTTGACTGCGCAAAACATGGAATGGGAGGAATGAAGTGAAATGCCCCTGACCCATACTCAGCTGCAGATACCACCCGTGTCTGTCTCTTTTTTTCCAGTATCATTTACCAAGAACAAGTAGGTGATTTTTTTTGCCTTCTCTGCTTAGATGGTTCTATTAAAAATAGCTCATTCCTTTCATAATTCATAGTTCAAGTTCTCTAAGAAAGGACTGATGGCTCTGGACAGTGAAGATTTCCATTTTAACCTTGAATGTGTTTATTTATTAGGGTGAGGCAGACTGTTAGTCTAGCATTACAGGCAAACGAATTGTTTGGCAAAGGAAGTCACCTCTTTTCCATGATACTAACAAGGGGACCAGCCTTGGTAATTAAGGGGATGGCAACTATCCCTCCCCTGAGCTACTGTTAGAATTGCTCTCAAACCCAGCTTCTGCAGAGCCATTGAACAGTGTGCCCAGGGGCTGGGAGCTGCTCATCTGTGGGAGTGAGCTTTTAGTAGATTTGTGCTTTGGCTCATTTTGGTATCAGGGCACATTAGGTGCTCTTTGGCTTTAGATGGTGCAGACTTGGAAACTGATTCTATTATTACTGAGAAATGACAGTGAATGTGTGTAAGATTTATTGCAAGTCATTAATTCACTTATATATGACTGTGTAGAAAGGTACTCAACGTTTTTTAGGAAAAGAACAGTATCTCACCATTTGGGAAGATATATGGCATTACACCGAATCTCTGAAGACTGGACAGATGAAATCTAAAGTGATGAATATTTCCCAACAAGAATTTATCACCCTAGAGCAACAGTTACTGCAGAATGAATGAGGTAAGAGAGAAAATTATGCTGATCCATGAAGCCAGTTCTTTGGAGGAACTTGTGATTCTTCAGAGGTTAAATCAGACAAATGACAGGGATCCTGTTACATCTTTATTTCAAGTGCTTGCTTCCACCAAATTGTGATAAAAATATGATAGTAGAAGTTTACAGGATAGCTTTAACGGAAGAACAGCCTCTCTTCTGATGATCTCACATCTTTAATTTAAGTTCAGCAGTATGCAAGACAGAAAATAGTTTTTTTCCAGACTTCATTTACACATTATACTTTCAGGATGCACAAGATGAGATCTCGTCTAATTGTGGCAGATGAGATTGAGGCAGATTTAAATCCATTCTGGCTCTCTTTAACCAAGTTTAGCAAACTATTCCATCCAAGGCTTTCTAAAAAAAGTAGCAGCAGAATTTAGGAGAAATGAAAGTGGCAGAAATACTTCCTAAGCATCACTTTCAAGTATTTTCCTCAGATAACTGGGCTTATCATTTTAGAGTGGTGTTCGTCTGGGCTTATTCTGCTCTTTGGCTTTTACTGCAGGGGGCACGTAGGGCCAACAAGCTACAGACAGATGAGGGAGCAGCTGCAGCCATGTTGCCTGGGCCTGTGCTCTGCTGTATGGGCTTTTCTGGCTCCAACTCTGCTCATTCCTGGTCCCCTTACCCACCACTGGAGTCTCCCCAAGAAATTCCACAAGCATCCCCACTAGCACCAGCTTCTGGGGAGCCAAACATATTTGGGAAATCTGTTCTATTACCAGAGATTATGATTAATTTAAAAGCACAGGGGTGAAAGGCAATTATTAGTGGTGATCTCAAAGTGAAATTCTTCTGCAGACAGAACACTGGAAGAGACACAAGTTTGCCTGATGTTTTTCAGCTACCAAGGCTATTTCTCAATAAAAGTAAGTGATTCACCCTGAGCATTTTTGTCACTTGTTATTTTGAGGGAATTATCATGGCTTGGCATTAGTTCTGGGGTATAATTCACAATGTTTAACATAATATATATGTAAGATTCTCTTGGAAAACAGATACACAGAAAGGGCAGGCAGATGGAGGTCTGTGTGCAGTTTTGCTGTATGTTTAGCATTACTTACATTTGGTAACTACTGAAACCCTTGACCTCTAATTCCTCTCTTTCTCTTATAAAATACTGTGAGAGTAGGAAGGCTGCACTAATCAAGTGCCAACGTTAAAAAAAACAACACCCACTGTCAGGCATCCCACAAGGGACAACTGAAAGGTGAAGGAATTGTCCAAGATCCTCAAAGAGAGACCTTAAGTATATTTTTCTTTGGTTAATATGATTTCTAAAATACTAAGGTAGAGGTGTTTCTCTGTACCTCAGTATCTACTACACAAGAGAATAATCCACTAGTTAACATGAATAAGAAGACCAAGGTAATTTGATCTCTTCTGAGTTTGTGGGATTCACACTCAAATTATCCCTAATGCATTGTGAAAGCAAATATTTGGCTTATTTTTTTAAAGGTTCTTCATCTTACAGTTAGGGTAGACTAAGTGACCTGGGTGTAGATGCACAAAGCAGAAAATAGCAGATAAATCTCTGATTTTCAAAGGTATCACAAGTGCAATTGTGAGCTGGAGATACAATTTATTCACACATATTTTTTAAATATAAAAAAGCATCTGCACCCTTCTGTGCCTAAATAGCTTTGCCAGTTTTCTTATTTGCCAAAAAATACAGCAGTGGGACTCTTGAAATATTCAGAGTTGCACTGATTTTGTAAAAAATCATTTTTCCTTTCTTGAAAGCCTTTCTTTCTGGCATTTTCTAATGAAATGCTTTAATTTGCTATTTGGAAATCACACTTAAAAAAAACATGCAATGAGGTGCGTCTTTTTAAGCTAAACAAAACATTTTTTCATTCAAGATGACTTTTTCACTTCTATATTTTCAAGCATGAAATTGAAACATTTACAGCTACTAAATTAAAATATACATCTATATTCACAAAGTCCCAGTGACTGTATTGATATTTCTAACTTGCTTGGCTTAGTGGAAAATCTATATCCTCTTTCTAAGTTCTCCAGAGATAAAAGAGAATATTGGTTAGAGAAGTGTTAACATTAGTTCATTAGAGTCTTGTGACTGAGGGCCTTACGCTGAATATGCAGTACATATTACCCTTAAAAAGATTACCCCCATATTAATAGAATTTCCTGAACATCATTTAAGGAAGATCACTTCTATCACTATTATCTTACCTCTTTATTGAAGGCAAAGCCCATGAGTGTTTAAAATGAGGCCAACTTTGCTACATTAAGAGTAATGATTATCAGCTATACTGAGGATAAGACTGTGCCACATTCTATTAGCTACTTGAGAAGGAATAATAGAATTAAGAAGGCTTCCTCTTCTCTGCGCCTAATTATGTCAATATAATACAATTTGATTCAATATTACCATTTTTTAAAACTTATGAGCCAGAGGCTGGCTGGATGGCTGGAATTTGAAGAAAGATTTTTAGTGTGATATATGTGTGCTGAACTGGATGCATTGAAGCCAACAGGAGCTCTGTAACAGACTCAACTAAGAAGCATGCTCCAACTGTGAATGAAATTCAAAGTCATTTTAATGGCCTCGTGTCTAGTAAACATGAGCTGGATTTTACCATGTAGTAGGCATAACATTAAGGAATATTGCAGAAGTCATTATGGAAAATAAGTACAGCACAGAATTGGTCATTGACTATATTTCAGATTTGGTTTAAGCATGAGCATGATTAAGATATAATTATCAGAACAAACAACTAGAAACGGAAAATTAAGATCTTGAACCCCTTCATCACTCTCTTGTGCTCCCCTCACTACAAAAGTTTCTGGGACCGGAAGTCAGCTATAAAAAAAACTTGCAAAACAAGAACTGATTTATTTTTCTTGAGTGAATGATCATCAAGACATAATGGAGAAATCCCCAGCATACCTCCACCCTCAGCATACCTGTTTCAGCAGAGTGCCAGAGTGCTAATGGAAGATGGAGGTCAATGAGTTTGTAAACCCACTGTGGATTTTCTTGTGTCTTTAAAAAGAGTGAAACAGAATTCAATAGAAACAGCAAAAGCCCAGAGTCATCTGAAAGGCTGACATTTTGAAGGCAAGAGTATCCTCACAATACAGTATTTTAAAACCTACAAAGTATAAAAGTGTATTCTTACTCCCCCACTGATTTTCAGAGGTTCAAGCACTTTCATCTTGCCCTTATAGTTAGGATACTTCAGCAGTTCTGAAATTCAGAAGAGGGGATTTTGTCTTGGGCATGAAACATGGAAGAAATTAAACTTTAAAATGCAGGTTAACAAAAGGATCTCAGCAAGGCTGGGTTTGAAACCTGTTTACATTAATTCCCAATTCAGAAACACACCTGTAACGGTGTTCTCTCATTTACAACTAAGCATTTAGAAGCATGTGTGTGATGGATATGTCACAGGAATAATTGGAGAAAGCTTTCCAGAGAGGTCAGCTTTTGGGCCTATCAGTCTTGAAACTGCTGCTTGCAGCAGCAGGGATTATCAAGCAAGTCAAGATACTCGTGTAAAGATGTCAGTGAAAAATATGCAAGTGTCAGCTTTCACTGGCTTTTAACCTCTGCAATTATAATGAACAGCTTGGAAATGTGACAGTCAGAGCATGATTCAGTGACCTAAACAAAAGCATCCAGTGTCATTTTGGATGCCCTATGGGACCCTGACTGGCCTCCAGCTACTCCTCTAGAAAGGCATGGGTCTTCTGTTGCTCAAACGTCAGATGCCCTGGAAGCCCCCCACAGCGTATCTCAAATGATATTAGATATCTATATTAAGGCGACTGAATGGAGTCCTCTGTGCAAAAATAAATGCAAGCAAAAGGATACAAAACAGATTTCTCAGATCCGTAATTATTTTTAAATTGTTATAATTATGGGAAGCTCACCAGAGATTTCAGAATGCTTCAGCTGGCAATACTGGAGCATGAAGAGTGATTTTTCAGATGTCTGCAATTAATTAGGCACTGGAAGTATTCAGCAAAGTCTTCCCTCTGATGAGCATTTGCAGAGAGGAGAGCATTCTGGTGTAATTCTTTCACTAACAGGCTGCTTGGGAAACTGCAGTGTTTTGTGAACATTTTGGACTGACTGCTTCAAACCCTTGACAATGTTTAGTCTGCATAAATGAGGGAAAACATATTTTGTTTTGTTCAGCATGCTCTGAACTTTCACAGTTACATAATTATCTGCTCAGATGGTCCCACAGTCTTATTTTGACTGAAAGGGAAATTGGAAATGTTGATAAAATAAACCCAGGCTGGAAGCTTGGCAGCTCTGCCATTTGTTAGAGAAAAAAAGACCCAGGTTTGGGACTTTCTTCAGCGTGGTGTATTTTTCACTGCAAACCCTTCCCTGACACAGTGACAGTTAGCTGCTGAAAGGATGTAAGAAATGGCTGGATTATGCTTTTCTGGTCTTCTCTTGAAGAGAGACATTGTGAGATGGTTGAGTTGCATCCTGAAGGGCATGCTGAGATGCTGGCATTTCATACCGCCCAGAACCTGAATCAAAGTACTGGGTCTGACTTTTGAAATGAAATGTCTCAGGGGTTTGTTTCAAAACTTTTAACTCTCAGAAAGTCTCGTTTTCTCTTTCCTAGTACACTGTATGTAAAACTATGGTGACAACGATTTCCTCAGGAAAGCTCTTAGGTGATACTAATACTGAGGGCTGCTTAAGAGACTGGTATGATAGGCTGAGAAAGCTGGGGATGTTCAGCCTGGAGAAGAGAAGGCTGCGTGCAGACCTCATAGCAGCCTTACAGTATCTGAAGGGGGCCTATAAGGATACTGGGGAGGGACTCTTCATTAGGGACTGTAGTGACAGGATAAGAGGTAATGGGTTAAAACTTAAACAGGGGAAGTTTAGATTGGATATAAGGAAGAAGTTCTTTACTGTGATGGTGTTGAGGCACTAGAATGGGTTGCCCAGGGAAGTTGTGAATGCTCCATCCCTGGCGGTGTTCAAAGCCAGGTTGGACAGAGCCTTAGTTTAGCCAGAGGTTTAGTGGGAGGTGTCCCTGCCCATGGCAGGGGGGTTGGAACTTGATAATCTTAAGGTCCTTTCCAACCCTAACTATTCTGTGATGAGCCAAAAGGGACAGGTATGATTTGAGTCGAACCAAAATACAAAAATAAAATCGAATGAAACATTTCAGATGCTTTCCTGTCAAGCATTTTGAGAAACCCAATCCATGCCCATGAAATGGATTTCTGAGTTGCCCTGGGACAACACTTTCTGCTGGGAATTCTCTGACAATTATTGTCACTTGTTTGATCTGCACAAGCCCATCCATTAAGGTGTAGTTATATAGGAAAGTTTTTCCTCTCCAGTTCTGTGCCTTGAGACTGCATTACAGCAGAGGTGTTTAGTTTTGTATGAAGCAAAACAAATATGATCCAAAAGTGTAACTGACCTGCACCTGTAGTCATTTTATACTCTAGCTAAAAGTGAAATCTGCATCTTGAAATTCCAGTTATAAAAGCATCATCTTAGATCCCTTGTCCTTAGGTGTAAATGCCACCATAATGCACAAGGCTTGCATCATTAATTTTTCAATGTGTGCACCAACATGTCTTATCTTGCTGCTTGCAAATTTCATTGATGGACTCTTGACAGACAATTTATTCACAGAAAAATCCAAACCATCTCCTACTGAAGCAGCAATACAGGCTTTAGGCAAATCTAGAAGGGAATGTACACACTGTATTTTCCCTTGCACATATGTAGTGGTGTGAGCGCTCAGTATTCATGGGAAGTTTGATACAGACTTCTTAACCTCTAGGTTTGCTAAAGAAACACATTGCTTTTGGGTCCTCGCATCTTGTTTCACAGTGAAACTTCTCTGCTCACTTCAGATTCTACCAATTCCATACTTTATCAGAGGCTGAATAAACTGCCAAGGCCATCAGGCACAGCCAGCCCTGCCTCTCTCTGTTCAGCCTCCCGAGGGCCCCCACCCTGCCCACAGCCCAGGACCCCATGTCAGTTCACTGGGGCCACCAGTGTCCCCCCCAGCGATGCCACAGCAGGGCTGGTCTCTAGCTCCCCACAGCCTGCAGGGCCCATCCTCTGGGAAGTGCTCCATGTTCGGGGCTTGGGCTGCCCCTGTGTCCCCACAGCTGCCCTGCTCCTGGCTGGGCTTCCAGGCCCTGCCCTGCCACCCTTAAGAAGCCCTGAGAAGACACATTGAGTATTATTAATAACTGAAGCCATGACAGTAAATCAATACCTTTCTATGTTATTTATCTGGGGACTTTTCATTCTGGAAATGGATTAATATGTAATGGTTCCAGTGGATAATCACTTCAGTCATGTTACTGGACTACCAGGATTTTGTACCGTTACTCTATGTCACTTAACTGAGGCCAGGAAATAAAGTTCACTTTCTCACAAAATCGCCTGTGTGTCTGTGGTCTCAAGAAGCCACTAAAACTTCGGTTAAAACTACGTAATGCTCCTGTATAAAGATAATTAAAATTGAGGGGGACAAAGAAGAGTCAAGTGGGAAGATACGAGTTGAACATAAATATTCAGAGGCTGGCAGCCAGGTATACATACAGTGTATGCCTCAGTGGCTTCCGCTGGTGTGTTGACTCTTCATCATTCTTGGATTAAACTTCAGAAAAGAGGCTGTGCCCACCCTGCTGCATGGGACCACCCCGCGATGGGCTGCAGACTCTGCCCCTCAGAACACAGCTAGGCACCTGCTCTGTCTTACATTGCCCTGATGACCCCATGGTACTGCCAATAGGCTTCTTCCCTTCCACAGCCCTTCCATGTAGGCTTCTTGTATTTTTATAGACCTGTGCATTTAATATTAATAGAAATCTTTAAGATCTTGAAGATCTTAAAAGCTTTTCAGAAGTCAAGGTTTGAATATTTTCCAGAGCGTTCATCTAGAACCTTACCATGTCCTTTCTGATGATCAAAGCAGCTGACCTTGAACACTAGAATGGAGGAATGTTTTTTATTACCAAAAAGAGCTCTGTGCTGACAGCACCAACAGCTTCATGCTGCTCAGGACCTCCATTGCTGTTCCTGTATCCCAGACAGAGGAGGGCAGTGAGGATATATTTTCTTGCAGCTACCCATTGCTAAAAGGATCATAGTTTTGGGGGACTGAGGAACCCCAGGAAATGTTTCTCTATCCCAGTGCAGCCTGCAAACTGGCCTCGGTGGCTTTTTTATGCCAGATATCCTGCAGGTCCAGCGATGGTGTTTCCTGGATTAAAGATGTTCTTTTTCTTACCTGGGCCTGATTTAAGGGAAAAAGGCTTAAACTTCTCATCTAAGTTTTTCTGTCAGGACACAAACATCAGGGCTGCAAGAACACATTAGGACACGCTTTCACAGGATGCTGCCCTCTCATCAGAGTAGGATACAGTCGAAAATACAATCTGTTTTCATACTGCATCATGCTTGTGATTAAGCATGAATTGCTCATAGTTGTTAGAGCCTAGGGCAGTCACCAAGCCCCAGCTGATAAATGTTGCTTAAATGAAAAGACATTTTTTTGTTATGCTCCTGGTAATTGAATAATGATGTGGACAAATCATTGGCAGGGTTACTCTCAGACCATACAGAATGTCAAATAGCATATTTTTTTTTTCAAATGGCAAGATGACAATAGGTCAAATCACTAATTTTTGGCCCAGAACCATATCCCACAAGGATAAAGATCATTTCCATGTAACTCCTACATGCCACTGAAAAATTTGCTGTTTGATTTTGAAAAGTATACCAGGAAAACACAGATCTGAAGTAAGAAATAGGTATATATAGCCTGATATATGGCATGACTGATGAGCCATTTTGTTTTGTGAAAACGCCTCAGGGAGTTGTGAAAACGCCTCTGATAGGACCGGGCCCTGTGGTGCTAGGTGCCATAAGCATGTAGCAATATAATTGCATCTGCTCAAAGATTTGCAGTCAGAAAAGGAGTTCGCAGCATGAAGCACAGTATAATTCTTGTTTTACAACCCGATGAGTTAGGCCTAAGAAGTGCCTTGGGTAAGGGTGAGAGGGAAATCACTTCACTTTTGTGTAAGCTCTAGTGTTATACTATAAATGCCATTTCATGACATAGGATGTTATGTATGTATGTTATGCTGATATATATCCAGTTGCTGGAGGAGGGAAAACTCTTCTTGATGAGTAAGTTAAATTCTCTAGCAGTTTTAACTTTTGGTATTAATCATAATGTTAATGATAATAAGGTTCATGCTAATAGCGGCATTCTATAATTTAGGGATCTAAATATAGCAATTTCCTGAGGCTTTAACAGTGTGAGGTTATTAGTCTTTCCTGACTGTGTACTGAATGGGACTTTCTGCTGGGAGCAGTATGAATCATAGATTTAATATATGTAAATTCTCTAGTGTAAAATCTTTCCATGGTTTACAACCTGGTTGCTTAGACTCACAATCCACATTTGATGTAGCTATGATGAGTTATGCAATATCCTTTATGGTGGCATACCATAAGGGGAAAGTGTTGATACATGTTAAAAGGAAAAGGTGGAAGTTACGTGTTCCTCATTGTAATATGATACTAATGAAAATGAAAAACAAATGCAATCTCTACATCACTACCATTTTAAATTTCTAATTCATTAGCTATCTAATACAATGAGTAATAAACATAATTTAATTGGCAAAGCATAACAAAGGGAACTTGCTGATACATTTTTAAGTGATTAAACAGCAGTGATCAGCAGGTTTCAAAATGGGGATTTTTTTTCAATCATAATTTAAACAGAATCGCTTCACTTACTAGCTTAAAATTTCTATTCTTAAGAAATTATGTCTCACTTCCCAAAAAAGACATATTTAGAGAAGATATACATGCTGTTTCTGCAGTGGTGAAAACTGAGTAAGAAGATGCCCAAACCTCTGCCTTATGTAAAGGCTACTGCCTAGCCAAAAAAGAACAGACTGTTTTTGTTACAGCTATGACGTGCTGTTCCCAAAGAAGTGACAGGAACATGTTTGCAGAACACACAACACATCTTTAGAAAACAATAATGCCCTACTCAATCTTAGGGAGAAAGTCTAGAGCTAAGAAGGCAGACCAGACTTGAGAATTTAATAACTTCTGGGTAAGTTCAGATCTCCTCCTTGCTGGTTGTGAGACAGCAGTCTTATGAAAGGACATAGACTACTAAAGTAATGAGTTGGTGACCACAACCTGACCTCATATTGCTTCTACATAAGTGACATTCTTTCCTGGGTGCTGGTTTCTGTAACACAGAAATGAATCCAACAAATCTCTGCTCTTTCTCAACTCAAATCTCAACTTTCTGTTCCCTGTTCCCAACCAAGGACAATACAGGGCTTCTCACCCTTTGGTCCCAGCCTGGGATTCAGGCATCATCAGGACATGCTCCCTGTACTGCTACCCAGAAGCTGCTCAGAGGTTCCTCAGAGTTCCTCAGTGAGAAGTGAACATGGATCAGTCCAGGGTCCTGCTAAAAACAAACTTACAGATATCAGCTCTGGAAACACATGGCCTTGTTCTCATTTCTTACATGCAGAGAACAATTTCTCCATTCCACTATATCCTTCTTTCTGACCCATCTTCACAGAGTAT
The DNA here is from genome assembly GCF_037157495.1 of Lathamus discolor. NCBI lineage: Eukaryota > Metazoa > Chordata > Aves > Psittaciformes > Psittacidae > Lathamus > Lathamus discolor. The sequence continues at coordinate 127,163,103 of NC_088885.1, read as the reverse complement.
TTATGGTAGCCATAACAAGCAGGCATTAGCAGCTTTGCCTGGACGCTTTCCAGATAACAATGTATGGGACTCCTGCTGGCAGGTTTTTACTCTTCGCCCAAGGGGAGTTCACAGTAGTCTAGAGAGAGCAAGAGCAAAGGCATGATTCCACAGCTAGTGGCATGAATGCTAGTTAAGATGTCTGCAAAGCACAGGCCCTACCGCTTGGTCAAGTAGTGTTTTTTTTGATACCCCTGCCGTGAAGCATTAGTACAGAGGATAGAAGAGCACAGGAGGAGCAAATGTTACTCTGGTGACCATATGGATAGAATCTAGAAAACAGTCCCTTATGTGCTGGGAAAGGATGGACAGCTAATGCCAAGAACATGTTTATTACTGTACATGTATACAATAGTGCGGTCCGGTATCCCGATTGCTCTCCAAGGTTCCCAAGGTCTGTGGGTGATTACAGTAAACACACAGAAGTTTGACCCTAACTACAGGTCCCCAAAATCATCCTGTTAAATACTTTGATTAATGTTTTCTTTATGTATGTTTTATACATATACTACACGTAAAATTACAGAAAATATACCTGTCTTATACCAGCACTTTACTAGTAGAAAGAGTAGGAAAAAATTTATCAAGAACAATTATTTTTCTTACGATCACTTGTCCCATATTTATCTACTGCCCTATTTAAACTATTAGCTTTCCTGGATAAGTCTGTACACTGCACAGATGTACTAATTTCTTTAGTTCTCTGTAAGATAATCTAAACAATAAAGTTTAAAAGCATTTTACTTTTGAATAGGGGTCAGTCAAGTGAAATGCTGAAACATTATTTTAGAGTGATCACAGCCCAAATATAGAGCTAGACTTCGCAAAATATTCAAATCTGAAGAAATATGAACTATCCAAAAAACTTATCTTTGAGTTATGAGCCAATTTATAGAAAATTTTATTTCTCATCACCATTAGTAAAGTACGAAATCCCCTTTGTTTTAAACAGGTTAGGGTTTTTTGTTTTGTTTTGGGTTTGTTTGTTTGGGTTTTTTTAGGGAAGAAGAAGTGGAACAAAATTTTCTTCTTTCTCTTTTCCTACAAATTTACTGGCAGTTGCAGAGAACAGTTTAGGTGAAACTGCATTAGTATGCAAAACCATTTTTTATCATAATCATTATCCTCACCCCAAAACACAGTGCTTTGTATCCTTCTGAATTATACGTGAAGTTTTCAGGACATAATAATGATACATCAGTCATAACCTCAATACAAACAGAGGAACTCAGTTTGTTCTAAATTGTCTACTCTAATAACATAGCCAGTGGCATTTTGCCTGGGCTACACCAGGAATAACTGTTCTTTATGATTCAATAACAGACTGGTTTTTCCCCTTCTTTTGTCAGTGATAGGCTAAAGTGCTTGATAAATAGAATAGAAAGCAGTCTCTGAAGTACTTCTGTGATGGGGCTGGACAGAGATAGCTGGGGAATGAAGTCAAGATCTAGTGATGGGTCTATAAATCCAATATATTTTCAACTTCATATTAAAATCTGTCTGTTCACAGATAAAGGCTAGCACACCTTGAGAAACAGGGAAGCTTTGTCTGTAGGCAGAAAATGTGTGGGAAGCAAGTTCCTGAGAATGTATTCTGGAAAAAACAGGGCAAGGTGAAGAAAGTAGGAGGTTTGGGATAACGAAGCCGCTGACTACCTAATGCAGGAATGAAGTCCAAAGTACAAACGTTCAGCTTGAAATCAGCCTCCAACTACTGCTTTGTGAATGGTTTGAACTTTACCATATTCATTCCTCTGTTTTATGTGAATCCCTGTCAAAGTCTTCTCAGCAGCTGTGGGGATCTAGTGATCAAAAGGAGCCCAACCATGTGAAACAAGAACTCTGTATACCATTAAGAATACACACCTCTGTTTTGTGATCTAATGCATTGCTGAAGGTTGTCGTTCTTCACTTTTCTAATGCTGGTTTTAAGTTTTAATTTAAATACCACTAATTTTTTAATGTAATTTACTTCAAATATTCAAATAGAAATAGCAGTAAAATGAGGTATGGAATGGTGATAGTAATGTGGTTTTTGAACTGATAATAATGGAGTCCTGTTATATCTGTCCATGCAACAACAAGACCAGTCAATCCTTACTAGAGAGTAGTTATGGATCTGTGCCACTTCTATCACAGTAATCGCTTGTTTTGAGCAAATATGTTGGTTTTACTTCTTTCACTGTAACAAGTAACAATTCTTACAGTGTGTTTTCTTGTTGCAACTATTTTTTCAATATGTCTTTATAACACAGCATCTGAACTGCTCTGTGGCTGCATTAGCCAATGCTGGTAAGAAACAATAACCAGTTTTCTCTATTTCAAGTCATACGGGTGATCAAGAATGGGTCCTGATAGTCTTAGGTCCAGTAAAGAAACAGAAAATTCCAGGTAGTTTCCTTTGGTATGTCTCATAAAGATCTGTGACAGAACAAGAGACGTTCAGTCCACATGGCTGCTAAGACAGCTACATCTCCACAGACTATACAACTGAAAATACAGCAAAAACTGCTACATCCCGGAGATAGGAATTTGTTCTACCGTTATTCTCTGAAAACATTTTGTGGAAGCAGCTTCAGCAGCAAAGGGATTTTGCTGCTTTAAACTATGACAAGCAGTTTAGGGATGCAATTCAGACATTTGTTCATACCTCTGTGCAAAGCCCAGATAGTCTTAATTTTTTAGAACTTTTTAGAAGGAAGCACTCTGGTACTAATGAATCAGCCTTGTGTCCACAGAAATGTAGGGGAATCATGGCTGAATGAGTTTTAGCTGGATCAACATGTCTCTGTGATGTCTGTAGAGAAGATACCTTATGCCTACAGAGCCTCAAATGACCTAACCCCATCAAATGAGCTAACAAATCACTGTCCTGCCAAGCAACAGGCAAGCCTGGAAAAACAGGGTGTCTTTGGTCAGGGTGGCAGTATACAGCATTAGCGCCTCAGCACTCACAGATGTTGTAAGGGGCTTTTAGGCCTTAATTGCAAATTAACAACTGCTCTCTCCAAAGATTACTTGGGCTTTGCACGATTTCATCCAAAGCCAAAACCCCGCAGCCCAACCTCCCCTTTGGTTCTAGCAACAATAACATTCTTTGCATTTTCTTTTTGGCAGACAAAATGAAGTTGTTAGACAATGAGCTTTGTAAAGAAGCAGTACTGCCCGCAGACACGAAAACATTCAGGAAGGAGTGGCACCTCCATTTACTCTGCCCAGTAAATGCTCTAGATTCCTAGTGAAAAAGGAACACCACCCCTGCTGTCCCCAGCTCCACACCACTAAACCACTTTTTGTGTTGGGACAAATTGTTAATGTGTTAGATGACAGAGTAGTGGTGCTACTGTAGCTGTGACAATCTAAAGACACATGGCACACGGTTGGCAGGAGGAGACGGTATCTTCTACTAGATCAGCCAACACAGTATTAGAAAAAGGATAAGCTACTAAGTGAAAAAAAAATACTTCTTCTGAGGACTTGATATAACCTTCTTTTCAGCTGCTAAGAACTGCTATAATTGAAAAGTATTTGCCTAAGGTTGATCACCATTTCTTGATATTTTGACTATCCCATGGTCACACATTGGTTATTTCTACAGATCATTCACTAATAGATCATTTTAATGACAATGATAAGAACAAATATTCAAAAAAACCCATTAAAAATCAAAGGGAGTGTTGACATTTATCCCGGTTTTGCCAAGATTTGATCAAGTTTTCCACTCTTCTTACTAGTTGCAAAGGATTTGTTCAATGTTTCATTATTTTCTTATCTCAGGCTGTGGTTCATAGCTGAAGGATCATGAAGAGAGTAAAAGAACAAAAGGGGAAGATAGTATTTTTTTAGATGGGGTCAATTATTCATTTGACTCAGCTGTTGTAATGAATGATGTCACACATATCTCACTTAGCAACATAATACAAATAGCAAATATTTTTCCACAGTGTGCAAAATACTGTAAATTGTGTAGATAATGAGTATTTAATGACTAAGTTCATTTGGTGCAGAGTGTCTTAGAAATGTTCCAGCTAATGTTGTTTACATCATGAAAAGTGCACATTAAGTACAGTACAGTTTACCAGTCTGTATTCATCCCCTGCACTTACAGACACACCATTAGAGAAGAGATTTGAAGAAATTCAAATACTGTTGTAATTACTTCACATGAAAAAGAAGATTTCTGTCAGCATCCAGTGAGAAGGGATATTTTGTTAAGAATTTAAAGTGCTACAAAAAAGCCTAGAATTTCTTAAGCATTTTGACACATGCTTGAATATAACAGGATACAATTTAATTCCAGGTTAAAAGTGGAATTGAAGCTATGTAAAAACCAACATGTTTCATTTTGCTTGACCTTCAGTTCGCTATTATAGAGCTAATCATTAACATTTAGGGCAATTTTTTTTCAAAAGGAAAAATAAGTGTTTTGTTAAGACAGAAACATGGAGAATAAAAGTAAAAATTTGAGTTGTCTCACTATGACACTAACTTTTAACTAGTTCAGCCAATTTTACGCACCTTGTGACACCCTGACTATGATGATATGGTATCCACATCTGCTTCCTTTGGAAATCAGGAGCATTTCATTGTGATTTCAAGGGGATTCATTACCTCTTCCATTTCAAAAATGCTGTGTGCACCCTGAATACATGGTGGTTTGTATAAATTAAATTCCTTGTTTCCTGAGAGTACTTGCTAATTAGGCCAATTGTAAAAAATGTATCAATTTCAGCAATGGCAGGGTCAAAATACTAATTATGCTTGACTAACGTATAGTGACTTTATAACTGCATGCTGATAAATATACCAGTATCATCTGAGATGTTTTATTTAAACAAAATTAAACCATTTTGTTTCCATTTCAACTTCTTAAGTTTATAATTTATTCTGTAAAGTTTGAAATAATGAATGAATTCATTTTTAAATATTTTTTTCCATTACTGAAAGGTTAAACCGTTAATTTGGTTTTTTTAATTATTTTTGATAAATCTGTATTTTTCAATGATAAAATGTTCTGTCTGGAATTTCCTAATTAGCTCCAGTGGTAAATACCATTCATAAAAATTGCATAGCAATTAGTAGTCTTTTTCTAGGGAAATTGTGCATGGTATGACTACTTTATATTTCCTGGTATACTGAAGAAAATCAGAGAAAACATTTAATTCTAATTATATTTCTCCCAGTAAATTATCTTAAAGTTTACAAATGTATTTGTCTTGGGTCATTATCACAAACCCCATCCTGTATTAAGTGGTTAAAATTCTTCCCAGTCTTGACTTTCCTGATCCTGGTTTCCACAAGATGCTGCTAGTCTTTTTTTCCCATAGCCTTGTTATCTAGTGATCACGGGTTGCCTCGCTGTGATTTTTCTCTGCTTCCCCGCCAAGTATGTTTATCCTTAGACAACACCAGCAGTGCTTATTGCCACTTCGTCAGCAAGTTGCAAATGCCCATTCAGGCACTAAAAAGAAGTCCAGAGTCTAAAATTTTGACTGAAAGTTTCTCAAGTAGCTTAAAATGAGCAGCAGGGTGTCTACGTTGGCTTAGTGAAAAGAAATTCAGAATTAACTCTTTATTGATTTCTAACACATTGATTAAATGTTTGCTAGCTGTTCTTTCACCTCCAGTCCATCCCTTTGGCCACGGCTGACTGCTCACTCATCAACCTTTTGAACCCCATCAGCCACCACAGTAATTATCAGCAGTCCTCAGAAACCTCACTAACTTTATAATGATACACTAGGGCCATTTATTATGGGCCTTGCAATGATGAGCAATACAAAGAGTGTTTTTTTCCCTCGCACATGAAATGTTTCTTTTTGAATGCAGACAGTCTGAGCCACGAAAGCAATTTTGCACACACAGAGCCAGTATCACCTAACTTGTGAGACCCAGAGCTGCAGCAAGGATGTCACCTCTGTTCCTCTGGGTGACTTGGAAATCATCACATTCCTGCAAATGCTTTTTTTTTTTATACTGGATGTTGTGAAGTCGCATAGATTGAGAAATTACAACTTTGCATTGATTTTCTACTCCTTTTGAAAGGCTCTACTGGGAGTATTAGTATTATGCCATCATTAAATTAATGACATGCTAGTTTTTACGGCCTGTTTCTATCCCCAATATATAATAAAAAAAGACCACAGGAAGAGCAAGCCCATTTGTTCAAGACTGCAGAAGAGACTGTAGTCAATATTTTGACTGGGCCTATGAAAAATAACACAAATAAGATTATACAAAAAAGCAAAGATGCAAAGATGCTACTTGACAAGAAGGTGGTTTTGTAAAACAATACACAACAGGTCAAATCTGTTAGGAAATAAAGGAAGTCGCAGGAATTGGCTGGGATGAAGACTTAAAAGCATTCATAAATTAGCTGATGCTTTAAAATGTTATTCATTATGCTCTATTTATCAGCTTGTAAAGGCTCTCATTCTAACTTATAACAGTTCTCCTCCTCAGTCTTCACCCTTCTGCCTCCTTTCCTTATTCATTTTTGTATACTTGTTCTCCCACAGAGAAGCATAAATTTATTTTCCTCCTCACCTTTTGACTACAATATGCAATCTTACCTAGATGCTCCTGACTTTTAGTAGTGTAATAATTTACCGGCCAACTCCCCACCACCTCAGGGATGTGCTGTGAACAGCATATTGCATCTCCATTTTTCTTCCTGGCAGTAGAATATTGAAATTAATTGCAAAGATAAAAATGCCATCCAGTTTGATTCATCAAGTGGAATAAAGCCCTCTTGCTGAGAAAGCCATTTGAATGTGGGCTAAATGTGACCTGTGCTCCTCCATAGTCCTTGGAACATCTGGCCATATGGGCTGTAAGCAGATTAATCCAGTGCTTTGCACTCTCCTCCTTTAAACAGCTTAAAGGTTGCTGTTTAAATAGCACGGCATGCATGTTTTTAAAGAAAGACCAGCAAATATCTAAAATAACTGGGACCAGATGAATAACCCCTCTCCACAGGAAGTTTTTAGAGAACCTGGAGGAGCAAACCATTTCAAAATGACTTGGCTTTGTTGTGGTTTTGTGTTTTAACTTGATACATGTACATTTAATCTTTCCCAAAGTTGTCAAATCCTATCTAGCTTACATGTCTGATCCAGACATACAACTTCCACTATTCCTGCTTCTGACAATTGTAATAGACAGTTTTAAAGTCTAGCTAACCAGGGAGCTGTGGCTAAGAGGAACCTGTAGAAACACCAGGGTGTCCGGATGAAGACCTCATGCCTAGACAAAGCAACCCTCCAAGGGTGCTGGTAGCAATGTACTTGTAGCTTCAGCTGTAGCTCCAAAAAGCTGCGAAGTACACCCTCACAGCACTGACCACCCAGCTGGTGTCCATTAGTGCCCAGAGCTTTGTAAGCATCACACTTGACATATTTGTGGAGTAAGCAGGGAGACTGGGCTCTTGCTACTTTCTTCACGCTTGCTGATGCTTTTGGCTGCAGGAGCAATTGCAACCGGATTGTACTGATGTGCTAGGGATCATGTGGAGGACACTGATACAGAGACTTCTTTAACTGCTTCTTTTCATAACAGCATAAGCAATACTGTGGTTGTTCAAATAACTTGAACTCAGGTTTCTTAAAATTTGTGTTTTCTTCTTTTTCAGCTGAAAATGGCAAGCTCCCTGTAGGTGTAATTTTGATTGTTTTTGAAAACAGGAAAAGAAAGTCCATTTTGTTTCTTTTAACATCTTTTTTTTTTTTTTTTTTTTTTTTTTCTATAGAAATAATGGTTTTAAAACCAAGTCAGGTTGAGGGCAAGTACCAATAAATTTGAAGTCAATAGCAGACACCTTTTATACCCATCTCTGTTTCTAGGATTTTATCTGATAAAAGCAGAAGATAAAGCCCCCAGCACCAACCCTTGATTTGTTTGACACTGTACTTTCAGGTTGTGCATTGCAGCTGAATTGATACTTGTCTCTCGATTTCCAAGAATTTCACCTCACAGCCCTTGTACTTCACAGTTACTGCACTAGTGATTTAGCCTCAGCTGACTATGCTTTTTGTGTGTAGCAGGATGAGCTCTGGCCAGAACAGCTGTTTGTGTATGTGAAGAAGTTGTCTTCTGCACAGGTGTTGGTGGTCACTGCTGCTCTGCAGAAAAACTGAAGTCTTATTATCTTCATTTTGCATAGCTACTAATTTTAATGTCATCCAGCAAGATTAGTTCAGGCACTAAATTCTGTCAGTTACCCACCATGGAATTCAAGAGTGTCTCTCAGCTTTAAAGAGAGGAACATCCTTGTATAACAGTAGGTACTGGGAGGAAACTCTGCTGTTATACTTTGAAACAGTACTAGAAAACAGCTTGTAAAGTTGGGAGTCTTATTAACATGCAGAGCAGCACACTGCCCATTACTCTGCATTCCTAGTTAATGGGGAAATTATTATCAGACAGCACTAAATTAAGAAAAGGAATGATATTTTGATTTAGTTATTGAACTGGCTCTATTAAAGAAGACTCCATCACAGCACTGACAATCCTTGCTCCTCATTCTGTTGTGCATCTTCTAGGAGGGGACCTTAATGAGAGCTGAGTGCCAAAGTGTTCACCTGAAGCAGACTGCAGGAGCATTTCCACATCTAAGGCAGTAATTTAATGACTAGATCTCCCCTCTTGCTTAAGTTGCCTGCATTGTGTACACTTAAAGGCCAGATTGAAACAGAAACATGACAGCAGTTCACAGACTTTTGGCCTGATCCTGCCACTGGTGATTCTCCACCAGCCAGTTCAGGTCAGATGAGTGTGTGGTGTGTGATCTTTCTTGATAATTAACAGCAGATTTTGTGAAACATTGAAGCAGCAAGCAAGTCTTTCTTTCAAATAAAACATATGCAGTGTTGACATGAAATCTCTTTCCTTACAATTTGATTACAGCTATTCCTAGAGCATGGTGAAAAATAATTTTCCAGTCCTTTAAAAGTTTCTGCGTTTACATTTTCCCATTATATCCGGGTTGAAACTAAGACCTTTCCAGTGAAAGTCCAAATTTCAGGATATCATAAGAGGATGGGTTCTCCTCTAAACTGGAAGATAATCCACCTGAACTTCCCTCAGCTCCTGATTTCTGCCAGAGTTTTCTATTTTAGCATCTCAGTTGGGATTCCTGACTACTACATTACAGACTTGGTATCTCTTGCTGTGCCCTAGTAACTACTCAATTATTTAAACATGGAATAGCTCCAAGAGATGCTATTGCAAGAAACACACTCTGTAATGGCGCAGTCAGGGCACTCATCTGGGACAGTGCAAACCAAGGGTCAAGCCCTTGTACTACAGAGTTTTAAAATCTTTATACAAATAATTAAATTTATGCTAGGCAAACAATATCACTGGGTCAGGGGAACATAAGTTCAAATGCCCTTTCTGGGCTATATCCTACCCTAGCATGGAATTAACTCCATATCTTATTACTGGGAAAATAATGTATCTGTTGAATTTTGGCAGAAATGAGATTTTACATCTTCTGTGATAGCATCCAAAGAAGCAACAGAGATCCTCTCAACTCAGTAATGCAAAAGACTAATTGGCAGTATAGCAAACACTTTGATAACTATGGGGCATGAAAACCAGCTATTTCATGAAAGCACTGAAGTATTATCAAGTAAGGCATTAAAGCAAAGTTCAGAGGTGTTCGTGACAGTTCACTTTCTCAGCAACTCAAGAAGAGGCTCTGCAGTGCAAGCTACAGAGAAAGCTGCCTTGGAGCTGGGTATTAAACCCAATGTTCCTGTTGGGGAAGGGACTCATTAACGGATGTAGTCCAGCAGAGGTCTGTGTAGGTCAGTGCAGCTTTGCAGCTTGACACCTGTTAGGAAACCCAATATATAATCCCTTGACAATCAAAATCAGCACTCTAGAAATTCAGCTATAGTCAAAGCATCTTTGATTGGTGTGCCACCAGGGGAGATGCATTCACTTTCAACTTGTGATGTGACTGCCTACCCTGGCACAATGGGGCTGCACCTGCCTGGCCAGACCTGAAATGTGTATGGGTTTAGCAGAGCAGAGGGATGGAAAGCACTGGATAATCTCGTATGAAAAGCACCAATTCACAACAATTGGTCGTGATTTCTTCTTTCTGAAACTGAGTTATTTTGCGGTATGAATAATCCTGACTACTGCTAAGATAATGTCTTTGTTCAAAGTGATATCCTGCAACAATTTATATAAACACTCTATATTACATATTTGCACTGTATATCAATTTAATGTCTGTGCCCACTTATTTCTTTCATAAAACAAAAATAAAACTTAACACACTTTTCAGATACATTACCAACTGCCTGCCTGATTTCTTAGAAGTGAACAAAAACATTGCAGGCGACAGTCAAGACAGGCAAACAGCCACTCACAAATTATGTTTACCTTCCATCACTGCCTTTTCTGATTCATCTAGAATGAATATCCTCCTCTCTTCATTAGATTTAGTTACTGTTTCTTTGTCTACAGTAACATAATCCACATGGTTTAAAAACAGTTCATTTCCCTATCTCTATTCCTTTCTCCTTACCATTAGTATAATTGGGATTAAACTTTGCCCACGAGACCTACAGATAGAGTTCCCAGTAATAAGGTGTCAGAGGAGGTTAAAAGTGAGAGACCTTTAAGGCAGAAAGAAACATACCACAGCAGCTGTTCAGTGAACAAGCCTGGCGCCTGCTACTGCTGCGTTACCCATGAAGAACTAAATGTGATGCCCAAAGGCAGAATAAGCACATTTGATAAGGTAGGATGCCTTCCCCTTGCCGGCTGCTTTCAGGCAGAGCAGGCGCAGGGCCAGCTCGTGAAGGCCATGTTGTAGCAGCTGATCAGCCACTACTGCTGCTGCCACTGGTTTTCAGGAGAGGATGACAGCACTCGGTGAGCTCCTCATGGTTCTCAGGAATCTCCCTGTAAGGTATCCACATGCCGCAAGAAAGAAGGGAAAAGATTTGTGCAAGAAGCAAATTGTACAGCTGCTGTACTCCTTAAAGTAAATCTCACACCCTGCACGGTGACTTATCTTTTCCGGGATTATTCCTGCAGCCATGGATTTCCCCTCCCTTCTTCTCCAAGTGAATATCCGAAGACGTTAGTCCTAAGACATACGGAAATCAAACAAATCAAGATTCATACAGGCTGGTGTCCTCTAGCTGACCTGTCATGCGTGGAAAGCAACTTAATCCTCAGATTTTGGAGTGCATCCAGTCTATAAAAACATGTCGACTGGGAGGAACAGATTGGGAAGGAGGCTCAGCCACGAAACTGCTTAGCACTGCTCTCAAAGAGCAAAACACTGCAAGTCTGTGGGGTTCATCACCCTTGGGTACTGCTTCTGTCCAGTCTGGCTTCTAACAGGGAAAGACGACAAAGAGCAACTGTATTCTGTGAGATTAGGAACTGCCATAGCCCATTGAACTGGTTTAATGTTAAAGTGCAGCCTTCGGGCTGTGTCTCTGATGCTGAGGGTTAGAGATGGCAGAACAGCACTACAGCACATGTTCTGGTATTTGTTTCTGCCAGAAGTGCTCTATTTAGTGTTTGGGGAAAAAAAGAGCAAGCTTCTAACTGGAGTTTATTTCAGTTCCCTTGCCTTTCTACAACACAATCCAACACGAACAGTGAGCATCATTAGAAAACTACTTAGGTGGAAAATATTATAGTAAAATTATGAAGCAATCCCTTCTCCGCTTAATGCTGCCTGCTATTTGCCAGTATTTTATAAAGTAGCAGCTGTCCCTGTTCTGTTGCAATATATGGGCCTGTATCATACCCTGCTTGCTAAAAACACAGGGGATGACACTGCTTCAATCTGTTTTGACCAGTGACTCTGCCAGAATTAACCAAAATGCTGCTGTGAGCATCAGAGGAATGTGCCAGAGATTAGCCGAAGAAATCCTTTGTAAAATGGTAGTATGCAAGTCCTCTGAATCCATCTTCAGCAGCACTAGGCAGGTCTGCCCTGTGAACTGAGAGCACCAGAACCATGAGGGAGATTTGTTCTTTGAGCTGCACAGCTTGTCAGCAAGTGTATTCCAGCCCATGGACCATCAGGCACAGAAAATGAAGCTGGGTGCCAAACACAGCATGAGCCAGAGATGGCAGCTGAAGACATTGAAGGGATGTGCTGGTCTGCGGTCCAAACAGGCAGAAGGAGGGAAGGCCTGGCTGTCATATCCCCAGGAGGAGATAGGGCAAGGATCAAGGAACAGAAATGGTGTCCTTGAGGAAGGATGAGGAACAGGGGCTCAGTAGAAAGAGAGCTACACAGCTACTGCCAAGAGACACTGCGAGCAGACAAGGTTGAGATGGTGAGATGATTGTGTCCTCTACCAAATGAGAAGGGCGCACATTTCACTAGTTGGATTTAGCAGACCATTTTAGCTGAAGAGCTAGGCTGCTGGGTTACTAGCCCAGGCAGAGCCTGTTACCTGACCCAGAGTCCTGCTGCATTAGCAGAGAACTGATAATATATTGAGGGAGGAGGAATACAGCTTGAACAACCTAATTCTCCTCTGCTAAACCTACAGATGCTTACAAAGAGCTGGAACTTGCAATTCTGTTGGCAGAAAATGGATCTTTTGCATATTAAAGCATGTTTTTATGAAGAGTGATTACAGCAGGATTTTAGGAGCATGATCAGAAAGCTGGAAGGAGGCTGAGGGTACAGTGCACATAGCTGAACTGTTCTGTAGACAGACAGGGTTGGCTGGATCACGGCTGTGGAAGCCAGCCCATGCCACTGCCACCTCCAGCTCCTGCCCACCTTACTCCATAGCCCTGCAGCATGGTAAGGATGACCATCATTTATGAGGCTATGGCACAATGGGGTCTCCAATGAGGACATATTGCAATTAGCTTTCAGAAAAATACACTGGTGTGCAGACCAGAAGCATACAAACACATTAGGACAAGTCTTTAAAAAAAACCCAGTAACTTGAACTCACCTATATTTTTCTCCTCTTGATGCCTAACAGAGCTCCTGGACTCCTTTAAACACTTATTCCTGGCCTTACAAGTAATAATCTCTCACAGGAGAAGCACAGGAACGAAAAGGTTCCTTCATCACAGAAATTCTGCATAAAACACTACCCTTTAAGTAGTTTTTAAGTAAGATATTAATGTAGCTGAAAATGGCTGAATTATATAAGCTCCAGTATAAGATTTTTCACATTTCATGGAAACCCAAGTACAAAACAGCACATTTGTTATTCATGACATGAATCTCCATAAAACCCCAGTCTTGTAAAATGTAACGTCAGGAAAAATCTGATTAAATGGTGCTGTCCTCCCTCAGGAAAAACCTACTTCAATTAGAAGAAATTGTGTTACAGCCTGCATTTCCTGCTCCGTTTCATCTTATTTATCATTTCAGTAACTTTATTTTTCTTTTTTGTATTTTTTTTTTTTTTTACTAAAAAAACGGAAAAATCAGTGAGTGGACGGTGAACACACACACACGCACACACATATATATATACATGCATTTATTATACTTACCCATTTAGACTTAATGGTATTCAGCTGCCTAGTTTCAAAGCTTAAGTACATTTTGGGGGCTTAGTTTTGTCAGCTTGATATTTTTAATAATCTGAAAATTTAGCTATGTCAGTCTCTGGCATATCTGTAGCTGGCTGCTATATAAATTTGGTCAATAATTTGGCCCTTGAACTGGATAGTAAAGGATACTTTGAAACTGCATTTACATTTTCTTGGGTATTACATGAGGGATCTGGCTCTAGATTAATAAAAAACTTTGGTGACTCTTCACATTAATTGCATCAGTGTTCATTTAACTTTGATTTGGTAAGACAGTTGTTGTATTGTGAGTGATTAGATAATTACTGAGAAGACATCTGAAGATTATCAACTATAATAGATATTTTGTCTTTTCCTGCCTCTGATTTGAGTTTGTGTAGATTATGCAGCTGTGAATTCTAGTGATTATGTTCTTATTATTCAAGGGAATATAGTTGCTACTCTGTCAACATAAACCCAGCTTTAAAAACACTAGCAAAATTCATACCTTAGACCACTGACATACATGGCAGAGGTATTGAGAAATGAAGCATGATACTTGGCTCCTTAAAATACTGATGTTCACTACATATTTACTATTGCATATGCTAGACTGCAAGGGAATATGTTGCACCATATGAAGTGCGTGACATCTGCTAACAGATATTAATGAACTTGCACATCTGTTCTCCTTCAATTCATTTGGCTCACAGTAAAACTGTGAAGACTGAGGCAAAGGCAGATTTCATTGACTACTTCATTTTGTACATGCTGGGGGCAGCTTGAGACAGATGCTGGGAGCAGCTTAGGACAGATACTAGAGCAGCTCAGGGAAAATTTGGTACCTCTGATTGGGTAGGGCACACCATGCAACCAAGTGCCAGTCTACAGCACTGTAGCAGTCCCACTCACTCTGTCCTTCCCGATTATATATGCCCCCCTTTTACTTCAAACTTTGGCCACGTTTTATTTGTGATAGGACACAACGTGAAAGGACAAGGCCAGGCAGTACTCATGTCAATGCACGACCTCTTTTGCAGCTTAAAGTGATACTGAGAATATACACTTCAGGGCATTGATTTTCATTATTAGAATGATTTCTTGATTTCATGAGTTTCTGACAGATTTTCAGTTTCTTTTCTACCTTTTCAAACAGCATGGAGGGACCATCTAGAAACGGACATTTTTGTAAAAGGCTGAGATGCGGTTTATTCACATGCATCACAGTGTTTAGCAGAATATTACAAGGCAATGTGCAAAGCATTAATCTTTACAGTTTCAGTGAAGCTGTTTGCTGGTGCACTGGGTTGCAAAAAGGGACTGGAAGTCTCCACCATGCTGAGGCTCAAAGCTGTTCAAGGTCAGTCATTGTTTTGGATTCTCCCCTCAGAGCTACCATGAACAGATGAACACTTGGAGGTGATTTTCCTGTTCAGCTTCCTCCAAAAGAAATTTAAAATCCAAAATTGTTTTCCTAACTAAATCAGAACATACATGAGCTGATACAGGGATTTGCTTCAAACCAGCCAAAACCCCTATACAAATGCAAACATTCATCTAAAGTAACAGAAAGTTCCCTGTTGTGCCACCATCCATGTGTCATCTCCACTGATTCTACTTAAACCCCCTCCTTTATTTAAGAGGAAAAATTTGTAATACAACCACAGTGTTGCAAGGAAAAAAAATAAAATAAAAAAATCAAGTTACACCACCGTTTGTCACTGAAGTTCTCCAGAGGATTAATTCTCATTTTGGCAGTGCTAGTTCCAGTTAGCACCCTGTCAGCTGGTGGGCTGAGTAAGTAGTTGTGAAGGCATCATGTGGCATGTCTTCTTCTGCAGCTAATCTAGCTGAAGAGAAGAGTAAAAGCTATGAATCATTTTGTAAGGTTGTAGTACCAGAGTTATGGCTACTGCTGGAAAGCGTTACTGCCTGAGAAAAAAACATCAGGGTGCAAAAGAAAGACAAGCAGGAACTTACACAACTTCTTTGGGGCTAAAATGGTATCTTGTTCTGAGGAACTCTTGGCATCAAGTATCCTGAGTACCCATGGAAACTAGGCCTGTGTGAGTCAGAACCACAGAGTAAAGCAAAATTAAACACAACAGAAAATTTCCATTTGAGTTGATGTAGACAACCATTTTTCAATGTGTTTTCTTCGGTAAATTGAGAATAATATTTGAGAATTCTCATAATTTGGGGGCCCTTATGATAAAACACATATCACAGTCCCAGTTCTACCATGGTGAAAATGCAGATCTAGTCTCACTACTCAGTCTTATGTTAATAAACCCCGAATAAAGAAATATATGTCACATTCCATTTTCTACCTTGCCTAAAGTATATTTAATTACATCCCAGCATGGACTAGCTTTGAATTCTGGTTTGGAAGGAATACCCACATTACCCACCTTTTTCTTCTTACCTGGTTTACCTCTTTTCAGGGCATGGCTCTCAATTCCCCTTCACACTATGAGTATGGTATAGGGAACAACTAACCAGTCTACAGAAAAAAATGCTCTTATACAAAGAAATCTTGCACAGGTCTGTTTTGTAGCATGAAGGCAACCGGAGCAGCACTGAAAATTCTTTTGCATGTATCATTAACGGCTTGACTTGCTACCACCTTCCATTTTAGAGGCTTTAAATCATGACATATTTATTGTTGGTAAGAAGCAAGTACTAGGGTATTTTTAGACCCTTCACCCTGTGTATGTCATATGTAAAGAAAACAACCATAGGTGCAACTTAACCTTTGTATTTCACATTTAGTCCCCCCTTTTTTTTAATACAGGATATTCTGTTGTACTTTTCTTCAGCTGCATGAAATTTCATGTTATGACTCGCCAAGTTATTTTAAAGAGATTTATAAAGACAGCTCATAACATCTTCAGATACTGAAGATTACATCTGTAGGAGGGAAGGAAAGAGAATCTGAAAACCATTTTCTGGAAGGGGCTAATGGCTGAGAGCATGAGGAGAACCTGAGAACAACTTCAATGATATTTACAAGAATGCATTTTTCATTTAGCTCTTGGAAGAGACTCTTTCACAAGTCAAATGTGTCTTGGCAATTTGTCAGTAAAATGCAATTTGAGTTTGAAGCACTCTGAGTGATGGTTTCCAGAGTCTCAGTGTTGGCCTGATGAGGAAGGTTTCATTTCAGTAACTGTAGACCTGATTCTCTACTTCCTTTCTTAAACCACTAATGTCACTGACTCAGTGACTACACTCTCAAAGTGATATAAAAATCCATTTCTGAATGTCAATACTAAGGGCAGCTGTCACCAGGACAGCAAGCTACAGGACAATAGGAGGAAATGGTGTCTGGACTTCTGTGAAGTCTACATGCGGGAAAGAACAGAAGCAAAAGTAGAGATAAGACAATCACGCTTTAGACACAGACTTTAACTGTGTCACCCTTTACTGTGGCCAAAGGCCTTTTGCTCAGTTTCAGGGTTTCAGGTTAGTCTCCAAAGGCAGCTGAAGTTTGTGGCTGAATAATCTATGCCAGCAGGTCAGCACAGTTTCCCACTGAATAGGCTGTACTAATGACCAGAAACAAAAGCTAATGAAGCTGGTAGGCACACTGGGTTGGAGAAAATCCAGAAGCATTTAAATGCTGACAGAAAGGAAAACTTAAAAAAATTCTGCTCACAAAGATGAACTCCTTATAAACTGCATGACTGACATCATCTACCTGAACTTCTGCAAGGCATTTAACACTGATACTGTCTGGCGCAACATCCTTGTCTCTGAATTGGAGATACACGCATTTGGTGGACAGACCACTAAGCAGGTAAGGCATTGGCTGGATGGTAGCACTCAAACAGTTGTGGTCAATGGCTCAAAGTCCAAGAGGAGACCAGTAATGACTGGCATCCCTCAGGGGCTGGTGTTGGGACCGGTCTTGTTCAACATCTTTGTTGGTGACATGGGCAGTGGGATTGAGTGTGCCCTTAGCAAGTTTGCCGATGACAGCAAGCTGTGTGGTTCGGTTGATACAATGGTGGAAAGGAATGCCATCCAGAGGGACTTTGACACCCTTGTGAGGTGGGCTGATGCCAACCTTATGAAGTTTAACCAAGTGCAAGGTCCTACACCTAGGTCAGGGCAATCCCAAACACAAATACAAGCTGGATGGAGACTGGATTGAGGGCAGCCCTGAGGACAAAGGCCTGGGGGTGTTGGTCAATGAGAAACTTAACATGAGCCGGCTTCAGTGTGCACTCGCAGCCCAGAAAGCCAACCGTATCCTGGGCTGCATCAAAAGGAGCGTGACCAGCAGGCCGAAGAAGGTGATTCTCCCTCTCTACTCTCCTCTGTGAGACCCCACCTGGAGTACTGCATCCAGCTCTGGGGCCCTCAACACAAGAGGAATGTGGACCTGCTCAAGCAAATCCGGAGGAGGCCATAAAGATGCCCAGAGGGTTGGAGCACCTCTCCTATGAAGACAGGCTGAGAGTTCAAAGGAGACCTTATAGCATATTTCCAGTACCTACAGGGGGCCAACAAAAAATCTGGAGTGGGCCTTTTTACAAGGGCATGTAGGGATAGGACAAGGGGAACTGCCATAAGACTGAAAAAGGGCAGATTTAGATTAGATACAAGGAAGAAATTCTTTACTGTGAGGGTGGTGAAGCAGTAGAACAGGTTGCCCAGAGAAGCTGTGGCTGCCCCATGCCTGGCAGTGTTCAAGGACAGGCTGGATGGGGCTTTCAGCAACCTGGTCTAATAGAAGGTGTCCCTGTTTATGGCAGTGGGGTTGTAACTAGACGATTTTTAAGGTCACTTCCAACACAAACCATGCTATGATTCTATGATTCTATTACAGTTGGTGGTATATCCACTACCTCTGTTTACACATTCTCTCATGAAACTGCTGCTTTACAGTCACAGAGAGGATGTTGTCCATAACCCTCCAGGCCACACTTTCCAAGGAATCCAAAGGCAAGTTTAATGTCTGAGCCCCATTTCTGGTCAAATAGAACTTCTGTTGCCTTCTACTGCTCAAATCCTAAGGAAAGATATTGCTTCCTGTTCAAAGCAATTTTGCGGAAGTCTCCTGAACAACACAGCCTGTTGATGTACATTGATGATAGTGTGAGTTTTCTACACAAACTCATGGAGGTATTTTATATAAATCCATGCAAAAATTAAGTGCCATTGCTTTTTTCTTAAGTAGTAACAAATAAAATTTAATCCTGGTTTGATAAAAGAGCACCTAATAAAGTATAATTTCTATTCAGAGAACAACAATTAAGTTACATTTCTTTTTGGTTCCAACAAGAAAGAACAATTACAAAGGTTCTGTGAAAGACATGGCATGTTTTAATTTCCATATAACAATCCTTATCAAAATGGAAATGGTTTTACCCTATCATTGAAAACGATAGAAGGCTGCCTAAACCTCAGGCCCTTCAGAAGAAAATAACTATGCAGTGGAAAAGACATAGAGGTATAAATGATATATTGGATAATACATTTACATAAGGATAACATATTTTAAAAGCTATTGTTCAGGTAAAGACAATTTTTGTTACAAAAAAGATGAAAAAATGCCTCTGAATGTTACTATATAGACATTTTGTGAGGTACTATTCCTCTAAGTCTCAGCCAAGCACTTCTAGCAAATACATCATTACACTGAACACTGCAATTACACAGAACAGTGACTTCCACAGAACTCATTTTAGACTGGTCAATTCTGGCAATTTATGGCTAACATCACCATAAGCAAATGAGATGAAGAACTCATTTTGTGATTGCAAGCTGAAAGAAGATACAAGACTATAGGCAGTAATTGCTGGATCAATATTTTATTTATTTTTTCCTCATTTATAAAATGGGTCTGCTACTGGATCTGTAAAAACATAAAAAAGGAATAACACAGTGCATTGACTATCCAACGTTGGCAATGCTATCTTATAAAAGAATTCTATAAGTATCTATATATCTCCAAGTGGTTAACTGATAAAATGCCAATAGAAAGTGCTAAGAATAAGCAGCAGATTTTCTGAGTTTTATAAACCCAACAAACCTCCTGATTGCACACTGGTTCTTCTTTGCAAACCTTGACCTGGAACTGTTCTCGTGCTCTGTATAGAAACGAATGGTTTGTCCAAGCTCACCCCCAGATCACACTTAGAATAGGAAGGCCTCCTATAGGATTTGGAAATGTCAACAGCTGTAATCAATGCATTGCTTAAAGTAAAGAAGTCTTTAAAGCATGTTGAGCTAGTGAGATGCAGGAAGTGACACAAATAGCTAAGAATTAGTGTGCAGTTATTAAGATGGCTCATAGAATAAAGGAGGATAACAGCAAGAAAATGTTACTTGGTAAGACTCCCATAAAAGTATCACTTTCCCTGGGACTGACATCTTTCCAGGAATAATGGAGACAATCATTAAAGAAGAAGAAATATATTGGATCTTTCAGATAAAACTCCAGAGGGAATTTCATAGATAGGATGCAGTGAAGCCAGCTGATTAGCATTGGATAACCTTTTTGACTAGTTCTACAATACTTTTGAAGTGTTGAATATTAGAGACCTAGCTGAATCACTCACAACTATATTTCTGAATATGTTCTTCAGTGTGTTCCATGGCATTTGAGTAAAATATATAATGAATACATTTGTCCAGTTCTCAGATAATTCAAGTAATTAAACCAAATTGGGATTTAGCCAGGACATGGGGTCAGGACAAAATTATTCTTACAAAAAATGCCATGGGATTTTTTAGTGACCCAAGAATATATATTACACTTCTATATATACACAATTATATATATATAAAATGTATATATATATACACATATATATATAAGATATATATATGTGTATATAGATATACACAATTATAATACGCGTTGCTTTCTGGACTTATGAGGGAAGGTTAATTGTGTGCAGGCAGAAAGAACATCTAGTGAATGAGCAGAAGTCCTGTCTGTGCTTAATTACTGCTGTCACCCAGGCTTCAATACAACTACCTTGAAGTGGGAAGCTGGTGCGATATCAGTGTGATGTGTCAGCAAGGACTATGGGGCAGAAAAAACAGTATGAAATGTGGAAAGCAGGCATGCCTGCGCACTCTCACTCCCTGCTTCACTGAAAGAACTGCACAAATTTAAAGATATCAAACACTGAGAGCTTGAGAAATATTAGAATTAGTAGTTTCTATTTGATACTTGTCCTTATTTACCCTTCTCCCTCAAGCATTAGAATAAGGTTTTAATTACTTGAGCACATACAATTTTTTTCATATGCCTCCTATCTTATTCAGTGCATGCATTATATAGCACTTGATGTTCTGTTTTCTCCTTGCTTACTATATTGTGTACACTTCAGCAGAGAAGCTACCTCCTGAATATAATTGGCACATTCCTGGGATGTTCTGTGGTAAACACAGAGCCATTAGATGATCTGAAAATTTTATTTATATATTTTCTTGACCTGTAAGGTGAGGGGATAGGTATCAGCACCATTTTTCAGATATAGTACTAAGGCAAAAAGACATCAAAGTTAAGAGTACATACTAGTTTTAAGCTCTCATTTTGAGATGCCCTAGGACTGATTTTTCAGCACAGGCTACATTTATGCAGTGGTTAATGTATTATGAGAACAGCTCTTTTAAGTTCAGCTGTGTCTGGTATTGCCCATCGTTCTCTAAATTAGAACCATGCTGCTCTCAGGCCAGGCACTAATGAATCAAGAAACCCACAATTAAAAGCCTGTGCAAAGGCTGGTGTGACCTGCTCACAAGCGCATAGGAAGCAGTAAGAACTAAGGAAAGAATCCCATTTCCTCGGACCAGAATCATCTTAACTATAAGAGCATCCTATCTAATCTAGCAGACCCCTGCCCCATGCACTGCACACCTCAGCTTTCACAGTGACAGAAGCAGTGGTCTTCCTAACCATGCTTAATACTTCACTTGAGTAAACTGGAACACAAACACTCCCTTATGACAGTCCAAAAGGATCCCTTTCCAAAGATCATGAACTTAGCAGGACTAGTTTAACAAAAGCTGCAAACCGGTTTTTATTAAAAATATATAGACCTGAGTATCTTACATAGTTCATGGTATGTAGAGGAACGGAACAAAGTGGCAGCCATCTGCACTAAGCAAATGATGTGTGGTTCATACATCTATTTTTATATGTACCTTTAGCTTCCAAGTATGATCTTCACTATATGTGGAAGCAAGCCTTACCCAGGTGGATTCATTAGTTCAGAGCATCTGAACTGACATATTCACCTTGAAACTTATGATGATGTCAAACAGTTCCAGTTTACCACCCACTTCCAAAAAATTAATTATTTAAAAAGCAAAATATTTTTAACTTTCCAGTATAAAGTTATCCTTTTCCATTTCAAATAGTGTAGAATAGTTGATGACTGCTGCCAACCTGGCTCCCCGTGTCTCACAAAGCATTAACAGAACCGTTTCCTGAGCCTCATATTTCCCTACTCTTAACAGCATAAATCAAATTACAGGCTCTAGAATCACAATCACAGCCTTGGTACTGCAGCCTAGCTAATCTTCTGCAGTAACTAAGAATATCATATTTTTCCTAAATACTGTGGTAGCTTGTAAGACTTATCAGGTAAATGAACATCTTTTACCCTATGAAATGAATATTGCTCTAGGAATAAATCAATACCAAGCCTTGTATAGTCAACAGTGAAGATACCAAAGTATTTTTCAATGCTGCAGCATTTTAGTCTGGAATCAACACAACAATGTTCACTGCTAATGGACTGTGATGGTAAGCGTTGCTCTGTTCCTGTAAAGATCTGTGTGCAAGGCGCTGCAAATAGAGTTGATGGGAGCAAGTGAGGTTTGTCAAAGGCAACCCTTGTTTCAATTGATATTGCATTCTGGTGCTGACAGCTGAAGGCTAAAGTTCCAGTTAATTCATTTTCCTTTCATTATAAACATTTTCTTTTCCTCCTGAAGGTCCATTCAAGCTAGAATACCACTGCCCCTTGGCAGTACTGGCTATTCTTATGTGGTCACTAAATATGCAAGGAAGTTTTGACTTGTAACTTCTCCCTGAATTTTCAAATCTGTCTGGAACTCTGCTTGATGAGTGAGAAAAAGCACACACGTTCAGCGAGCCAATAACTGACATATTTACAGCAATGGACAGTTCTGTTCTCTGATCTCTTTTCTTTGTCTCTGCACCAGGCAAACAAATAACTTAAGTGGGAGTTCTGCCTGTGTAATGAATTTAGGAAGCCTTCCAAATTAGGAATAGGATGTGTTGGTAGCAACAGTACTATAGCTAACTTCCCCTCTCCTCCGTACCCTCCAAATATCTGCAGAGAAAGAACAAAGATGGGACTAAGGAACAGAATTTGGATACAGATTCAAGTTTCAAATCACAAGCAGAATGAAGATATTCTGATACACCTACAGAGACTGAGAAAGCTACCACTATTTCCACTGAGTCTTAGAAATATTTAAAACAATATTTCATATGAATTTTAATTATTTACAACAGGACACATGAAGATGAAGATAGATCCCTTTTCTGCAAGTGACAGGCATGTATAGGATTTGTAAAGAGAAAAATCACAGATGTGCATCTAAACCTTTTGTAAGTTGCAATCATATTTTGTTGGTATCTCCCATTTCCCAGGTTACTGGCTTTGTCCTGGGTTTTGTTGTCTTTGTTTTGCCACTAAAAAATACCACCTAATGAAACCATTTATTAATCCTGAAAGTGTGTTATTGCTGAGAATAAATAAGGGGTATTGCTGCATACTGGATGGAAAATCATGAGTGACAGAAATTTAGCTTGAGGGAGAGTACAGGACAGAACTGTAGTCTCCTAAGTGAGGACCATAATTATAGGCTCTTGGGTAAAATCAGTACATTTTTCTTTTGGACTCTTGTGACTCCTGCTGTTTTCCAATAGGCTTTTATGGCAAGTACAAGAAAGCACATGCCCCATTTCTGGTTGAAATATGTGTTTCCTTCAGATGGCAACGAACACAACCAAGAACTCCAGGTAAGAAGATCTGGAATGTCGATCTATCTGTCATATTAGGCTGAGGAAGTTGGGGCTGTTCAGCCTGGAGAAGAGAAGGCTGCGTGGAGACCTCATAGCAGCCTTCCAGTATCTGAGGGGGGCCTATAGGGATGCTGGAGAGGGACTCTTCATTAGGGACTGTAGTGATCGAATAAGGGGCAACAGGTTGAAACTTAACCAGGGGAAGTTTAGATTGAATATAAGGAAGAAGTTCTTTACTATAAGGGTGGTGAGGCACTGGAATGGGTTGCCCAGGGAAGCTGTGAATGCTCCATCCCTGGTGGTGTTCAAGCCCAGGTTGGACAGAGCCTTGGGTAACATGGTTTAGTGTGAAGTGTCACTGCCCATGGGAGGGGGGTTGGAACTAGGTGATCTTAAGGTCCTTTCCAACCCTAACTATTCTATGATTCTATGGTTCTATATTGATCTGCCTGGTGTTTGGTTTTGTTCTGGACACTGAACAAAAAGAATCCGTAGTTACATTGCCTTAGTGAACAAGAATTAGATAAGGAAATTTTTGCATTGTTTAATGCTATGGTATCCACAGTGGTGCCAGTGATTTAAGGTAAGGATGTGATCAATACTAATCATATCAAGCTAGTGCTTTTGCACTAATAAATGATGTTAGGAGGCAAAAGTAAAGAAAGAGCCCTGTTACTGTAGATGCATGATCCTGGTGCTGGGTGAAGCTGTGAGTGCTGTGCCACATAAAGAAGCCCTCCAGGGTGGATTTGGACACTCACATGCTTTACAGCTAGTACCTTCCTTTTCCCTTTATAAGCTTCTTAAGGTATTCACACGTGCACGTGCTTTTCAGCGAGTACCTTCCTTTCACCATGATAAACTTCATAAGGTATACCAGAGTATGTGACATGCCCCTTAACATGGACAGTCCCTTAACAGATGGCTGCTTAAAGCAAGAATTTGATTGTTTGGAACCAAAGCTTTTGGCTCAAACTGCATGACTGCCCATTTACATCATGAAGTGCTATGTTCAGTCTAAGGACACATTACTTTATCCATTGAGCAGTCTTCTGTTAAGTATACTATGAACTAGTCAGCAATATATTTGAAATAATGATACTGTAAATAGAGTAGGCCTTAATTTTACACAGTCCTGAGGGACATCTGAAATCTCTCTGAGGTTAATGTTCTGAACAAATATTGCGTTCAATGTGACTTATGGAAATGGAGCCTCATATGGGCTCTGTTTAACAGACAGATTGGAATATTTAGAACCTGACACTTGGGATTTATCTGCCAGAATACAAATGAGAGTGGGTAAGTGCTAACAAGAAAGCAGGGATCATTTTATCTTTCCCAGTTAGATATTCTTGGGCTGGCTGGTCAAGCACTAATGTGTTGTCTAGACATTTATATAGAATCTGATTTGGTTTGTACGACGGTGAGTTATATAAATGACTAATTATCCTGTAGCTTATATGAGCCATCTTTGACTACCATGTATTTTATTGAGATGAGCATATTAAGAGGCATAAACTATATATAGTAAAATCTTGAAAAGTCCCTCATAATTTAATTTTCATAGATAAGAAATGCAAAACAGTCTTTTCAGTCTACCATGATTTTCTTCAGGAAGAAAATCCATTAGAAAAATAAAGCTTTCTAATGCAATGACAGGGAGCACAGTCTAGTCATCTGTATGTAGGGCTGGGATTCACAAATTATTGTTCCAGTTGCCACTAGGCAGCTCTTTTTATTAGATCTAATTTACCCATCTTTTATCAAGCCACATGAGAGACATCTTAATCATGAAGGGAGGGACGCATCCTACCTAATGTCAGCCATCTGAAATGAGGCAGATGGTGCTACCCTCAAGGCGATGCTTACAGTTAGAGGGGAGGGGCACCTCTTCGAGAGACCTGCTCTGGGATTGTGTCCATGACCCTCCCAAGCCTCTCATGTCTTGCTGCTGACTATCCAGAGTCCACAGACATCTGGCTTAGACCTTGATTTTAAGTTCTGAAGTGGGGTGGGCTGAATTCTGCATTACTTTCACAAAATACTAATGACAGAAGTGAACCAAAGGTTTCAAGGATCTGGAGACTAAGTTTTTTTCCCAAATCATGGCTATGTATGTGATGCCTTCAATCCATTACAGAGGGAGGATCTCACATGTATTTAGACTGGTACTAAGCTCAGTGAGGACAAGCTGAAGAAAATGCTCCTGCGAGATATAAAAAACCTAGTTGATATGACTGACTGATCCTCAAGATCACCAATACAAGGCTTTGCAACTTTGCTGTTCCAATAACTGGTAAGCACCAAACCTGACAGGAGAGCAATGCTATCACTCTCCAAACAATAGATTTTCCTTACTGTCAGCAGGAGGTATTCCATACTGGATACCTCCTATTTATCTGATGCTCTCCAACACGATTTTGAATCCAAATAAACTGAAGTAATAATAATGTGAAGGCTTTCAGATAGCTGCCCAGATCATGCAGGGTAACTCAGAGTCAGCAGAGATAATGAAGAAATAATTGGCTGAAAACATGAAAAAATGTTTAAAGATTAGACATGATTTTTGACAAGAACTTGTTGAAATCACGTTCTCATCTGGCCTTCCTTAAACAGTCTCCTACTTGAATTCTGTTGTGCTCTTGAAACCAGAAAAGGTGAAAGCTTCATTAAAACACAAAGAGTCAATAGCACTCAGAGATGCAGTGGTTAAGATGAAAAGCTGTGCAGGGAACATAATGTTACATCACCAGGCTGAATTGTTAAATCCTCATCAATACATGTACAAAAACATAAGGCTGTTCTGTAATACTTGTTAAGCTAAATATACTGAGATCAGGTCTTATGATTCCCAAATAGAAAGCTCTGTATATTAAAAGAAAAGTAAACGCATGCACTGGGAGTATACTGACCAGCTTCAGTCAGTTTGCAAAGACTGACGATGACGTGAGCCAAGCAATTTCCACAAAATGTTCTTGTGTTCTATTTTCCATTTTTCTTTCCTATAAATTAAGATAAGCCAAATAGAAATAGTGTAAAATAGACGAATAACTACTGTGAGGCAGAAGTGGGTCAAAGATGGATAAAGAACTAATCTGAAGACCAAAAGTCATTTTATTTCAGATACACAGGTTTAAAGGTGAAGGAACTCTATAAGCTGTAAATGAAATCTGGCAGGCTGATGCTGGTGTTATTGACATCCTTTTCTGGTCATCACAGTCTGAATTCAGTTTGCTGCTAAGGACATCCACCTGTGTGAAAACACCACTGAAGTGAAAACACAATATGCTGTATGGGAATTGATTTATTGTCATCATCCACAAGAAATGCATTAACTCATCCAATTTAATGAATTAGTTTTTGATTCAATTTCATTGATTTTCCTTAGTTTTCTGGGCTAGGTAGTAGTCTCACTTCATTACAATATGCCAGAAAAGTACATCTAAATAGCACATACCTGTACAAAGATTGGTGTCATGTAGTAGTCTCAATTTCTGAATAATTGGGACACCTATTTTTAATACACTGACAAGACATAAAACTGCTTTTACACACATTAGTATCAGGAATTCCTGATCTGATTCATCAGCAAAGTGTCATTCTAAATACCTGACGATAAAATGTAGAAAACTTAGACATTTGATTAAACCTCATCAGAGGGCAGAGTCTTTTTTCATCAAGGTATCATAGCCCAGTATTGGCTGCCCTGCTAAATGTAAAAGATCTTGCTCTCAGTTTGTTGTTTTAATTTTCTTCTCACTTAGATATTCAGTCTTAAGATGGTAACAGCAAATACAATAAAAGTACAACACTGCTGGAACACTGCTTACAGGGCCTGTGCAGGGGACGAGCCACAGCAGGGTATTTTACTTTAAGCCAATTGCTGCAGATTGATCCTAAGAAAGCACATAAAGGGAAAACTGGTAAAAGGCTAAAAATCCAATCTGATGCTCCAGTACATGTCCAAATATCTGTCCTTTAATGACTTCAATTATGGAGGAAATGAATGCATTAGAGATAATGGTGTCCTGGCTAATACAGCCTCTTCTTCCTCAAAAAGGTATTCAATTGACTTTCATGATTTTTTCCAAGACTTGATGTCCTGTGCTTGCCTCACAAATCATTGTAGTGGATGAGATCTACATTGTCTAATAAGCAGCTACTTTAAGTTTTGTGACTATCACAAGAAATTTTCACAAATATAGCTACTTTTCAACCTTCCTTTGCTGTGTAGCAGGCTGAACTGTGGCCACGTTTAAGGCCATATCTGGAGAAAGCCATCTCTTTTGCTTGATTTTAAACTCCTGGGTTTTAGAGGCTTTGGCATCTTATCTACACTTATTGGTAATGGATGATGATAACTGGCCCTGAAAATGGAGGCACAGATGAATGGATTTCTGCACACAAGTGCTGGAACTTCATGTGACAGAAGTACATCAGAGCTGTTACTGGATGTTATTCATCGGCTGAGGCAGTGCTGTCAGGCATCTCCACAACCACAACACACACACAAGGGAGTTCTTCACAAGAACACTCCCGTTTTGAACCTGAGGTGATCCTGTCCATTTGGAATGTCCTTCTAGCACTGAAAGAGAGTAGCTATGGGTAAAGCACAGGATGCCACTGTTTGTTGAGAAGGTGAAGACCTGATGTTTTTTTGGCAAAGTATGTCCAAAAAGGGAAATTGCCCACCAGATCCTTCCCAGGATCTGGTTTAGCTTCTGCTTATTAGCTTCTCAATAAAGTACTATCAGGCACAACATAGCTCTAAACAGGCTTCAGGTCTACTGCTGGCTATTTTTTAGCTTATGAGGATAAGTAGGAACAGTTTGGTCCATCTGCTCCAATGCGAGTAGCCAGCCCAGTCTCTGTGGGACTGAGATTCCTCTGTCCAAGCTGAGAGAAGGAACTAGGATTTTGTCAGCAATTTGATGTGTTTCAGATAACTGGACTGGATCCTTAGCTTGTAAAAATCAACATTAACTAAGATGATATTTTTTGGTCAATGTACACCACTCGAATATGGATTTCCTAGTGTTGAAATACCTGACGTAAAAGGATTGAAGTATTTGTCATCTTGGTGTCTCAGTTCAATTTGCTGCAGAGTTCTGACAAAATTCTAGAGAAACTTCTCACTGATCATTAGGTGCCAGACATAAGAGCAAGTGTCATTTTTAAAGTGAAGATGAAAATGCAAACTATACAAACAATTCTGAGAATTTATACAGTGCCACAGAACATTTCTCCTGAATTTCTATTTTGGAATGAGGGTTTGCTACAATGAGTGAGCCCAGGTGCACTGGCTGGTGTCCATGTGAGTAATTACATTGATCTCAATATGAAGTTCTCTTTTCAGAGGAGCAATGTATTGTCTCTTCGTCCTGACATACTGTATGGTGGTGGTGCCTATTGTTTCAGAGCTGCACCCAGCCTGAGAGACAGCTGCTCTTTACTGATAGCTGAAACAATCCTTGTACCCATAGTTCATATTCTCTTTCAGACTCTGCTCTGCTTCACAGAACAGACTTGCATATTGCACGTGTTGTGTAAAGGTGCTTATCCTCCTCTGCAAAGAGCTTTGAGAGCCACAGAAGAACGAGTCACCTACGTGACAGCTAGTCCTTCCACAACTGTAAGGAATGAGAAAACAAAAGGGGAGAGGAAAAGCACTGGCTAGTACCCCTCAACTAATGTGTGAGTACATGCAGGGACTGGACCTGAGGAGTTAAAGGGTAAGACAAGAGTAGGATACAAGTATGATCTTACCCTTCCTCACTGTTCTTTTTTTTTAAGTCTTCCACTTTGATTTGCCGTCTTCCTTCTTTTTTTCCCTCATCAGCTAGAGCTTTCTGTCACAGTGCTATAATTTCTTAACTTGGTTTCATTACCAAGAGGGGTTTGCTTCTAAATCCATTAAGTGTCTTAAGGTGTTTAGCCACAAGGTGCGGAAAAGGAGGGCAGTTTGTTTTACCACGGCGTTAGTAGCACTGTGCACTGCTGTCTGATGCCATGCCATTTACAGCAATTGGAGTGCCTTTAACCTCTTCTTTAAATCACCTTCCACTTTTTAGTGTTTTCTATATTTTTCTTTTGTCTTATTTAATGTCTGAACCTGGTTCAGCACTTTTACAACGATACCAAGGCAGTGTCAAATTCTATTCTGGTACATGATTGGCTGCTAGTAAATTGTGACACACTCAATTTTTACTTCATTAAGAGTTTATTAGACAAACTGTTATTACCCATGATGCCATCATGGGGCAACAAAAGCTTTTATGATAATAGCACACAGGAGAAGTTGTTTCTACACAAAAACTATTAGCAGATATATTTATTTTATTACCACTCAACATATGATAGAGGGAAATAAACCAAATGGTGTATTATTTGTCACATGGAAAAGGACCAAGTTAGTTAGAGGGGAAAAATTATTTTCAAACTTCTAACAAGCTTTTACAATTACAAATAAATGTGAATTTAGGTTAAATAAAAGAAAAAAAAAAACCCAAAACAAAATAAAATATGCAATTGTGCTCTTTTTACCATCATTGCTTATTCCTCCTAATAGTGCTGTTTACTCCTTTTCTGCCTCTTTTGATCTGACTTGATTGAGTCGCCACCCCTTTCTCTGGTTTTCATTGAACTGAAAGAACAGAGGAACTGAACAAAGCTGTTGATATGTAAATAACAGCTTTGAAGATAGAAGTACCAGATTGCAAAGAAAAAATGCAATTGCCTTTCTTTTTTGACCACATAAAGAAATATCCTGATGTATAATTCAAACAGTGCCTGAAACTAAAGATTCCATTATCTCTGAAGAGTAATCATTTCAGTCAAACCAGGTATTTCCAGGGTACTGTGGAAATTCTATTAAGTGTGAAAAATGTTACATTCTAAATGTTGTTGCAAAATTGACTATTTCAACACCATTTCAGTTTCCGTATTTTCCATTACGAGTACTTTTTGATAGGACTTTTTAAAAGACAGGATAATCTTCCCTTACACAAAAACAACCGAAGGCCAGATTCTGATGCTTCGGCTCCCACTAGGTGGTATCTGAAGTCACAGAGTTGGAAGTGACCTCTGGAAGTGACCTGATGCAAACCTCCTGCTCAAGCAAGGTCATTTAGAGCTGGTTGACCAGGACTGTGTCCAGATGGCTTGTAAGTATTTCCAAGGATGGAGGCTCCACAACCCCTCTGTGCAGCCCATGCCAGTGCTTGGTCACCCTCACAGTGAAAAAGTGTTTCCTGACATCCAAAGGGAACCTCCTGTATTTCAGTTTGTGATTATGTGTGGTCCCTCCGACTCCAAAGAGACTCTTCCCTGGATCACAGATACGATAAACAGGTTTCAGAACTCACTGAAGTCAATAGCCAGTAACTTACACACTTCTGGGCTTTGAACAGGACCCTTTCTTCTCTTAATTTTTTAAGCTCAACCTAGCAGCCAGGTGCTCCCACAACTACCCTCTGTCCCTATTCTACCATAACCATTTGTGTCTGCTTTCTTGCCTTCTCTCTCATTCGGTCTTTTTCTTACTTACGAGACTTTCTAATTCACAACATCATTTTGTAAAATACTTCACTCCTTTCTGACCATGTTATCTTCGTCTAGTTGTATGGAAAGACCACAAAGGTAACTTTTTTCCTATTAAAAACAGCATTGTGAAAAAAACCCAACTTACATTGTTGCTTACCGTGGTAATGCTATAGCCTCCTGTTGCTGACAGTCCCCAAGAACGAGAAAATTCAGATTTTAAGCAATTGAGAACTTGTCATTTCTACATCTGTATCTTAGAAACAAATCTACTTAAACAGCCTACATGCTAGATAAGAGAAGGTAATTTTATGTCCCTATTAATTCTGAATTGGTGCCAACTTCAGCAGGCAATACACTTATTTTTGTTTACCTTTTGTCTATCAA
Organism: Lathamus discolor; assembly: GCF_037157495.1. Taxonomy (NCBI): domain Eukaryota; kingdom Metazoa; phylum Chordata; class Aves; order Psittaciformes; family Psittacidae; genus Lathamus; species Lathamus discolor. The sequence continues at coordinate 127,131,590 of NC_088885.1, read as the reverse complement.
TCAGGCACTTTGGCTGTTTATTACTGGTAATGCTCACCCATCATTTATCATCATGAAGAATAGTAACACTATGAAAAGCAGAAATCAGCATCACTTTGCCAGTTTTCAGAGTAGGGACAGAATCAATAACAGATCAAACTGGCTCCATCAAGGTGTCTTGAAGAAGAGGCAAGCTGGGATATTTAGCAGTAATTTGTGAACTACCTGAGCTTTGCTTGAGATCATCCCGATCTCCACATTTTGCTCTAAAAGCTAAAAACGTAACTGTTTCTGGACATTGGTAAGGGGTCTCTGACACACACTTTCACACACTAAGACACCTTATGTAGCTCATAAAAAAACAAAAGGCTGCAATAATGGGTGTACCCTTTTCCGCTCATTTACTACTGGGTAGCAAGTTTAGAAACAGGACAATTTTGGGTAGTTAAATAAATCATTTCTGAATCATGTTCATAAGAAGAATCAATAGTGCTCTCCCAGAAGCCACCAAGGGTTTTTTTTACCTTTTTCTACAGGAAGTCAAGTGTTTTCCCTCTGGTAAAACTAGATCAGGTCTTGAGCTAGCACTGACATCCAAGGCAGTTGTGCTTCCTTCAGGAAGCACAGAGATTTGTGCTTCACTGTGGACTTCTTTGGCCTTCCATGTCCATCCACTGGAGCAGCTCAAAAGGACATTTCATCCCAATGCAGGGACAAGCTCAAGCTGGAGACTACCATATGCATATTCTACAGGTTACAGTTTGGAACACAGCATCAGTTCACACTTTTGTCTGAAGCTGATGCAAAACTATGTGCTTAAGTGCCAGGCTGAATCAGTGCCTGAAAAGAATTCTCCATTGAAGCAATTCAGCAACTCTCTTGTGGGGTGTTGGATTATCTCTTCTTGTCCTTCTGCTATAAGAACGCCCTTGGCCACTACCAAGCAGTTTAGAAAGAATCAAACTGCTTCTCCCAGTGTTCATTTGACTGAAACCAGAATTAAATGCTATTCTCATTTTACACAGCCCCTGTTGTGTCCAAGTCTAGATAAGAATAAAGAGTCTGGAGTCTATGCTCTTTAGGGCATATCGCAGTGGAAAAAAAAAAGCAGGTTTGAGAAATTTCAACTTGCTTGCTTTCTTCTAGTGTGAGTTGAGCCAAAAAAGGCTTAAATCCCTGGACCTCAAACTCATCCATTCCTAGAAATAGATAGATAGATAGACAGACAGATAGATAGATAGATAGATAGATAGATAGATAAATTTAGTGGCATATAATAGCAATAATCCCATTTACCTCTGAGTAGACTGGAAGATTAAAGCTTACACGAATCTATTGAGAAAAGAGGCTGCAGCATCATACATGCCCTCTGTATATTCCAAGGCAAACAGAGCTCACTTTTAATTAAAGCACAACTTGGGCAAATAACTTATGGAAACAGTTATTAGTCATACATTAGGTTGCCCCCAGAAACTACATAAATTAACCTAAAAAAACAGCGGGTCAATTAAACAGAAACTATACAACCTTATGCACAGACTGCATTTTTTCTGTCTGTGGATACCTAACACAAAAGCATCTCAATCCTGATGCTTTTTCCATGCTATTATGAGACAAAATGTATTACTACTATGAATAATATTTTACACCTATTTATTTTGATTCATCCTAAAGCTGTTATAGAGGTTTGGATCTGGATTATCAACTAGTAGCACCATCATGATGCTATCAGGCACAGAGTATATTGCATTGAAGGATCTCAAAATACTGAAAATGTATTAATCAGAAACCTTTACATGTTTTTAACTGCTTATCTGCAGCTGTACATCTCTGAGATTTTTACCCTTGATCAGACTGATGTTTTAGTGTATCTATCATTCACTGAGAGAAAAACGTGACTGATTCTAAATATTATACTTGTGCTTTGAACTCAAAAATCCTTTGAAAGGATCAAAAATGGGACCTCTTATTGATTTAATCTGATTCTATCAGGTTCAAAAAACTGGGTGCGAGCCTACTAGTGCCACTTAACATTTGAAGAGAGCCTCTTGTGAACCTTTCTATTAAAATGACCATGATAGTAGGAAGCAACTATAATTTGGCTATGAATCACAGAGCTATTCACAGGAAGGCTGTTAGCAAAGACAAAGACCCTGCTGTCCATTATAAACCCATGAATTGCCTTCCGATAAATGCAGCTTGTCCTTCGATGTAAAGCTACTCATTGCAATCCACCCAGCAGCCTCCATTGTTCTCCGTAATGAAAATGCACTCTGTAATGGAGAAGCTGCCTAATTCATTAAAGCAGGGACTGTTTTTTTGACAAACTGTTTTGTACGGGAAACTGTAAAAATCCCCAAAGCAAGGAGAAATGCATTTTTTTTCCTCCATAAAATTTAACCGTCATTTGCAAAAAGCAAAACCTCCTTTGTCTTTAAAAATACATAAATAATAATGGTGTTCCTTTTGTGGCTATTTAGCAGGAAGATAAATCTCAAAGAGCTTTCCTCTATACCATCTTTAAAAAGAATCTTTCTGTGTTTTATGTATCATGCATACGTATCTAGGGGCTTTGAAGAAGAGGAGGCAATTTCTTTGGGTGCCTTTGTTGTCCTCCCTTCTCCTTTCAGTTAATATTTGCCTAATATTTGATAATTGCTACTAAAGATGCTGTATCAAGTAATGCACTTAATTTACCTACTGAGCCTGAAACCACTGGATGGAAAGCGTATCTATGGATATTCCACTGTAGGGTAGTAACAGTAGCTTTGGGCTACAGCTGCTAAAAATAACTTGCTCTGTGCTGCAAGTCAGGTATGAGAGATTCAGACCATTCATAAGAACTGCAATTAAAAGCATCAGATGGATTGGAAATATCCTCCTCCATCACTCTGGCAATTCCTTTTTGATGAGTCTGTGCAGTGTTGGAGTTTTTTCTTGTTTTGCTTGTATGTTTTTTATGAAGAGCACAATATCTCTTGATTTCTTTGCTGGGAAACAGTATTTTTAGAGTTTAAACAGACACGGCCATCATTTTAATTCCAGACAGATGGCAAGGAAGAAGAAAAGATATTTTTTCAAGGCCAATGTTAGACTGTTGGCATGTTTTTAACAAGGCAATCAAAACAGTAGCCCTCATAATAAATAAAATCCCTTTAGCATTTACATAAAATGTAGCCTCCTGCATACATTTAATTAGCATATTTTCCCTTGCATAGTCTCCAGGGGCAAGGCTGATCTACTCTGACTCATATTTAGAGCATACATCACTGATAAATAGTCCCACTGAAGTTGAAGAGATTGATCATGCAAGTAAACCTCTCACCAGTTGGGCTTCATAACAAATGCTGCAAAGCGACAGTCAAAGTGCTGAAACCCTGCCTGATGTTCTTTCCACAGAATCACAGAATCCTAGAATGGTTTGGGTTGGAAGGGACCTTAAAGATCATCTTGTTCCAACCCCCCTTGCCATAGGCAGGGACACCTTCCACTAGACCAGGCTGCTCAATGCCTCATCCAACAATTACAGGGATGGGGCATTCACAACTTCTCTGGGCAACCTGTGCCAATGTCGCATCACCCTCAAAGCAAGGAATTTTTTCCTAGTGTCTAATCTAAATCTACCCTCTTTCAGTTCAAAGGCATTCCACCCTGTCCTATACCTACATGCCCTTGTAAAGAGTCCCTCTCCAGATTTCTTGTAGGCCCCTTTAGGCGCTGGAAGGCTGCTATAAGGTCTTCTTTGAACTCTCTCTGCCTGTCTTCATAGGAGAGGTGTTCCAGCCCTCTGAGCTTCTTAGTGCCCCTCTTCTGGACTTGCTTAAGCTTATCGAGGAAATCACAGAATCACAGAATCCCAAGGGTTGGAAGGGACCTAAAAAGATCATCTAGTCCAACCCCCCTGCAAGAGCAGGGTAACCTACAGTACATCACACAGGAACTTGTCCAGGCGGGCCTTGAATATCTCCAGTGTAGGAGACTCCACAACCCCCCTGGGCAACCTGTTCCAGTGCTCTGTCACTCTTACAGTAAAGAAGTTCTTCCTGATGTTAATGTGGAACTTCCTATGTTCCAGCTTACACCCATTGCCCCTTGTCCTATCACTGGATATCACTGAAAAAAGCCTAGCTCCATCATCCTGACACCTACCCAAGGAAATAATGAGTAACAACAAAACTGGCCTTTAGGAAATCAAGTGAAGGCAAAAGCAGTAACTCCTATCACACACTTGTATGGTCCTGGGAACAGGGGCTCTGACAGGCTGAGTGGCTGCACTCAGGCAGCAGAGGGTTTCCTTCAGCTTCTTTCTTTCTCCAAGAGCAATCCCTAAAGGCATGCACTTAGGACGGCTGGGGCAACCACTGCCTTTGCAGCAGCTTTGACTACTGCCGGTTTTCCCGCGTTCCCAGAAGCACAGGCATGCGAGGGCAGGTTGTTCCCATTACACAACAGGCAGAGGCAGGCCGAGACAGCTGGCAGGCCGGGATTGTGAGGGGTCTTGGAAGCTTATGCCCAACGTTCCACGCAGGGCACCTGTGCTGCCTGCCCCGCGGCTGACATTCTCCCTGCAGCAGGAGATGCACTAAGCGGCTCTGCCCGGGGACGAGGCGGCTCAGATCAGCTCCAGCCTCGCACAAGTGATTTGCCCCCATGATCAGTCTCCTCTTTGCCTCTTCCAGCTGTGCTTTGGTCTCTCCCTGCCTCTCATGAAGGGGACAGAGCACCTGGATGGTGGTGGCAGCTGTCACTCTATTGTTTTCTTCCTCAGGGTATTCACTCTAATAGGGAAGGGATATTCTCTGCTCCATGTTAAGCAGCAGTAGCACAGACACAGGCTCGTCTTGTCAATACCAATGATCTATATAAGGACAAGAATGCAAACAAAAAGCTTTTTTTTTTCTTTCTTCTAGTTCAAACTGAACAACCTGTTTTTTTCTTTCCATTTTGTCCTGCCAAAGTCAAACAATTTTCTTATCAAACTGTAATTGCATCAGAACATCTCTTTAATCTGAAACAAAACATTAAATGTGCAGGCATACAAGAAACAAAACGAATTGAAGGACTAGCTGCAACTGTACTGCTGCTTCCTACTTCCAGGATTACCAGTGATGGAAATGCTTGTTGGACCTGAACTCCAGGCTCCAGCCCCAGCTCTGCCTAAAGGGGTTTCAATTTGCATCTCCTGTAAAGTAACTGTGCAATGACAATCTCTCGCTCTTGACAGCTGATGTTTTAGTTTTTGTTAAAATGTTTCAGAGTTGTAAATATTGAGGAAATACATATTGGGATTTTTTTTTTCCTGTTGGTTAAATCACAATTTTGAGATAGGAATTATAGTTTAAATCAACAGAGGCAGCACCAAATGCAGCTCCCCCATGTTTGCTTGACAACATTAATCATTGGACACTGAAAAAGCAGAAGGAATATTATCTGTTCCACTGTCAAGATACGTATCCTACTCAACAACCTAAACATGTCTGCAGCTGAAAGTATTTGGCAAATTTGATCCCAGTCCATGTAGATTTTGAGCTGTATGAAACTATGGTTTGGCAAATTTTCTATTTGTACTACTTGCAAATTTAAACCCAGTTCTGCTACACTGTTGTGCAAGAACAAGAATTTACAAGGAGTCATTCAAAACTAAGCAGTATATTTATTCATTTTTCTGTGAAACTGAATGTGTTTTGCATGTGAAATATTTCCTGTGTTAAATTCATTCTCATAGCGCTGTTTCATACTGAAGTTTCTCCATACTAATCAGTATCCAGTATATTCAGCATATTCAGATTGATATATCCAGGATGATAGTGGTTTACTACAACTTTAGTAAATTATTCATGTGAAAACATATGTTGCACTAACCTTACTAAAGTGTTTATAAGCAGTATGTCTGGGGTGAAAAAAAATTAAAAGAGGAGAGAGAAGAATAATCTACAAATTAAAGCCAAGGCATCTTGTAAAATTATAATTAATAAATCTGGGACAACATGTAGTAGCATGCTAATAAAAATTGTTGATTACACCAAAATAGGAGGCAATGTCCATTAGGCAAGAAGCAAAATATCACAGTGGAGGAAAGAACTGCACGTTGTTAAAAAACAGAGATTGGACAAAAGGGACGATGGAAAAGCTGAAGGTTATGTTCACAAGTTGTCTATATAGCCAAATAAAACAAGGTAGAAGAGCCTCTGATTTATTCAGGGAAGAAAGAGACAGGGGGCAGAAGCAGTGACACTACACAATGAAGTAACACATCCAAGGTTGCATCCTAAGCCAGGAGAAGAACACAGATCTACGCAGCAACAGGCCAGTGAACTAGGATCTCCCTTTCTGGTGATCACATTGATATTACAGAACAAACAGACTCTCTTTAAGATGGCACCATGCAGTCATGAGTTTCCTACTCAGAAACTGTTTCTAGACAGGCGAACTTTACACCAGTTTCAAGAGCAAAAACATTGCCAGGGACACCTGTTCTTCATAGATATCGTGTAGTCAGGGGTCACTGCTGAGAGTATTCTCTGTAATTTCTACACTCCTCTCTGATCCAACTTTTAAGGTCAGCAGAGAGCAACACATGCAGCACACAGATTTAGTGGGTAGATTAGCAAGGTGACCTAAGAAAGGGAACAAGGTGTGCTGCTTTCTCAATCAGCATCTTTTAAAATCTCTGATAACTACCACTGAAATATTTGCTTTAACATGAGAGTTTGCTGTGGGAGTTTCCATGGTAATTCTTGGCCTCTTGACTGTGGGGACAATTTTAGATAGCTTCAGTGCGCGGGATGGGCTTAAGGATTTCCTCACAGATAGTCTCCAGACTATTTATTTGCTGCACAGACCCCAGGAAGATGCAGATGCAATACAGATGTGGATGGGGGAGGCTGTGAGCCACAGGGTGTCCTGTGGTGCGAGGGGCAAAGGGTGCAAATGCTCCTTCTAGGTGGTAAATCTACCTCCAGATTGGATGCTTATAAAATGGGAGATGTAGGATGATGTTTCTCCCGGATTATCATGAGCCCTGGCTGTAGCTGGAGTGCAGCTCTCACTCAGCAGCAGCTGGCTGCTGGCTCCACCTGTGGGCTTGCAGCCCATTCTCGGCAGGCCTCCTGGGACTCTGCAAAACCACAGCTCTTGGATGGCCTTCTGCTACAGACAGCAGGAAGGTGTCAGGCCATTCAAGCAAAATCCTTACTTCTACTGACCATCTGCCAGTTGTTCCTACAACAAAAGCTCTTGTCCACCTTTCTAACCAGCTGAACGGCATTTACTAGTATTGTTCCTTGAAATACCTCCACAGTACTGCTATATGCAACTAACATCTGGTCACTGGTTTTGCAACTCATATGATGATATTTTAGCATTGCTGTGGTTTACTTCTCTCAGAAACAAAATACCTATAAATATTATGCATATAATAGTGCTACAACATAAATAGTGCGATTTTACAAATTATTATATACACTATATATCATATTATATATTATGGGATATTTATAACACATATATATCCACATATATAAAGATGTACAAATATATCTACATATCTGCATGCATATATATGTATATATATGTACATATACATACATATATAAAGATGTACAAATGTGTATTTCTATATAAAAAGATTATGGAACAGGCTATGAATGCAAAAAATTTTGCTTGCATTAATAATGAAGCAAGCGAGCACTTAATTTAATACCATCTATGATGCAGAAGAATAAGGATTCTCCTTGATAAATCTGTAAATGCTAATGATATGAACCATCTCTGCTGTATCACTGAGTAGTTTTATAGCAACGTGTCATTATGACATACAACTCCTCCAAATTTCTATCAGCATATACACCCATTGGTTTCTGGTATGTAGTACTTGTTCTTTCTTTGTTATTCTATCGTTTTGATTAGAATGAATGAAACTCGGAACAAAAGGCCAGGGTCAAGTTCACACATATATTGAGTGTGTGCTGCATAGTACTTTCCTGTTTTGCTGTCATCAAGGCTGCTGTCAGCTAGCACAAAAGCGCACTGCAGGATACTTAAACATCCAGCCCAAGCAGGCTTTACACAGGCAACCTTACAGCTCTGACAGGTTCAAACCACAGTTCTGCGGGATATTCCTCTTTGTGTGGTTATCCACATGCTCCACCTTTGGCCGGGATACTGAGAAGTGCCACACAGTAAGGGAGGAATTCACATACTCCCCCTAAAGCAAAAATCTGTCCCAACATATTTTCCGACCTGAGCAGTACCACAGTGTCATCAAACAGAGATGCTAATTGCTATGAGGCGAACAAACCATGCCATATGGCTACAACTGCAAAAGGAACAGGCAGTCCCTGCTTGGTTCCTCTATCATCCCATGGGGCTACCTGATGCTGGTCCCCAGGGGCAGGTGCCACTCACCCTGCCAGTCCCTGGGCAAGGCTTCTGGGACCCCTGGGCCTGCGTGCCAGGGACCACTCGCCTGGCTCCTGTGGACCACAGAAGTGTTTGGGGCTCCTGGGGAAAGGTGATGCAGGGCATGCCAAACTGCCCCTCGCATACCCCATGACTGATGAAACCACAGGGGGCAGTTTTCAAAATCTTACCTTCCTCTGAGATTTTTCTTTCTGATCTCTTTAATTCTACTGGGAGTGGACGAGCTGTGATTTGCTTCTGACATTCACAGACTGTCTTGAATAATGTATTTAGCAGAGACATAATCAAATACTGCAGCCAACAGGACTCTCTGGCTCCTTAACAATTTCCTCTGGGTTTTGTTTTTCGGTTGGTTGTGGGTTTGTTTTTTTTCATTCATGAGGTAAATAGTTTATTTGGGTTATTTTCTTGAAACAATGATATTTTTTCTGTTATTCGTCTCCAGACCACAGCCAACACATATTAAATAAATATTAAGTCTTAAAGTCTTCCCTGAGAAAAATCTCTTATAGGCTTTAGTATGAGGTTTGTACAACTCCTACAGAATTATTAATGTACTTGGAGACTGAGTTTTATGTCTGTTTCTAGCTCTCCTATTTAATTTAACTACTTACATAAAACAAAAATGAAACTTACAATGATCGTCAACTGAAAGTTTGAAACCTTACCATCATGCCAACAAAGCTAATATACAGCTGAAGCAATAGGAAGAAGTAGGACAATAAGCAACATACTTGAAAGATTATTATTATACCTAGAGAAATGGATATGAGGAAAAGCAGCATCATTTTTCAGGAAGTATGCACTAAGAAGAGCTATTACAGACAAAATGAGTTGCTCCTCTTGTTTTTTATTCCTGGTTGGAAGGAAGGAAGAGTATTTCTATGTTTGAGATATACCATAATTTCCTACCAGGACTGTTTTTACTACAAATACAAATAATTCTTGTTTCTGTTTGAGAAATATTTTATTTTGGTTTTGTTTTCTCTCCTTTGCGGCTCCAAGACTATGAAGAAATAAGGCATTGAATTTAGTTAATTTATGTATGATATTCTCCATCAATAAAAGACAAGAGGAATAACTACACCAAATTCCAATCTTTAAATACACTGCTTTTAATCCTTTTATCCTACCATTTATTTACTGTCTTCTTAGATTTTGCAGAAGTTTACAGCAGAAATATGGTTTTTTTTCTACCTGCTAACTTCAGGCTGACAGACTCACTGCATCTACTATAACAACAGTTGTGTTTAATTAGAGCATGCATGTCACCTGGGGAAGATGGGACAGAAATTATTGGGTAAAGTTTCCATAAAACATCTCCCTGGGGTATATAAGTGCTAATAACAATGAGAACCTTGATTCTCTGCTCTAATCCCCTCTTCCTATGGTTGTTTACCACTGAGAAGGAACTCAAAACACAACTGACTGGTTGTCTGGGAAAACACCAGGATAACATAAATCTGAAAATGTGCCAAAGGAAGAAGAGGATTTAGACTCTTTTCTACCAGCTACTCTGGGCTGCTGCTGTGGCCAGCAGGCTCTTGGGAGGAGTGGCTTTGTTACAGTGTCATCTGGGGTGCAGAAAATTGTGTATTCCTGAAGATACTAAACCTGTGTCTTCCGAGGATTGCGAACCAAAACCTGGCCCATGTCTCTATTACATTAAATTACATCAACCTTTTTGTTGCTGCACTGTATTGCATCCCAAAACTGTATATTAACACTGGCTAAATTATTACGGGATCACATCTGGGACTGTAGTGGAAAAGCATTCAGCTTGTACTACTCACAGCCTCATAAAAATTGAAATTGACTCAACATACATACATGTATAGCTGTGTGTATGTATACAGGTTTATATATAAAAGTGATCTCTAACCATCCCGTTTAAAGAGATAAAAAGGTATATGTCTCAGTATGCATGCTCTTGAATATACTTATGTGTTTTCATGTAACACATTAAATAATGTGTTCACAAATACAAATGAAAGATGTAACTTCTTCAGAAAGTCAGTACTTGCACCAGATTTTGCTTTTTCACTGGCAATTTCCATTTTGTTTTGGAACTGAAGAATGGTCAGAGCACTAAGTGAAAAAAAAACACATCTATGTGTCTATCTATCTAGTTATTTTAGTCTGAGAAAGTATCTAATACTGCTTTGGAGGGATAGGAAGATTAAGGAGAGGACCAATATGAACAGAATGGTTAGAATATGAATGACAGAAAAGACTGAGGGGTGGATGATATGAACAGAAAAAACCCTTTCTCAGGAGCTCTAATATCACTCTGTGAGATGCATGGCTCACTGAATACATGGAACTGAGAGAGCCAGAGATAACTCCCTGAAAATGGAAAGAAAAGAGTATGATGAAAAAGGATTTGACAAAAAAGGAAATAAAAACTCTGTCCCTCAAAATATCACAAACCTAAACAGTTCCATGTGTAAATATCATATGTGTACTATTTGTCTAAGATTATTTGAGTTTTCACAAGAGATTTCATCCTTAGGCTTTTCTGTTCAGACCCCTGAAAGCTCAGTCAACATGTGTTATTAGATGGAACTTGGTTTAGATTCAGGCATGTCTTCCTGGAGATATAAACACCTTATGTAAACTATTCAAATAAAGGTGAAGAAAGCACTGTTACTTATGACAAAAGCAAGACAAATTTAGTTGTGGACTATTTCTAATACAAAATAGCATAAGATTTAACGAATGAACACAGGATACATTTTTCCCCAAATCTGTAATTTCAGGGCTCTATTTTCTCTTTGAACACGACCCATGATTAATCTCAGTGTAGGATTTACAAAATCCTCTTTTAGCCATAGGATATACTCAAAAGAGAGAAAGTAATATGTGGCTTGTACTAAACTTAGCAGCTTTGGCAATTAATCAACTTTATTCATTGATCTAGTCAAGTTAAATAGTTTTCTAGATAAGCTGAGGAATCGTTACTGCAATTTTGAATTCTAATACGTATCCAGCAAAATGGGCTTTAGAATAAAGAGGCCAGTGTGATTTATTTGTAATCCCTGTAGTTGCTTTTTTATTTGTTCTTTCAGATTGCAGAGACTGAAGAATGTGATACTTACCCAAACCTTTGGATTATTTCCATGCAGAAGATTTGACCTTAATGCTCTGTCTACATGTATAATAAAAGCAGATGGGTTTGAATGATCCTGGTACAGTGACTCATTCTTGATTCTGTGTACTTATTTGAAGCACGCAAGTGTGGTAACTTACGACCACTCTCTCCACCTGCACATGATTGGGCTCATGTTGACCCTTAATACAGGATGACATTATAAGTCCTGTTTACCCTGGGAGCATGATCAGCAGGGGAGTGAGTTGGTCAAGCTCCCTTTCACTGCTCTCAGAATGTCTCAGCTATGCTTTTATTTCAGCATCTCCAGATGTATTTCAATTAAAATTAAATGAGAAAGGGACCTTAAAATCCCGCATTGTAAATTCTTCACCAAGGAGGAACCCAAATTTCAATATCCCATTGGTAATAGTCTCCAGCCCAATGCAATCCCTAAATGAGCCTTTTCTGCTCACATCCTAATCCCACTGGCCTCTCCTTTTTCATGCCATCATTTTGACATTCAAGAGCCCTGAGCCATAAACCTCAAGAGGAGACCTCTCATGAGACAAACCACACCGAGGAAATACGCACACCTAGTTGCTACTGGTATTCCTTTCATCTATTTGGAGTGTGTGTGTAAGGGACCAAATGAATACCCAGGGCTCTAAAATGAATTTCAAGCAGAATGGAGTCTGAGCTTTTAAGTGAGGAGAGGGAACAGAAAGCAGATGGTTGGAAATAATGTTGAAGGAATACCATTATATTTTCATTTTATTTTGTATAAAGTTAAGGATGAGGACGAGAAGGAAAATATTGTATGAATGTGAACATGCACTGAATGGGACACCTTATAGGATACTGGACTTTAAAACCTGGGTTTAGCATAAGCAAGAAAGACCCTCAAGTCTGAAGCAATTTGAATCCTAGGAAAGACAGGCAAAATCTCTCCATGTCTTCTGCAGCGTCATATACTGAAAATGCTGTTCTACATATAGGAGTACACTGTTCACCAGCTGATTTTAAACTATTCTACAAAGCTTGTCAGCATCACTGCACTTTTCACTAAGAATATGTGGGACTAGAAAATGAAATGGTTTGGTGAAAGTCACTTCAAGGTGGGCAGTAGTCCAGATCTTATGCAACTGCTTTACCATGTCTCCCCTGCTTATGAGATTATGATAATATTGACTATCATTACCTCCCACTGCATTTTGATGTTCTCATCATTCTATAACTCAGTGAGCAAAGATATACTGAAAAATAAACAAAATGCTTAGGAACACCCAGCCACAAGGGTGAGTAGCAAGTACTTCTGCGTAAGAATGAAATGAATGGCTGTCTTGAAGTACACACAGACTGGTCTAGCAGATTAACAGTCACAAAAACTTACTTCTGATGTCAAGTTCAGATGCAAGAGCTAGTCAAGAGCATCACTATTTCAGCTGTGAAATGAAGACTATCAAACACTAGAATAAAAATATCCAGAAGGAAAATTAGAAATAATTGCTAACTTTGGGTCAGGTCTTATAGTCCCAATGTGCTTTAGCTATTCTGCCGTGATCTTTACAGAAACATATGAACCAGAGGTCTTTTGTTCAAATGTGAATATCTAATCCTTTTGTTTTCCCCTTCCAATTAAAAGGGAGCTTTCAAGAGTAGTAATTAGCTAGAACCAAGAAACACTGCACTTTGAACTCCACTGCTTAAAAATTCTGTGTCAACTCTGAACAATTTTATTCTTACTCTTATTATATTGGGGGCTGTGCTTTTTTGAATTATATAATTATACACAGGAACCCTGCACATAGCATGGTTCTCTTCTCACCTGTTGGGCTTACATTTATTGTAAAGCGTTACTAATTAGGGACTTGGATCCTGACTATGCATACAAAGGCCATAGGTTTCTTTTTGGTTTCTATGCCTCAAATTAGTATTCTTTTTATACTATATAAAACAAACTCTTTCCAAGGTTATCCACTAAAAATAAAATAAAAAATGCTGTGAAAAACAAAATTAGTAAGCAATATGACAAGAAGTACAGTGTCAGGTAGAACAGCAACACTGCTTATTATGAGATAAAAATATTCAGTGACCAGTAAGCCACACTTGCTTAAGTAGACCAAAGGAAAGATGAAGACAGATTCCATAAGAATACAGAAATTGGTGAAATTAAGCAGTTCGTTCAATACTTTCCCACTGTCTGAAAACTACTATTACTCTTGCAAGTGATTAAACATGGAACAGCTGTAAACTAGGTCACTATAAACCTAAACAAAATTAGCAGAGGTCATTTAAAGCAATCTTTATAAACACTACAAGGAATTGCTATTTCAAGAGTACATGGTACTTGCCATTGCTTTAAAGGAACATTCTATTATATTGTATTATCCTGGACTTAATGTTTTCCAACTCAAGCTCTGAGCAGCTCCTACAGTTGCTCATTTCTCATGAAGCTCACTAGCAAATACACCATTTTAAATAATTCAGAAGTGACCATTTCACTTCATTGCATGGACTTGGTTGTTATTTATTTACTTTTTTAGCTTCCTAATGTTACTAGACAAGGCCACAGGGATCAAAACTAGTCTCAGTAATTTCCCTCTGATATTGCTCCATTGTGTCCCAGAGGACTACAAGACAGACAGAGCTCCCTTCCGTACAAGTAGATACATCAAGAGGAAACATCACCTTACTTTCTTCTGACTGACAGCAACATATACTGGTCTGTTTAATTCCTGAATGGAGATATATTAAAGTTTGGGGTTGGTAGCTTGCTGTAGCACTTTCTGGGGTAGATTTGCCAGCTGAGACTTTTCTGAAACAACACCAGGCCCAAAAATCTGTACACTTACTGCTGTTGCTTCAGAGAAGTCTGTGTACCACTAAAATCAGTGAAATGTTCCTTTTCCATCAAAGCTATCTGAAAATACGCTGTCTGCTGCTGGGAGGTGATGGCCACACGAGTGCCCTAACAGCCTTTTACGGTGCCACTGCTGGTGTCCTCAGCATGAGCAGCAAGGGCCGGTAGGGCTGTAGTGGGATGTATCACACTTGTGGTTGCCAGTCATCAAAGCCAGCCAGCACGGCCATCTCCACCTGCCCCAGCTTCTCACTCCTGGGGCTCAGCCCTTCACTGCTGCAGGGAGAATGGAGATGGGCTTCCAGCTTTGCAGTAGGGTATTTAGACACATCTAGCCAATGCTTGTGATAGTGTGCTCTATGAGCTGCTGTTTCACTAGACAAATCTAAAACTGATTTAAAGTATTTAGGTCATATAACTTAACGAATTACTAAATATTACCTAAGCCTCGGGCCCAGGAAAAGGAGGCAGCTACTTCTGAATTGAGCAGAGACAATATTTTGCTCTCTGAAGACAGATCACACAATCTCACGTAAGGAAAAAATAAGATGGTTCCTGGATATCGTGAAACAACTTATCAAAACAAATCAAAGCACTGTTAGGAGCTTTAGAAATCCACTGAAAACACTGAATAATAAATGAGTACATTTATAAAGGCTTTAAATCAGTGTGGCGTTTAACACATGATCAGTGAACAGGACAGATACTTGTAAAATCTCTTTTACTCAAGGCTACTTTGAGGGCCCATGGATACTATGATCTAGAGAAATGTAGTTATCTAGTAGATAATTCTAATGTTGTTTATAACACTTTTTTTCCCCAAATATTCAAACAAACAAAGAAATCCCAGATACTCCAGTATGTTAGTATTCAAATATTCTAAATCAAGTTAATCTGTTCTATGCCTTCTCTGACTTCTCAGGCTGCATCAGAGAACAGAATGGTCCACTGTCACGTATGAAATCTTTTATAAATCGACAGTAGCCATCCTGATTAAAAATTCTCCTAAAACAGCTACATCAACTTCAAGAGGTGAAATTGTCCTAGAACAGAACTTCAGGCTATAAAAATAAATCTACAACATAATTATTTTGGGGAACAATCGGCAATTAGGAAGTATTAAATTCAAGGACACAGTCAGGCACTTTATGGCTTTGCTAAAAGTCAGAGGTATGATTTACTTTTTCTGTTTGATTAGGTCATCAGAAAAATAGCATAATTAGGAATAATAATAAAAACCTTGAAGTTCAGTGACGACACCAGCCAACTTTCTCTCACAAAGGGGAAACATATGTGCCTTTGAACAACCCATAACATAAAATATGTTTCAGATGCCATATGCTATCTGTCCTCTTTGGATCTCATTGTAGAAACCATAACCCCTTAAAACTTTTTTTCATCAATTGCTTCTTTGCATCCATCAGTCATAATCCCATTTTTTAGTTGTAAATTTGCATTTTGGACATCATTTTTTTATCAGACGTGGCACAGTCATAAAATCTATTGCAGTAAGCTGTGCAAAATTAACAGATGAAATGGTGCATTAGGTTTGTTTTCACCACCATGATCATTAAGTACAAGGCTGGCTCGTTATAGGGAGACAATGTTTAATCATCCTCCAAATTTTGCAGATGGATTTACATCTGTGCATCTCCTCTTCTGTGAGGCTCAATAGCCAGGCACAGTCTGTTCCAACCGTCTGTAAATAGGACCCAGTTCAGTGGGCTTCTCCGACCTAGCAAAGCATTTTAATATTATGTTTGTGTCTTGGTTTTAGAGGAGTTCAAGCCCATACTTAAAGCTAATAAACCTACACTCAGGGCACATGGTAATGGAGATTGGCCTTGTGCTTTGATGTTTTTGGGAGCTGGAGTTCACCACGAGCTATGAGGGCTATACCAAGATTCAGAAATCCTGACAACTGCATCTTGATTAGCCAGTGCTGTTGCTGCCAATGAAAGGCTGAGAAGAACAAAAAACAGAAGAATCCCCAGAGTATCAAAAAGTAGGAACAAATGGTGAACAGCCATTTTTTTCACAAGATTAGAAGACATTCTAAGAAGAATTAAAAATATATATCAGCCTAAGCTTACCATTTCCTTGTCACATTCTTGGCAACAACTTGGGGTTAAATTATGCTTAAGGGAATCTTATTTTGGTTTAATTTCTCATCTTAATTATTTCCCTCCCAAAAGGATGAATCATGGGGGAGGTACTGCAGTGCTTTGAGGTTCTTTTTCTCAAATGAGACAAATGAGCAATGACACCCAGGATTTTGCCAGTGGGCTCCGTTCCAGCCTTGCCCTTCAGCTGCATGGCTGAAGAAATTGTGAAAAACATAACCTGGCATCTCACAAAGAGGAGCACAGAATCATAGAATCACAGAATGGTTAGGGCTGGAAAGGACCTTAAGATCACCTAGCTCCAACCCCCTGCCATCAGCAGGGGTGCCCTCACACTTGGACACTCCAGTCCCCTGATCATCCTCGTGGCCCTCCTCTGGACTTGTTCCAGCAGTTCCATGTCCTTTTTATGTTGAGGACACCAGAACTGCACACAATACTCCAGGTGAGGTCTCACAAGAGCGGAGTAGAGGGGCAGGATCACCTCCTTCAACCTGCTGGTCACGCTCCTTTTGATGCAGCCCAGGATACGGTTGGCTTTCTGGGCTGCGAGCACACACTGAAGCCAGCTCATGTTAAGTTTCTCATCGACCAACACCCCCAAGTCCTTCTCCGCAGGGCTGCTCTGAATCTCTTCTCTCCCCAACCTGTAGCTGCGTCTGGGATTGCTCCGACCCAGGTGTAGGACCTTGCACTTGGCCTTGTTGAACTTCATGAGGTTGGCACTGGCCCACTTCTCAAGCATGTCCAGCATTAGTGATGTTCCTCTTCGTTCACTGTTCATCGTACTTGATCCAGGACTCATCAAGAAGGAAAATGACTCAGGTGAAGTACTTCAAGGCCCTTTTACTGGACATTAACCAAGAAGTAAATACTGATCCATTCTTTACCGAGAAACAAAGGTTGTTTCAAAATCCAGGCTACAACACTGTTGGAGCTCACTGGAAAAAACTGAGGATGTAGAATAAGCTTTCACTAGTGGAAGTGAAGAAAACAATCATGGGCAGGTGTGGATCAACCATGAAAACCTTTTCCTAGATGAAAAATGTAGGAAAACAATTTAACAGAGGAGAGAAAATAAATGCTACAGTATTATTTGTACTTTCTGAGGATGGCAGATATGGAACATCCCAATGTAAACACAGAAATCCTAGATGAATGACATTAAGAGGATCCAGATGACGCTGAAACTGGTCCTGTTAATGAGACTTGCTGTCTAATCTTGCATAAACTTAGTGACAGAGCTATGAAGCAAAGCACCTTTCTCCTCAAATTAGTATTATAAAGAAAACAAGTTGTTAGCTTTCATTTTATCTGACTTTCAAAAATATAATCTACCATATAGTAAAAAAGAAAACTTTAATCAGATTGTTTTTAACACTCCCAAATGACATGCTTGGGGGGCCTTTTCTACAAGGATAAAATTAAAAGAAATTGTTCAAACTTTCTCCATTTGAGCAATCTCCTAACAGCTTGCCATCCCATCTCTTTCCCTTTATTGTTTAGGAAGGACCTAGTTACATTTAATTCATGTTATGAAACTTAGCGCCTGCACCTTTCTTATTCTGCATTTAAGAGACTTGCAGATTCATTGTCATGCTCTAAATACAAATCAGCCAATACATAAATAATGATGCATTATTATTTTATTATCATTAATAAATAATAGCAACAACAAGAAATTTTGCCTGAGTCAGAACTCCACAGTTTGACTCCAAGACTGGAGTTTATTCTCTGACAGGAAGGGAGCCAGTAATGATGGGACCAGAGTATGAGAGGCACCTATATCATATGACAAGCCCATTTTTTCCAGGAGAGTATTGCATTGCAGGAGGGGACTTGATTCATGAAAGCCATAGGCTTATGCGAGTAAAGCTGTGCTGTAGGTGCACGCCTGTGGACATGCAGAAAAACCCTGACTGCAAGTTATACGGAAATAAACACACTCTACTTCTCCCTGTCTTCCCAGGGAAAGGATGGTCCTTTAAATGGCCTTGAAAGCAGGGATTTTTCATGCTGGAGGCAAATTCACATTAATAGCAGTCAGAGACTAGTTAATAACGTGGGCCTCTGAGACAAAGGCCTTGCTGTTCAGCTACAAATAAAAGTAGGGGATGGGCAACTTCCGTCTGCCTGTAAGTAAATAATGAGAAAGATTAGTGGCAACAGCACAAGCTAGAAGCTGAAAAGAGGATTAATGTGGTGTTTTCCAGCAAGACAGCTTTTTTCCCCAAGCTGTAGAAAAGCTACATCAAGAGTAACCTAAGCTTTTATTTCCAGCAATGCCAGGAGGTTTCACAGCCAAGAATCCCTTTCTTCCATCCTAGAGTATGCTGAAGGAGCTCACATCACTTCCCCACACAGCCCTTCTACTGCTTTGCAAACCAAGTACCAGGTTATCAGACAGGGGCAATAACCAGAGTGATTTCTGAGCAACCACTGTATTTAACCATAGGACTTGGAAGCACAGCTACTATTGTATCAGGGTGTGAGAACACTGCCAACTCCATGACTACTCCAGCTGGCAGCAGCACTGTTCAGGGATGGCACAGACAGAACTTGCAGTACCTCAGGCACTGAGGTACTGCCAGGTTTTGCATACAAACCCGAAGTGTCATGTGCTGTTTAGAAGGTGATGTTCGGAGGTCAGATTCAGCTCCATGAGCTTGTAATAAGGCCAAGCACCAGGTGCTTCAAGACAAAAGCCTTTCATTCAACTCCCATGCAATTTTACTTTACAAAAACTATCCTGCAGGCTTTGTCTGGGGAGCTCAGATTTCACCTGGGGTGCTTCTTTATCACTAATGTTAACAGCAAAATGGCATATATGGGATAATCATTGAGACTGCCATCCCCTAAGACTCCCCTCAGTATTGAATGGTTCATCTAGAGAGCATCCAATGTGAAATAATCATTGAGAAAAAAGAATCTGGTTTCTCCTGGACAGATGTCCCCTCCCCAAAAGCCACCCCAATCTGGTCCAATTCCACAGATAAAATAACCTATGAAGATCACTGTTTCTCATAGCCCAAATCCACTGCATGATGTCAAGGATGTTGGTAGGGCTGCTAGCCCTGATGAAGACGTGCCATGTGTACAGGATTTCATGTCAGAAGGCTGTGAATCTGGCATGTTCCAATGCACATGCATAGTGAAGAGCTCAACAATTAACAAAAAGAAGAAGGACTTAAAATAACATGATCAGGGAAATCTGAGCCCTGGAAGTTTTGAACTGAATTCCAAACTCTGAGTCAAGATACACTCGTGCAGGACCATAGGTTGCTGACAAGCACAGACAATGTACTTTCACAAAACGAATTTGTTTCCTGCATTCAGAAAACTTTTTGCAATAGAAAGAAAGAAAACTGAATACATTAGGAAGCTTAGGAGAAACTTAGAAGTGTTTCGACCATCATGTTTGCACTACCATCTTTGCATGAGTTCATAGCAAAACATGAAAATGAGTACAAACTGTTAAAGTAGTAGAGAAAAAGGATGTAAGAAGGAAACCGGAAGGTAAAGAAATACCTATAAAATTAAGTTGATTCTAAAGCTGCCCCTAATTATGCAGATTACTCAAATAATAAGCACAGTTTGAACGCAAGAACCTATATTGCAGTGATTTCATACTGTCTACAAAGATCAACATTAAACATGGATCCAACAGAATGATCATATCACTAGTGACATAAAACGTAAGTAGCTACTTTGTTTACCTTAGAGGACATGATTTAGCAATACCAGGCATGAAAGCCAAATGCAGAATGGTCCTAAAATGTTGAAAACTCATGCAAGAATCTCTCAATCTGATGTTTTATCAGGTTAAGTTTCAATGAACTTTCAAGACTTTAAAAAAGCCACTGTACTGCCTGATTGCAACAGAAACCAAGTGATCATTACTGCACTGCTGTCCAGTTATACAAGCAAATGTCACACTCGAGTGTCAGACAGCCTTACTCTACAGTGACAATAATTCTCTTCAGATGGATTGTTTAGTGCCTCCTTGGAGGAAATGTCAGGTCAAGTTGAAAGTGTTTAAATGCAACAGTGCAGAAAAAGTAAAAATCTGAGTGGAGAAACAAAAACATACATTAGAATGATCTGCTTTCTATTACGTTTTTTTCTCAGGACTATTACCAGTGTTATCTCCAATGGCATCCAATGATACATCTCAGAAGAAAACCTCTCGCACTCTGTGGCTCTGGTACTATCATGACAACCTGTCACCAATATGCCGAGAGATGTGTAAGAGAAGGTTTCCTTTCAACCAGCCTTCATGGTTCAACCTTCCTACGCTGTTCTGTATTGTCACCAGAGACAGTGGGATCTGAATCTCTGCACTCACCCAACTTGAAACAGCCACTGATAATTAATTTTCACTGAGGGCTTCAAACCCTTTCATACATTTATTTAGACTCTTCTTTAGAATGTTTTGATAGACCCTATGATTTTCAGGCAGCTGAAATAGCCATGATTTTTCCAACAGTACTCATTTGCCCTGATGAGTAATGTGGCAGGGCAGCTTCCTCCGCGTGCCATTTGCTGCCTCGTGTGTGACTGATGCTGTCAGGCAAAGGAATGTTCCTCATGTACTTCAAATAAAATAAAGGATTTTTACAGAGGATCTCAGCTTACCTCCCACAGTAAGCTCCAAATTCTGAAATAAGCTCAACTTCAAGTCAAGAGGAATTCAGATGGGGAGCTCACTAAACAAATACAATCTGAAACTGAGTTGAGTTTATGGTTTGGGGGCTTTTTCTTTTTATAAACAATTTCTATCTTCTGTTGCAAATTGAATGTCACAATGACATCAGGTTTTTCTGCGAGAAGCTAGCTAGACATTTTAGAAGTAGAATGATTATTTGTGCATATTGCATTTTGCCATTCTTTATGTTTATGAGTTATTAGCCTAGTACTCTGAGAGATCTGACATACTCTCTTAGAAAAGCATGTTACATGTAACAATGTATTATAGAAGCATAGAATCATAGAATGGTTTGGGTTGGAAAGGACCTTAAGATCACCTAGTTCCAACCCCCCTGCCATGGGCAGGGACAACTCACACTTAGATCATGTTGCCCAAGGCTCTGTCCAACCTGGCCTTGAACCCTGCCAGGGATGGAGCACTTAGCACTTCTTTAGGCAACCCATTCCAGTGCCTCACCACCCTCACAGTAAAGAACTTTCTCTTTATATCTAACCTGAACTTCCCCTGTTTTAGTTTAAAACCATTCCCCCTTGTTGCTACAGTGGCTAATGAAGAGTCCCTCCCCAGCATCCTTATAGGCCCCCTTCAGATACTGTAAGGCTGCTATGAGGTCTCCACGCAGCCTTCTCTTCTCCAAGCTGAACAGCCCCAACTTTCACAGCCTGTCTTCATACGGGGAGGTGCTCCAGCCACTTTATCATTGCCAACAATGATAAAGGCTGACTATTTTTTGAGAACAATTTTCTTCTAAAAAACATAAACTGAAATTTATAAATGTGGCCCCTGTTCTTTAAAATACAAAGATCCTGCTGTTTTCCAAGGATATATATACTAAGTCTTCCAAAGCTTAATGATAGAATTATTCCACCAGCGTCCTCTAATGACTTAACATTATTTAATCTTTTTCTGTTGGTTCTGACTTGCCTTTAGAGCAGTAAAAAAATTACTTCTGTTCAGGAAGTCTTTTTCATTTGTTTTGATGTGACTGGTTAAAAAAAATATTAAAGATGGAAGATTAAAAGTGCAGGAATAAGATACTAGGGGCTAGATTCCTATCTTTTTACTCTTAGGAGTGAGTCCATTGACATGAAAGTAACTACTGTGGGCAATGTAGATCCTAGAGATGGACTCCAGCATTCATCAGAAATCCTGGGACAGCATCCAGCACTCCCTCTCTCAATTGGATATCCTTCAAATTTCACCTTCCAACATATCTATGAAGTGTTTTTAACCTACTGAGGTTGTAGGTCTATAAATGTAAATAGACAAAGAAATTCAATTTGTTACTTTTGAAATGCTTTTTTTTTTGCAACAAGGCACCAACTACTACAGCTTCATCTGGTGCTGTGGATTTCTCTTTCTCCTTTTGAGCTCTAATAGTGTCTAACAGGGCTTCAAACTTTCCTGAAACCTTCATCTGTGGAAAACTCTCTGTCTCAAGGCCTGTATGGAATTACTTGCTTTAGATCCTTTGGCTCAGATACTACTGTTTCTACTCTCATGACCTGGAGCTTGAGTTGGGTCTAACAAAGTGTCATTTGGTGGATGTCAATACAGGCAAAACACTAATAAGTAGTCAGGAAATGGGAAACAGGCCCTTTTAAATACAGAATATAGCTCAAGAACTGGCTTGTGTCCAGTCTCTTACTTCTTCCAACTGATCTTCCCAGTCCTAGCATGAAGCCTTTATCTTCTGAGGTTCCAAGGGTTTCGTTAAAGAAGGACAAGACCCTTCTAAAATCAGAAATGCAATTCAATGTCATAGCTGGCCACCCTCTTTGGACTCCCTTCATACATAATATATACTCGTGTACATATCGGGTACATCGTCTCCTTAGAGAAGCAGGAGATCATTTTGAGGCTTCTTTTAAAGAGGACTGCCAACACCTTCCCGTGTTTACTGAAATGTTTGGAGCCTTTCCAGTGTGGGTGGCATCTTGATTGTGCTAGCTAGCAAGTCTTTTACAGAACTTGGCAGCACCGCTACTAATATGCAGTGGTATGGAAGAAACAACAGTTAAATGTAATTCAGAAGCACTGTAAGTACTGTATCATGTTGTTTGTAAACAAGACTCAGCAGGTAGAAAGTTTGGACTGGCAAAGTCATTCTGGGAAATTGGTCACCAGTGAGAAGACCTGAGGAGACATAATGTGAGTTTTTGAGGGTTTCTTTTCTGTGAACAGGGCCTTTTTCAGCCTGCAACTCCTCTCCAGTTCACCAGACTTAAACATTTTTCCTTCAGCTGTCCTCTGTGTTCCCTCCACTTTCTCTGGCTGCTTTTATTCTCTCCTTTCTTTCAGTTCCAGCCTTTTTGCCCATTTTTTTCACCACAAGGCCACTTGGCCACCTTATGACCATCTGCTCCCTCTGGTCTTGCTCTCTGTTATGCTTTCTGAGCTCGGATTCTGAGCTGGACTTTGTCTTACTTGGACCCTGTCAAAAGATAGGGGTTTGACCCAAACCAGCCATCCACACACTCTCTATAAGCAATGGGGAGACAGGCATTCCCAGAGCATGGGACAGCTCATCCTAAGAGATGGATGTATGCAAACTCTCAAATTAAAGCCAAACCCCATCCATAGCAGCTATCCCCATCCATAGCAGCCATGGTTCTAGTATCTCCCACTCTGCTACCTCCTAGTCAGTTGCTGCAAAACAACCAAAACTGGCATGAAAGGATACTCCCCTGAGGCCGGTCTCTTAGGCCTTTTTATCTAACCACTGATTTTTATAAACTTCCAGTGACTCTTCTTTCCTTTATTTGTTCAGAATTTCTTTGCAGTCAGAGTGAGGATAATGGGACTGATGAAGACAAGGATGCAGAAAAAAAAACAGCGAACAATTAAGCAATGGGACTGCCTTTAGTATTTGAAGAAGTATTTGAATTTTTCTAAGCAACTCCTTACTATAGCTCCACATCCATTGATACTTCTTAATCCATACATATAAATCTACACTTTATGTCTTCATCGTCTTCTATCACAACACTGAATGTATTTTTTTTCCTTTTTAACCTCAAGAATCTCTCCTTTTCAGATAGAAATCACAAGCTCTACTGCTAAGAAATGGTTTTCTTAACACATTGAGTATGATTACTCTGTTCTTAAGAGCCATTATCTCACTCCTCTAACACATGAAACATAGCCTGCTTGAAGTTTCATAACCCTTTCCCATCCACTACTAATCCTTCTGCACATATGCTTCAAATGCTGACGCACATAGAGCCAGTGACACCTTACACATTCAGTCTGCTTTCAACTCTTCAAAACCTTTCCATTACACTCAGTTTTGTAGAGGCTGTAATTTCTTATACCCTCACTCAGTGGCCTTACTGTGTCCAGATTTGGGTGCTAGGAAGGAGCAAGGCAAATGGTCAGGTGTTGAAAATACATGACCTGTGAGGAAATGTGTTAGTTGCTTGTCTGAGAGAAGGCCAAGGGACGACAAGATGTGATTTACATCAGATGAGTGAAAAAAGACTGCTAAATCATCTCTCCACACCTACTGTGAAGACAACAACATGTAACAGACTTCAATTTCAGCAAGGAGCACGTAGGAAAATCAGAACAGATTGCTTGGGAAGGCAGTGAAGATGCCATCACTGAAGGTGTCTAAGGAAAGATAAGAAGTTTGTCAGAAGCAAAGCAGGTGTATTTGATTCTGTGCCCAGAGGATTCGCTAAGCACTCTCTTCATGTCTCGTCTATGTCGTGGTTTAAACCGATCCACACAGCTCGTCCACTCACTCCCCCGCTTCTTTCCCTCCCTCTACTCCTGGAGGGATGGAGAGGGGAATCAAAAAGAATGCAACTCCCATGGGTTGAGATAAGAACAGTTTAGTAACTAAGGTATAACACAGATCACTGCTGCTACCACCAATAATAATAATGATAAAGGAAGTAACGAGGAAAAACAACACCCCAAAACCAGCCAACCAATAACTCGCCCGACTCCCCCCAGCCGAGCACCGACCGATACCTCGTCCAACCCTGCCGTCCTAGCCCTTCCGGGTAACTCTCCCTCACATCCTGGGCATGACGTGCTGTGGTATGGAATACCTCTTTGGTCAGTTTGGGTCAGGTGTCCTGTCTCTGCTTCCTCCCGGCCTCCCCTTGTCCCCAGCAGAGCATGAGGCTCAGAAAGTCCTTGGCCAGACCAAACATTTGAGCGGCAACTGAAAACATCGGCGTTATCAGCACTGTTCCCAGGCCAAAAAATCAAAACACAGCACTGCACTAGCTACTAAGAAGGAGAAAAATAACTGCTGCTGCTGAACCCAGGACAGTCTATTATATTACTCCATGACTCAAAGATAAACACCTGTTAAGTAGCTCCATTGTGCTCCTTCAAATATCTCTACATAAATCTCATTCATCATAGTCCAGGAGAAAAAAGGATCAGTGCTTATCATAAATTGCACTCTCTTCTACCTATTCAGGCATATTAACCCATACTGTTTGGATCACCTTTCTCTTATCAGCCTTCTGACTATACTGACCATTAATAAACATAAAATCCCCAGTCCTACACTGTACAGCACAAATGGCATTCAAGAAAGACAGCTATGAGTGGGACGGTGCTTCACCTTGAAGCCACTCACAGACCCTTCCCAAAATGGGATACAGAATATGTGGAAGCATCAAGTGAGTTCCAAACCACACCCAAGATGCACTCAGAAGTTCTCGCTGTCTTGCAAGCAAGCCTGGCTTATGGCAGCAAAGGTATTCTCCATATTTTTCTTTTTCATAGTCTCTTAACTGTTCATTAGAGAAAAGAAATTTTATTACCTAGCATGATGCCTGAGTTCGAATTTTGTTGTTGGACAATTTGTTCTATGTGCCATTTGGGGGAAATTTAGAGGAAAGTAATTACTTTTTTCCCTAACTTTAGTTTTTTCTTAGAAAATGCAGTAGCAATAGCAGTACCATAGCAGTAAAGGACTTCTGTGCCCTCAAGCATGTCAGTTTTTTCCAGTTACCGTCATCTGGTCTGATGCAAAACACTCAATCTCCCTAGAACATTAGCCTGTTCTGACAAAGTTTTTATTTTTCAAGCATACAACCAAAATGCTACACCAAAAAAAGGACTTGAGAAGAAATGCATTGCAATTCACTGAAAGCTTTTTACTACTGAGAATAAGACACAAGCTTTTTGAGCCATCTTCCATACTGATACAGACAAAAAGCCCTGGACTGCTCACAAATAATGAACGTAACTGTCATTTCTTACAACACTAAAAGCTCCAGGACTCCTGCCTTGGGTTTTGGGAACAACTGTGGGTTGTGAAGCTCTGATAAAGGCTGCCTAGTAGGATACAGCAAATTAAACCATCCTTCAATTGCCTTGGATGTCAGGGGATGCCACGCAACCTTTGGCACTGCAATAGACTCCTGTAGAGACCAAGCTGAACACTGGTGGTAGGCAGGTGGTCTGGAGTCTCCATCACTGCCCCTCTTTCCAGCAGAACCTCTCTGATCACAGCCCCAGTATAGGGCTTATCCTCATCTCCCTCCTCATGTGGCTGAGCCAGATCCCCTTGTCTCATCTAATCTTTTGCTACACATAATATCTAACCTTTTGGTCTTACTACTGTTTCTGCTACCCCACCTCTCCTTTTGTAATAGTGAGATGAACTGGAAAAAGTGTGGCTTGGTCTACCAACCAGCAATGCTTATTGGGATGAAATGTGTCTTATCTCCTCTCCGTACTAGTCCATATATGTTTACGAGAGAGAGCTCTCCTTCAGATATCTTTGTTTTTTCCTCATGTGTGTCCATCATCTCTGACACAGCACCTTGGATGAGTGAAAACTATAAATATTAGTGACATTTTTACAGGACTGATAAAATCATCAGTTCAGATTTATCTTTGTGAAAAACAGAAGAGCTGTTCTGGCACTAACGCACCTGATACTGTTGGGCCACACGAAAAAAGGATTGTGCAAACGCTGGTAAAACCATCCCTAATGGCTGTTAGCAGTGGATTACCTTTCATACTTTTTTTCTTATGGTTTATGAACAGATGTATATTTGTGCTTATCTGAAGACTTTTTGTCACTCACTTTTCTTCTTAAAATCTTGTGTTTATTATGTCATTAATGTGGGCTACTTTGGCATTAAAAAAAGAAGATGGTCACATGAAAGAAAGCTGCAATAGAATAATTTTGGTCCTGAACCGCAATGTATCTAGACCCAGTTGGCACATTTGGCCACATATGGGCACTCCTTCTAAGCCTGAGACACCCAGCTAGCCAGAGGGACCCAGAACTAGCTGCACAGCAACCTGCTTACCCTTCCCCACATCTGGAGATGCTGAAGGTCTGGAGATGCTGGAGAAGGACTTCATTAGGGACTGCAGTGACAAGATAAGGGGTAACTGGTTCAAACTTAAACCAGGGTAGGTTCAGGTTAGATATAAGGAAGAAGTTCTCTACTGTGAGGGTGGTGAGGCACTGGAATGGGTTGCCCAGGGAAGTTGTGAATGCTCCATCCCTGGCGGTGTTCAAGGCCAGGTTGGACAGTGCCTTGGGTGACATGTTTTAGTTTGAAGTGTCCCGGCCCATGGCAGGGGGGTTGGAACTAGATAATCTTAAGGTCCTTTCCAACCCAAGCCATTCTATGATTCTATTATTCTATAAAGGTGTCCTTGTAAAGCATCAACATCAGAAGACTAAGCTGCATGGAATAGCCTCTCATTTGCTTCATCTATTGACTACTTCATTAAAATGTTCAATGGCCAGATGTGAGATGGGAATACAAATTGGAAGGTAATGGCTTTGAGCTTCCTGTGATTATGCCCACTCTAGGAAATAAATAGATTGGATTAACGTTATCCACAGAAAAGCTGTCAAAAGGTGTTTCAGAGCAAATGCCAAGGAGGCATTGATGAAAAAAAAAACCCCAAAATAAAACAAACAGAAATATGAACAGGAGTTAAAAGAGAGGAGGACATTGACAAGACTGATAGGACACTGATGCTGCCAACCGGTGTGAGACACTGAGAGTTTTTATGTTTTCTATGTATTTCTGCTCACCAAGCAAATGTTCATGTAGTGACAGAATCAGTTAAGTTTAACTGGAATTTGAATTACGGGTTTGATTTTATACCATTCAATTTTCCACACTGTTTATTTTACACAGCCAATGCCAGCAAAAAGCAGCACAAAGTAAACAAAACACAGACTACAGTGACATGCCCAGAGATCATACTGCGAGATATCAGTGTTAACTGAGACACACTGAAAAGAAAATATGTCCTAGTTCTCTCACAAAATAAGGGCAATTTAAATATATCCTTGTGTATACTAAAAAATGATACCTTAAACCAGAGAGGATTGAGTATGCTGTGTGAATGAGACAAATCTACATCTTGACTAACCCTTACCTTAATCTCATTTAAAGCCTCCTCAGTTTTTTCTTACAATTATGTTCTTATGAGTTTAAAAAACGCTGCTGTATCACAAAGGGTATTCTGCATGAAGATTAGAGCCTTAAAATTACCTAATTTTGGAAATTTTCTGATTTCCTAAATTTGGGTCAAACATTTTATTTCTTTCCACAGAACCCATAGAACCCCTGAGGCTGACAGGGACCTCCTGAGATGATCTCATGCAAAACCTTCCTGCTCAAAGCAGGGTCAGCTAAAGAAGACTTTGCTTGACCACGTCCAGGTGGGACTTGAGCATTTCCAGTATACAGTATCTATTTTACTACTCTTGTTTTTAGCTAAATTTTGTCAAGGGACTCTGTATCACAAGTGGTAACACAAGTGAGTACAGAATTGCTCCACTTCAAGAGAGTCCTGTGAAGACTGGGTGACTGGGTCTCCAACCAGTCTCTGAACATTTTTTTCAGCAAAAGAACTACTTGTATGTCAAATGTGCATATTCACCTGTCTGAACTATGGGATTGGCAGTCTGAATTGCTATATAAGAGCTTTTATGTTTCACACTTAACTTGCAGAGCTCTATCATACATCCTACAACCTACCTGAAGGGTAAGAAGATCAACAGCATCCTGGATTGTATCAGAAATAGTGTGGCCAGCAGGACTAAGTGATTGTCCCCTGGTGCTCAGCACTGGTGAGTCTGCACTTCGAATACTGTGTTCACTTCTGGGCCACTCACTACAAGAGAGACATTGAGGTGCTGGAGTGTGTCTAAAGACCAATGAACATGGTGAAAGGTCTTGAGCACAAGTTTGATGAGGAATGGCTGAGGGATCAGGGGTTGTTTAGTCTGGAGAAGACAAGGCTCAGGGGAGACCTTATTACCCAACTACCTGAAATGACGTTGTAGTAAGGTGGGTGCCAGTCTCTTCTCCCAGGTAGCAAGTAATAGGACAAGAGGATATGGCCTCAAGTTGTACCAGGGGAGATTTAGATTGGATATTAGGAAAAGTTTCTTCACTAGAAGGCTTGTCAAGCATTGGAACAGGCTGCCCAGGGAAGTGGTTGAGTCACCATCCCTGGAGGTATTTAAAAATGTGTAGATGAGGCCCTTAATGACATGGCTCAGTGGTGGACATAGTAGTGCCAGGTTAATGGTTGGACTTGATGATCTTAACGGTCTATTCTATTCTATTCTATGAAATGTGTCTCTATTAAACTCTTCTTATTTAACCTTAGTCTTGAGTATATCAGAATATCCTTTACAGTTTAGATAAAAAACACTTCTACATTAAAGATAAGATTTCAAATGAATAAAACATTGGAAGCAAATTTATCAGCGAATCAAAATAGCCAAGGGCCAAATTAATGACTGTTGTTTCGATTTAGGTGCCAGATAATCTTATTCATCTCTTATTTGAGAAGAAGTATTTCAGCTGGGTATGGAATGCCCACAAACAGTTTCATTTTGTTAAAAAAAAAATAAGAAGAAAAAATTGCTTTCAGTCTTTGCACTGACATTAAAACATGTATACTGATCTGACCAGAAGGCCCTAGAAGTCCTTTGACATCTTTTATTTGGATTCCACTGATTTGGGAACCAGACCTTAATGAATCAAGAGGGTTTTCTGTAATTTGTTACACTGGTTTCCATTTGTGAGCATGTTTTCTGCACCACTTTGTCACTCCTGTTCAATTAGAGAATAAATCTAATCACAGCTATAAAGCAAAACCCATTTCAGCTTAAGAAAGGCATATAGTCTCCCCTGAAGGCCTTCACATAATTATTGTGGATTTCAATTATAAAACCATCCAAACAACTGTGGGGATTGTTTTATAAGGGAAAATTTAAAAGACTAAATAAGGCTAGCTGGCCAAATACAGACTAAGTTATCTGTCTTTCAACCGCTTCCACAGGAGAAAAATATTTTAATGAGATTAGAATGAGCACTCACTGCTCATGTGCTTGCAGGTTTGAATATCAGGATCTAATCCTGCAATTTCTTCATACAAGTATTCTCAATATAATCAGTAAAAATGCTTCCTGTACCTGAGTCTTCAGAAATGTATTCCCTAGGAAAAAAAAGAAGTGGCAACAGCAAACAAATACTGATGGTTTTAACAATAACAACATGGAAGAGGGTTTTTAAGAGCTCACGACTAAAGATTGTGAATAGTATTTGATGTACAACAGAACAAACAAGAAGTGGGTATGAAGTTCCATTAAAATGGAGAAGCTGTGCAATAACTTCCCTTCCATGATTCTAAATTATATGGCACTTCAATTTTATCAACAGTCATCAGATTTCCTTCTACTGTTGGTGCCTTTAGAAGAAATGTAATAACCCAGTGCTAACTCAGTAAGTAAGACTGGAATTTTAATGGCAATGTAAGGATAAAAATGACAACATTTTTATAAATTTCAGGAAGTTCAAACCAGCACAACTTCATGAAAATTAATGAGAATTATTAACAATTTATTTTAGTTTGTGTAATCTGAGGTTTAATAGTAAAGAAATGCTTAAAATTTTCATGTTGAAAAAAAAAAAAGCATCAATGGCATCTGATTAAAGCTATGTGGATGTCTATGTTGAGAGACTGAAATACCAGAACTCTATCATGGACAATCCATTTTCAAATAAAAGGCAGATTTCAGGTAATAAGTTTTTCTTACTTTTCTTCTAATGTCTGTTTAATAATAAATGTTAACATTTTGCCTAAACTGGAAAAACCAGAAAGAACAAAAGCTAAATTCTGTTCATGCCAGATCAATGTATATGGAAGTTTTGAAGCCTACATAATGCCTTTTATTTGACCTCCTATTTCTGACTGCAGAAACTTACAAGCACAATGAAGGCAAAATACACTGACTACGCATTCTAAACTAAAGGTTTCTAATACATGTACAGAAATAGCCTGCATATATGTAGATAGCACCTAAATGCATACATAGAGCTTTAGAAGGAGTCAGGACAAAGGAGGAGTTTGCTTTGGTAGATGAGGATTGGGTTAGGGATCAGCTATGCAAACTGGACATCTGTAAATCGATGGGTCCGGATGGAATGCACCCACGGGTGCTGAGGGAGCTGGCGGAGGTCATTGCTAGGCCACTCTCCATCATCTTTGGTAAGTCGTGGGAAACGGGCGAGGTGCCTGAGGATTGGCGGATGGCAAAGGTCACACCAATCTATAAGAAGGGCAAGAAGGAGGACCCGGGTAATTATAGACCGGTCAGCCTTACCTCCATCCCTGGAAAGATGATGGAACAACTTATTCTTGACTCCATCACTAGGCATATCAAGGATGAGGGGGTCATTAAGAACAGCCAACATGGTTTTATGAGGGGGAAGTCATGTATGACCAACCTTATAGCCTTCTATGAGGAAGTGACTAGGTGGAGGGATGATGGTAGAGCGGTAGATGTAGTTTTTCTTGATTTCAGTAAGGCATTTGATACTGTCTCCCACAGCATCCTCATAGATAAGCTAAGGAAGTGTGGGCTTGACGATCAAGTAGTGAGGTGGATCGAGAACTGGTTGAAAGGAAGAAGGCAGAGAGTTGTGGTCAATGGCGCAGAATCTAGCTGGAGGTCTGTGACTAGTGGAGTTCCCCAGGGGTCGGTGCTGGGACCGGTGCTGTTTAATATTTTCATCAATGACCTGGATGAGGGAATTGAGTGCACCCTCAGCAAGTTTGCTGATGACACAAAACTGGGAGGAGTGGCTGACACACCAGAGGACTGTGCTGCCATTCAGCGAGACCTGGACAGGCTGGAGAGTTGGACGGGGAGAAACTTGATGAAATTTAACAAGGGCAAGTGTAGAGTCTTGCATCTGGGGAAGAACAACCCCATGTACCAGTACAGGTTGGGGGTTGACCTGCTGGAAAGTAGTGAAGGGGAAAGGGACCTGGGGGTCCTGGTGGATAGGAGGATGACCATGAGCCAGCAATGTGCTCTTGTGGCCAAGAAGGCAAATGGCATCTTAGGGTGCATTAGAAAGGGAGTGGTTAGTAGGTCAAGAGAGGTTCTCCTCCCCCTCTACTCAGCCTTGGTGAGGCCGCATCTGGAATATTGCGTCCAGTTCTGGGCCCCTCTGTTCAAGAAGGACAGGGAATTGCTTGAAGGAGTCCAGCGCAGAGCCACAAAGATGATTAAGGGAGTGGAACATCTCCCTTATGAGGAGAGGCTGAGGGAGCTGGGTCTCTTTAGCTTGGAGAAGAGGAGACTGAGGGGTGACCTCATCAATGTTTACAAATATGTGAAGGGTAGGTGTCAGGATGATGGAGCTAGGCTTTTTTCAGTGATATCCAGTGATAGGACAAGGGGCAATGGGTGTAAACTGGAACATAGGAAGTTCCACGTTAACATCAGGAAGAACTTCTTTACTGTAAGAGTGACAGAGCACTGGAACAGGTTGCCCAGGGGGGTTGTGGAGTCTCCTACACTGGAGATATTCAAGGCCCGCCTGGACAAGTTCCTGTGTGATGTACTGTAGGTTACCCTGCTCTTGCAGGGGGGTTGGACTAGATGATCTTTTGAGGTCCCTTCCAACCCTTGGGATTCTGTGATTCTGTGATTCTGTGATTCAGGTTTTCTGCATCAGCATTAACTTCATTAAGTCCTAAAAATAGCCTTACAAAAGCTTTCTCCTTACAGGAACATAAACAATAGTATGACTGTTCTATTATAGGCAGTGGTAGGCTGATGCACTTGTACAAGCCTAGAATAAACTGATATGGCCCTTGAAATTTTTGACTCGAACATAAACCCAATAATTAATGTATGAAATGGTTATCTCAAGGAATGTATCAACTAATAAGCAGTTATTTAACCCTTAGAATACCGGTACTCTCTGGACTGCCAGCAAAATCAGTGCTTTGAAATATATATCTGTTGACACCTACACTACATACTTACTCTCCAAAGGTTTACTTCTAAGTATTATTAAGCAAAACTGTCAGTTTGAATGATTGCAGCATTAACAAAGAGGTCCTCCTTGGCAGCCGGGAAGCCTTGTATTTCATGCCAAGATGGCATCTGCCATTCATAATTGCTCGAAAAAGACAGTCTCCACTACACTGCTGTAAACTCATGTCTTTTATCTTTTACTCTGATATCCTACACTTGGAACTTCAAAGCTATTTACTTTTAATATATACAGAAAGAACCAAAAGATGACAAAGATAGACCTTGGCAAGGTAACAATGACATTTGGCGTTTGCTCTTTTGCTGCCATTTGCTACATTTTTAGGCACAAAAACTCTCAAGGTAGAAACTCTCAGTAGGAAATTATGTCTTCCAGCCAACAAAATGGCTCAATGAACACTGCCTTGGTATATTGGCAATATAGCCACGATCTCACAAGTTCTGACAACACATGCAATATTGTCTTGTTTTCTATTTGATGTCTGTTGATCAGAAATAACTCACAAAAGTAAATAAGTTAGCCTCAAGCCATTCTAGCAAATTAAAAAGAGAAAGATACCTGGACATATCTATTAAAAATAAGTGCTGTATCTACAGGAAGTGGAAGAAAAGGAAGCCTCTCTTTTTACAATGCCTTACATATTGATGTCTGTGTTCACAGTATCTTTGGAGGCCTCTGCAGTGCAGGTGAGAGCTCACTCATGTACAGATTGGAGAAGCTCAAGTTGCTTTCTGTCACGCTTACACCCATGGTTAAGTATGAGTATAGCTAAAGCATACAGCCCCATGCATATTGCCTTCATGTCCCCTCCCTGTTCTCAGTGTGCACCCCTCTCAGGGTGGAGGAGGAGGACCCAAAGGGATGGTTCTGCCATTTTTTTTGCCATACACAGACCTTCCTTCAGCTGCCCTATTGCCTAGAAGCAGCACATTTATTATAAAGGATTACAGTGGAGCACTTATCCTGGTTCTCTGTACACTACAGGCATACATGGTAAACTCATGCTACATGTCCTAAGAAGTGTTAGGACCAAGCTACAGAACAAGTAGGTATATGGTAGAAATCCATACATAATATATATTTCTGTATAACTTTGATGAATAACTGCGTTAAATATATCATTTCATCCTGAATTTCTCTGTAGTTGCTTGGCTGAAGTTTTCTCCAAATTTTTCTCTGCTCTTCTGTGCAAGGTTTCTTTGCCATTAAAAACCCTTCCATGGATTACCCAGGAGCTAAGTGTGATCACATGCAATGTGACAATGTATGAATGTCTCCATTATACAACAGTTTGTGGCACGACTTTCTTAAGGATAAAAGCCTTGCCATTGGACTCTTAGCACTTAGAAGGACTGTTGCAGGAGTGGTCTTCACAGTTGTCTTCTTCAGCATGGGTTTTTGTGCTCCCAGAAAGTATGAAAGAACGAGCTTGGTATTAACTATCACTATGTGTTATTATTTACCTGCCTGCCTGAAAGAACTGCAGGAAGCACCGGTGATAAAGTTAGATCCTGAGTGCTCTCTGATTAAGGGACTGCTCCCAAAAGAGGTTTAGGTTTGGGGCTGTGTTTGGCTGAAAAGTAAACAGCCACAGAGGTGGCTGCAACTGTTTTGTTTTTATTCAGTTCAGTGGTTGCTTTTAATAGAAAGCATATTAGCTAATTTGCAAAAAAGCAGGGGTAATCCTGCTTCCTGTGACTGCGACTTTGTTTGGGAATTACCGTAAAAAGCAGCCCCTGGCTGATTTCTTCTCCAGGGTTTTTAATTTAATTATAAGATCTGAGACCCACTGAATGTTCCTGCAGCTTCCACACAGATAATTCTTTTCTATTCCTACTCGCTCTCCTAACAGCACAGGATGTGTGAGGGTGAGGGGGGAGATCTACAGCTGCTGGAAGCTTGTACACAGCCTGAATTCTCATAAAATAATAACAACAAATGAAAAATGCAATAAAAGACATGACATGGCTTTTACTAGCTAAATCTGATTTATAACCCAAACCCTTCCTTTAATATAAAATGCCATCACAGTAAAGACATGGTTATAAAGCTAATACCAAATGCAGTGAAAAGAAAGAGAATCCAGACACATATTGTTTAGATCTTGCCAGTCACCTATTCTCCCCATAGAACTATAGCTCAGAATAAAATTAATATTTGCCTTAGTTTTGCTCATGTCATAGAAAATTCAAATAAAGGAAGATTAAAAAGGTGGAATTTTGGCTCTGTTTTTTTCTTTGTGTGTGTGTGTGTAAGTTCACAGTGATGTTATCATTTTGGATTGCTTTTCCACACATCTCACTCTGTTCACCAAGTCCATATGGATGTCAGGGACACAACTGGAGCTCAGAACTTTAAGGATGAGACAAACTTTTGTAGTCCACTCTGTGGACTAGTGGGGTACCCAGCCTCCTTAAAATGCACAGCCCCAGCACCTCCTATGGAAACAATCTCCTTGGAGGACCTGAGGCTCTGGGGCTCGAGGGTCATTGTTAGAAGTCTACAGTTGCTCTGTGCCTCGGTTTCTCATATGTGGAAAGTGGTCAGGTATATTTTTCTTCTCCTACTTGTTCTCTGCTTCATCTACTTTGTGCCACGTTGTGACAGTTCTATTCAGAAGAGTGAATTGTGGTACTTTAAATACCTCTGGCTTTACAGAAACTACCCATCAAAATCCTCATCAGCCTTAGACAGGGTTAATTACAGTTTATCAATCAGCACCCTGAAGTAAGGGGCATTTTGTTCTTATGGGTTTGAACAGTATTTAACAAAATAAAAACCTAATTTTCATAGGTTCATTTCCTGTGATTAAAACATTAACAAACACTTTGCAGGTTTTTGCCCCAGGCACTCTTTTTCTGTCCAGTCTGTGCATGTGACTTAAGTCTTTTAATAGCACTTTCTACAGGGTCATTTTAACAATTTAGTGTATCATTTTAAATTTACAGATCAGTTCTGTGGAGATGCATATACCTAGCTGAGTGGCTGCACTCTAACACAGACATTTTAAACTGGAGATGAGAGTATCTAGTCAAGTTTATATGTCAGCAATATTTGTGCCTTCTGCCAGATCGCTGTACAAATCCAGTTTTTATATTGCTGTCAAATCACCACATGGTAATTGGTTTTATACCACTGGCTTGTGCAGCTAAGAGCTGTCTTCATTGACTTTAACAGTTGGAATCAATGATATTAAAGGTTTCTTCCAACCTAAACAATTCTATGATTCTATGACTTCAGGAAGCACAAAGGTGCTATGGATTGCAATGTTAAGGAATCTTTAATAGCAGGGGATTAATGAGAAATGTTAGTACTGAATGGGAAATACCTCAATCCATAATTCTCCTTCACATTCATAGCTTTCGTATTCTGAGTTCCCTGAAGTTAAATGTAAATTTTGGAAAACTTCCTGAAAGCAACATACTTTCCTCTTCTTTCAGTAAGCTGCCCTTAAGCAGAAGTGTTTGCTATATATTGAGTTATGATCCTCTCAATCGGAGGCTGAATGACAATTTCAACAAAGGCCCTAGCCCTAAGCTACTGCAGGTGTGAACTCTAGGAGAATTAAAAGAAACATTTCAAAGCAGAGAGGCATATCTTCATTCAGGCAGTCTGTCACTTTTGCTCTGGATTTTGAAACAACCACTGTGAACCATGAGATCCTGCTTGACAACTGTTTCTGCTAGTAATGTTGTAAATATTCTAACC
This sequence comes from Lathamus discolor, assembly GCF_037157495.1. Classification (NCBI taxonomy): domain Eukaryota; kingdom Metazoa; phylum Chordata; class Aves; order Psittaciformes; family Psittacidae; genus Lathamus; species Lathamus discolor. The sequence goes on along the minus strand of NC_088885.1, from coordinate 127,094,386 downwards.
TAATGAAAACAGATGTTGATTTTTATACAGAAGTCGCATATAGTTTCCCATATAATCCTTGTCTGTACGGCAAAATAATCTCATTCGTTATATAAACAGAATTGCATTTCATTGCTGCATTTTCCTATCAGATAACCAGAGTTCAGCTGCATATGAAGTTGAAAGTTACTCTGCCGAAAACATATCTGAGAATAAGATCAGGCTGTAAGTATGACCCTGTGCCATCAGGTAATCTTTCAGGAGGCCCCACAGAATGGGGAACTAGCAATGAATTTCAGGAAACAGCATTATGAAGCGGAGTTGCAGAACAACAACATAAATAAGAGAAAACACTGTATTTTAAAGCCATTGAGTGTCCCTTTTCTTGGTCAGTTAGCTGCAATAATCGCCAACAAAAAGTGTCCTGAATAATAAATGTGAAGAATTGGATGGTACATGGACTATATGTAATAGGGAGGAGGTGGAGATGCAATTACTGGTAACTACCCTGAGACTGTACAGAATGCAGAGCGTAGGCTATTTGGGCACTTTGCCATGATTCTGAGTTAGCACTAAAGTTTTACTAGTAAACCATGACAACCATTATTTTTATTAGGTTCAGCAATGGAAATATATCAGCTTGCCATGCAGCATTAGGATGCAGAGCACTCAAAAATCTGGTATACTGCTGCAGCCTGAGGGTGGGATGAAATGAATGGAAAGAAGAATTGGTTCTACAGGAAAGGAAGCTGTAACACCCTCAGGATTTTCAACACAGCGGTCAAGTTGCATGAGTTAGCAACACTCATTTGGTCCCAATCCAAACTTGCAGCATCTGCAGCTCCTACCCGGGCAGCACAGCATCAGCACCTCCCTTCTCCCAGGGACACAGGGATGCAAGTAAAACTGAGAGGCCCAGCCCAGCATCTGCAGCTGCCAAGGAGGACCAGGCTGGGGACAAAGGGGTTTACACCCCTGCAGGATGCTGACCATTGCACAGAGGCTCCACATTCAGCATCACCAGAGTTGAAGGTGCTCCTCTAACTCATTCTCCAGTATGTGACCTCATGAAACAGGGATGTTGGGAGTCTGTATCTCGTAAGCCAGTAAGTGGACATCTCCTCTTCAAGTTCTCTGCATCTCCTCTTCAGCCAGCACCCCCAGGGGAACTCAGTAATAACTGAAAAGCACTCGTAGAGTTTGCAGCCTGCCTGGAACAGGCAACACAGAACATTTTTACCTTTACCCGTTGGACATATATGGGTTTTTGCTTCTTATGGAGATAGCCACAGTCTCAGAACAAAAACAGTAAGCTGCAGAGAGAAATATTTCTTACTGAACCATGTATGAATTAGAAAGTACACTAACCTGTCTCATATGAAATATTCAGTAAGCCATATCATGATGAGAGTTTAATTAGTATATATCCAGCTGACTGCTGTACAGGAACAGGCCTTTTTCAGTTGGCATGTGTTGATTAGGACAAAATTCACCAATTAAATGACTGTGTTAATTAGAAGCTGAAAAAAGTTAGCCACCACAAGAAAATTAATGACCAGGCAATGTGCCATTTTGGAGGAGAGTTGCCAAAGATGAGCCAGCAATTTTTGTAAGCCATACTGAATTCTCAAATGTTTCTGCAAAGCAGAAGTCAATGGCTCACCTAGGGCAAAGGATGAAACACTGCTCTCATTCACTCTTTTCCAAAACAACTGGTAGTTTTTTTCAAAGCATTAAAATCAACCTGTCCTTGCATCAGGGGTTAACTACTCTCCAGCTTCATTTCTGAATGAGAGTGCTTCCCAAGGCAAGGAGATAGATACTGTCATTCTGTATTTCCACAGTTCCCCAGACAGAGATGTGTCAGGGCATCTGATCTAACAGTGGCTATCATAAGAGTGGAGTCCTAGTGTACTCTTTTCACACCTCTTCTGCTCCTGATTGCAAGCTTCTGCTGCTTCTCTTTACAAGGCCTAGTGCTCACTTCACCCCACTGTAAGCTGATTTAATTCATTATTTTTAGGGAAACTAGAATAATGGGCTAAAAGAAAATTATCATTTTTTCTTCCAGGCTGGGTATGGGTAGTTGAATTGGATCTCTGTGAGGTCTGATGAGAGCTGTAAAAGAAAAAAAGGCTGTATGTCCAGGAGCAGAGAAGAGGGTCAGAGAAACGGGACTGCCTCTTTCAGTACCAACCAGAAATCAGACCAGACACCATCAGGCCTCTAGCTACGCATTCAGTGCCTCCTCAGCCAATAGCTCTGTTCCTGCAGCAGGACTGAAAACCTGCAGCAATTACTGGCTTCAAGTATTCCCACTGACCAGGGAACCACTAACAACCTTTAATTGCTGGCAGAAGTTCAAGTGTCAGTAATTGCAGAGCAGAGGACAAGAACAGCTATGGGAAGCAGCAGCTGCAGATGTCTTCACTCCCTTGTGCTGGTGGGGGTGAACCTCTGCTAACTCAGGTGGTCATGCATGTGCATGCCAAAACAGGTTTGTGTTTAAGTTTGGGAAACACGCTGTATATCACGCTCCCAAGCACACATGGCTCTAAGGCACAGAGGCAAAGTCAGCTCTGGCATTCAGCACTCTCAGTACAGCCACTTTTTATTTCACAACTTCCTTGAAATAGGCAATTTGCAGCCAAGCTGTGCACATAGTGATAAAGCCTTGTAAAAATGACTTGAAGCACAGCATTCCCCTGCTTTATGCGGCTAGGGAAGCTGTATGAGCCAAGTCTGGGGTTTACGCCACAGAAGCATTCAAAGGACAGAGCTTCAGAAAAACCTGCCATGGAGGGGAGTAAGTTGTGCTATCTACCTGCCTGTGGGTACTGAAGCAAATTCCAGTTATTTCTAAGGACTCTTCCCCTTTTCAACAGGATGACAGTTATCTGCACCCATTTCTCCGCATGTGTATGCTGTGAGCTGCTCAGGGTGGGGTGCTTGTAATCAGCTTCTTACCAAATAAAATCTGCACTGAGATAACTGAGTGTGCTGCGTTCATACACCTACTTCGGGTGTTTCCTTAGGGATCATTTTGTCATCTCAGAATAGGAAAAGAACAGATACCCAGCCTGAAAAGATAAGTGCACTGCTTTTAATTTCATAGTTTAATTTGTAAGGTGCAATTTAGAAGCTATTGCTTTGCTACATACCACAAACACTATTAAATACTGACACTAATTCTGGACTGCAAAGATTGGAGAGTCATTATACAACTTCAATTGAACAGCATCATTCCTATTGACTAGTCCATTAACAAGTAGGAAATGAAGTCTCGTAACCAGTTACAACCAAGTAACAATATTTTAGATCATAATTAATTGGTTGATGGTGTGGGTAAAATCTTAAAGTGTCATTAAGAATATAGTTTCCATCCAGAAGGACCGTTCCACTTGCTCAGTTAGGGGCAATACTCAAAATGAAACAAAATACATGGGGTTTAGGGAGTAATTCCAGCAACAACTTCACGTAATGAAGACACAAAATAAGGGCTGCCATGCAGCAAAGTTTCATCAGATCCAAGAATGCCTTGCATTTAACACTAAGTAAGGTTAGACACATTCTGAAATATATGGTCCTTTCCTCCCAGGACAAACAAGTAAGTGTAATAGCACATACTTCTCTTAATCAGGATGTGTGTAATCAGGATGGTGCCTTATTAGGATAGATCCCAGCGAACCTGTTTAGCTTAATGATAGTGAATGGTAATGACAACTGCTTAGCTGGGATAGTATTAACAAAAATTTCATTTAATGGATTACATGCAGATTGTGTCAGGGGGTTAAGTGGTATTTAACTAAGTGTGAAATTCTAAGCCCATATCCCTTAATAAAGAAATTGTTGAATAATAATTAATAGAAGAAACTGAAATGAACTGTGATGCACAAAATTTGTAGCCTTTTGTTTGCAAACAGCACTAGCGTGCTATGTACACACACACAAAAATGTACTTCAGAAATGTAACTTTTTTCCTTCCTGAACAGACTGTCAATTTTTCAACTGTTTTCATTATTTGAAGTAATTGTTAGAGAGGTTTGCAAAATAACTTCATAGCAGAGGCTAATCTGAAGCAAGGGTTAGGTCTTCTGCATTTAAATGACTTTTCCTGAATAAAGAGGCCACATGATAAATTGCTGGTCTTTGGCTGGATGTACATAATATAGAACTGCGTTCACAATGGGAAAAGCTCATACATGAACTTCATTATCTGATGATGATGCTCTCCAATATTGGCTTAATAACACTCAGTGAATGTTCGTTAGTAAATCCATTTGTCAAGCAGTCTGATGATGAGAAAAAAGCAAAGCTGCGCTGGCAGACAAGAGGCATTACATTTTACACTTCAGTGGCATTTCACTGTATTAATTCAGGGGTTGTTGCTACCTTGTGACTGAAGTAATGGTTAGGCTCTGCACCATGGAGAGCAGATCTAGCACGTCTTCTCTCTACCCTCATCCCCTGCAGGCAGACACCCACAGGAGTGAGACCTACAGCTGCTTCCAGTCTCATGATACCTGGGTGGAAGGTATCATCACCCTCCATAAAAAGCTGGGCCTGAATGGAAAGCTAGTTGGAAACAAACTGTGACTGCCGCATCCAGAGTAGTGATCCAGCGCCCTACTTCATGAACAGGACTCCTGGGGAAGCCATAACTGATTCCTTCGTCCTAGCTCACATAATATTTCTATGACTTAGCATCCTTCTGACTTCTTTTATGGCTGCTTCAGATCAGGACATTTTAATGAGGGACAAGAAAGAGTTGACAGATGCCCTCATTAATAAAAATTTAGTACGCTATTTTTACTGTGATATGCCTTACTTTGGTACTTTGGAAGAAGCTGGCATTTAAGATTGACTGCCAACTTGAATACTTCTAAACAGACCCCAGCAAACTGCACAGATTAATATTATTGAGTTGTGTGAGAGATTACGAAGTATATGGTCCAAATATTCTTAGTTGAAGTTCGCTGTTCAGCCTGTATGAGTGCTCCCATCCACTTTAGAAGTGCTTCCAAGCCATACAGTCAGTTGCATGGAATCATACAGAATCAATTTACACAGATGAAAGCATTTTTCTGGAGACTAAATTACATATCTACTAGGGATTTTACAAGTATAGCTGCAATAATCAGGGACAAACACCCCTGACAAACACTCCTTAACATCATAAGAACTCAAAGTAGGGGCTAAACTGCATTGAGGCATCCATCATGAGACACTGCTTCTCCTCCTTAACTGAATGACTAAACATATCTATGCACAGCCTTTTTAAAAAAAAAACTTATTTTCACTAACGAATTTGCAGGTTTATGTCAAATGCAAATAAAATGTTGGCTGTTGTGCATCATTCCTATTTTTTTATCCTTAAATGGACAAAAATATGTGGATGAAGTAAAACTAATTAACTCCAAATCATCCAAGCCCAATTATTTTACATGGACTTTCTGATTCTATAAAAATAGAATAAAATGATGTATAGTGATAAATTATACATAAATTATAAAATATATCAAATTATAACAATGTATATTTGACTACATTTGATAATGATACATCACCAGTATTCCGCTACTTTGAGATAATAAAAAAGCAATGCAGTATTTCTGCTTTCATTCATTTACTTGTTTTTCTTTTTTTGTTCAGAAAGGAATTGTTTTCTTTATGCATTTCATTCCAGTTCAGAACCTAAGAAATTACACTTGATTTGTCTGATTGTCTCTTCAAAGTGTAAGGCAGAGGAATTACTTCTGATTTACCAAGCAGAAAACCAAGAGATGTGATGAAAAGGTCTTTCTGTGGAACAACTCCTCAAACTGCAGGAGATCTGGATGCAGCCCATTCATCACTGGGCATTATTTGTCCTTCTGTGTTCTGGCACATAGTGGATTTCAGTTTGTGATAGCCCTAGATATGAACATATTGAGCCCCTGACACAAAGCCTGTCTCTTTAGCGGGTAGCTGCAAAGACAAAGACTAATAGTTCTGAAGTCTCCAGCTCCCAGTGTTAGCTAGGAGAGCAGACATGACAAAAGTGGGAGCTCATCCAGAAATTAAATGCATTTTACTATGCAAAAAAGATAAATTATGTGACTGAAAAGTAACGTGGATAATAGAACAATATTGCATAAAATAATAAGTCACTGCAAACGAATTTCTGAATCCGTGTGAATCCAATTGTTCCTTCTGTTGTACATATTGCATTTTATTGGCCTGGCCAAGATAATAGCACTGCCAATTTTCTTGGTGTTACTGTACACAGACCATTTTCAAATGCATGTGAATACCTTCGTACCACTATGGCCCTACAGAAGTCCACCAAATTGAATAAGACGTCACACCAACAATCAGCTATGGCATGACTATACATGGTGACATTACTTTTCTAAGTGCAAAATTACAGCACACACACTCCATCTGTGTTTTTCAAGTGTATCTTAAAAGAACAAGACATTTTAAGCCTCTGGTAGGTCACTTTCAAACTATGGATAACCCTGTGGATGATTTAAGCATCCAGTCTATTTTCCCAAGACATTTCCTAGTGTAATGAGCTTCCCCAATGAAGTAAACAAGACACGTCTCTTTCTGCTTAGTCATTTCTGAGGAATACCTTGAAATACTTCTGTATTGCATGGGAATAAAATAAAACCAATGCACAAAACCAAAGAGCAGACAGGAATGATGGAAAGACATGCACACCACAGCTGCGCAAACTCCAAAGCCGTGTAATCTACAAGTGTTCTCCTCCACAGCGGTAACCTTTGTTATGTGTTGGCTGGGTTGCTCAATTCTTGGATAAACCTGCCCTAAGACTGTGTCTGTGGAGGCAGGCACTGCTGGGGTGGCAGGGTGGGGATTGGTTCAGCAGCCGACTTGTAAAGTCTGATTAAGTGATCTACCGCTGGTGAAGTCCTTCACTGACCTGCCTGCTATTTCTGTGTCTAAGTCATTTGTGAAACAGCCCCAGCATGTGATGCCCTTGCTGACGCATGCACACACCAACTGGGTAAGGTGGCTACTTACAGCTAAGGAAAAAGCCTACGCACACTTATTTCCTCTCATTTGTTTCTAATCCAAGCACTGTAAATGTCGTGGTAGATTGGAATGGGAGCTTCATTAACAACCTTCCCCCCCCAAACAAACAAAAAAAACACCACAACAAAAAGCACCAAGGAAAAAGAAGAAAAGGAAAATTAAAGAGATTTCAAACTGGTTTTCACATTCTTTGATTAATTTGTAAGCATTTCCTCCCACAGCAAAACTGCCAGCCCATTTAGGAGAACCAAACTAGCTTCAAATATTGCACTCAACCTCTGATTTATCAGTGCTTTCTTGCGTTCATTTAATGGAAATTGACAAAAAAATAACTTATTGAGTAGCTAAGATGTCTGTACTTCCACGAGGAAGATGTTCTGGGAAGGAGAGGTCAAAAAATTCAGTTAATGACAATTTTTGTCAGTGCTGCACAAAAACGTCTCCTTTTATTCTCAGAAATGTGATCTCTTGCACTCCAGATGATTCAGTAGCATGCACTGCTTCATCTTCTCTTTCTGAAGTATTTATCTATTTCGGTATCAGAGCTGGGGTTCTGTTAGACATAATTAAATGAGGACCTGCACATACAGAGTAATTCTTTAATAAAGATTCTCACACTTTGAAGTCCTGACACAGATATTTCCTTCAGAGAAAGGGAAAATGAGTACATTTCTTGAGTGTTTTTTATTATGGAATGAGATTATTATGATTCATTAAAAGAAATTTAAAAAGTACTTTTTGATTATCTGAGTAAGTCACTAGCACCAGCAGAAAACCTTCCCAGCAAAGACGAGCAGGCTGACTTTCATTATTCAGTGTGTTCCTATGCCTGGTACCTGTCTCTTTGCCTTAGACAATTCAGCAGTAATTATGCTTCCCAATGCTAGATAGGTTGGGGGCTTCCTTGTGACAACAATGCCAGAAGCACATGTTGACTGCACTGTGCTGTTGTCCAGCCTTCATGGAGGTCAACCAAAAAGCACCAACCAACATAACTGTCTGTGGACCAAAGCCCTTCCTGAACTGAAGACAGTGGTCATTACTTAGCAGGAGGGCAGTAAGATATGCTGTAGGGCACCAAGCTGGAGTGAATGGAAACTACATTTTATCCTAAAAAGTGTTAGTAACACTTTTCATGAGATTTTTCTTATCCAACATCTATCAATAATTTCATATCGCAGAAAGCCGTAGGTGTTCTGGCAAGTGAAATGACAGCTGGGCGACAAGTTGAATAACTAAACTAACCTCTCCAGCCTCTGCTTATCCTTTTGCATCAACAGAGGAGGTTCAGCAGCTTATTTCAATCATCAAGTATAAAAATGAAACAAGCTACAACATCATCTACAACAGAAAGAATTGCTTCTTTCTTTCCCCTCAAACACACTGTCCTCATTCCTGGATAGTATTATAGAGAAAGCAGTTGCCCGGAGCCAGACTTCTTGATTCTGGATGCTCTGTTATATAGTGGCTATGGCTATAAAATACTTCCTTCCAAGTAAGCAATTACTCTGCAAAGGTAATTATTGCTCTGGCAAATTTCTGTACAGTCTGTCATACTGATGATAGCAGATTGATATGTGAAAAAACAGCGTTACCCCCAGTGTCACTCAAACACCTGACCAACATGGCAATCCACGACACAATTAAGTCAAATTTCCATAGCATGCATCCTGAGCAATTAATTAGTTACACAAATTCCATTAACAGTGGCTTAAATGACTTGCATGCCTAATTTTCTGCTCACCAATAAAAAATGTATTCAAGACAGTGAATGACTATGTCTTCTGGTATCTACCATAGTGCCAGAAATCATGCTCAGTTTTATTCCTATAGTAGTTTGCTATCAATTCATATCCACTTAATATCCAATATCCTTAATATCTTTGACTACTGAAGGTATACTAAGGGTAGATCATTCAGAAAAAACAGGCAAAACATAAGGGAAGGATTAGGTGCCAGGCTGTAAAAGGCTGAAATTGGTATTTCTAGCAATCACTTTTAAGAAAATGTGAATGCTTTCGTGGTCTGCTTCCTAGCTAATATCACGACTTTGTAATCAAAACCTGTACAAGAAAATATACATAGTACATATATCAGATCTAGTTTGCAATGAGCTGTTTGTGCACATCACCATCTCAGAAGACTTTTAATGATGCTGTGAATAGTGGTGCCTCCAAATTGGGATAGGTTATCTAGAAACAAACCCTATGTCTTGAGTTTGCCCATATTTTTCCTTGTCAATGGGTGACAGATCTATGGAGCCATAAGCAGCTGAAGGAGACAGCTGGGGAAAAATTGTGTTAATACATTTTACATAGTAACAGTCATCTGAAGAATAGGCACCTACTTGTCTAGTCTTCTCTATAGCTAGTGATGATACTTTCAAAGGGCTTTTCATTATTATGCATTATTTTAGAAAAAAATCATCAAGTACAGTGGACTACTGAATATGGGGCAACAAATTCTTTTACTTACTCCTTCATCCAGAAGGAGATATATACCAGAGTCCCAAGATTTCTGCTTCATTCTGCCTTGTTCTTTTGAAAATTCAATAGCTTTCAATCCCAAGCTAGTTAAGAAGCACAGACAAGTTGATAATAATCTCTTGCATGGATGCAAAATCCTTTTTCAGGAAAATGTAATTAAAAATCACCTTTCCCAGCTTTTCAGTTTAACTGTGCTATTGTAGAAAGAGCATCTGTAGCTTTTCCTTCCTGAAGATCAGGGATCAGTGGATGCTCCACAGAACAGAAGGCTGACCCTGAGACAATTTCACAGGCATCCTCTCAGCATTTAATTCACCCTAATGGTGACAGGCAATTGAGAGTCCATAAGAAATCTAATGGTAAAGGCAGTCTGTTTCAGCAGAGGTGCTACTTTAAGACACTCCTTCCTGTCTTACACACAAAAAGCACCTGCATCTGAACGCGACAGCAGACTCCTGTAAGACACACAGTCTGTCCGATGGGATTATACTGGATTACACTGGTTGAAGCAAGCGTTACTTGAGAAACGACTCCTTATGCTACTTAAGATTAGATCAACTGATTGTACACTAATAGAAGTAATTTTACACGGAAAACAAAAGTCTTTATTTAGAGGATTATGGAACCTTAAGAAAGATGCAGTATGCAATTATGAAGAAAGAGTCTTCTGCAGACTTTATTACTTTGTCAGATTAATAAAAGTAATGAATAAAGGGATGCTTGACAGTTGCTATTTGAATTTTAGTGATGTATTTTGGAGTCTCTCAAAACAAGTCTTACTTTCTTAATTAATACAAATTACCCTGGAAATAAACATTATCAGGAGGATTGAAAACAGGTTGAAAACATAAACAAAAGGTGATGACGAATGACAAAATAGTGAGACTGTGTCTACTGAGGATTGCAGGAATCAGAGCAAGTATCTCAATTAGAGGAAGGAAATACAGTAATAAAATTTGCACATAATGCAAACCAGAGAGGAGTTGAGTACCCAAGTGTTGAT